>NC_138582.1:171628077-172130577 GCF_964289735.1 Phaethon aethereus
AGGATGGGCCGGGCCAGGACGCTGGCCAGCAAGCCGTCCGGCTGCGGAGACACGCGTCAGGGCGGCCGGGGCCGGAGACCCCCCGCGCCCCCTGGCCCCCAACCGCCCGCCCCACTCACCGTCGCCACCGAGTCGTCGGAGAGGAGGGACGCGCCCAGCGGCCCCTCGGCCAGGATGCGCTGGGCGGGCGGCGCGGCGGCCGCGTCCTGCTGCACCTTCTCCTTCAGGTGGCTGAGGAAGAGCTCGCTCGGCGGCGGCGGCTGCCAGCGCGGGTTGGTGATGGCGAAGTGCATCAGCGACAGCTCCGTCTTCCCGTTCTCCGCTTGCTGGTACACGGAGGCCTCCGTCTGCCCCGCCGACAGCCACTGCGGGGCAGGGGGGTGAGCGGGGCCGCCGCGCCCGGGACCCCCCGCCCCCGGGACCTCCCCCGGCCGGGGACCACCCCCCACCTGGGGATTGCCGTGGTTGCGGACGTCGAGCTGGGCGAAGGAGCAGATGTCGCCCACCCCCACCACCTCCACCGTGAAGTTGCGGAAGAAGTCGATGATGTCCAGGGCGCGGGCGGGCAGGGCAAAGATGAGGATGAGGGGGGTGAGGACGGGGCTCAGCAGCTCCTCCAGGATGAAGACCTGCGGGCGGCCGGGGAGGTCAGGGGCGTGCGGGGGCGCCTGCCGCCCGCCCGGCCCCACCCGCGCTCACCGCCTTGTACTGGAAGAGCTGCGCCATCTCGCCGCGCGTCTCCGACCGGCTGGCGTTGCCCTGCCAGTGGTCGGGCATGTAGTGGACGTGGGCCAGGACGCGCTGCAGCAGCTGCTCCGGACACCACACCGTGTGCTCGTCGGGGATGAAGGACCTGCGGGCGGGGGGCAGGCGTCCCACCTCCCGCTCAGCCACCCCGCCTGCTGCCGGGCCCGCCCGCGGCGCGGCGCGGCACGGCACACCCACCTGGCCAGAGTGACCACCAGCCCCAGCAGCGTGATGGCGGTGAGGATGTGCTGCACCGTCAGCACGTCCTCATCGTAGACGGTCAGGACGATGAGCACGGCCAGGACGGAGCCGGCGAAGAAGCCGATGTTCTTGGCCAGCACGGTGAGCAGCGGGCTGGTGAAGGAGTTCATGTACTTGGTGGCCGGCTTGTAGCCGCGGCTCAGCCGCGCCTGCAGTTCGTGGTTGAGCTCGTTGAAGTGGCGCAGGTAGTGGCGGCCGTAGAGGGACCAGCGGCGGGCGCCCAGGCTGCCCGGCTCCCGCTTGATCACCTCGGCGTAGCTGAAGAAGGCGTAGAGCAGCTGCCAGACCAGCACGCAGGGGCAGAGCAGCAGGTTGGCCAGCCCCAGCAGCACCATGGCGCGCGCCAGGCGCCGGGCCAGCTCCCGCCGCGCGCCCGCCCGCTTGCACTGCGGCCGCAGGCTCCACTTGTTCTGGAAGAGCGAGCCGGGGCCCCAGAAGAGCAGCAGCTCCAGGTTGTACTTGAGGCCCTGGGTGAGGAAGACGACGGGGCCCAGCAGCGGCAGGCGGAAGCGGACCGGCAGCAGCGACTTGTTGACCATGGCCACCGTGTAGTTCTTGAAGCGCAGGATGCGGTGGTAGATGTCCAGCTCCGTCAGCTCCCGCTTGTGCACGCACATCTGCTGCTGGCGCTGCAGCGAGATCAGCCGCGCCTGCACCTCCTGCCAGCTGTAGTTGCACAGCCCCTCCTGCACCAACGAGACGCGGATTGACGCCGGCTCGGCACGGCTCGGCACGGCTCGGCACGGCTCGGCTCGGCACCCCGGCCGGCCCCCTCCCCGCGGCCCCGCTCACCGAGGGGATGTTGAGGGCTTTGATGTAGAAGGTGCGGATCTCCCAGTAGCCGAGCAGGCTGCACAGCACCTTCACCAGCCGGTACAGCCAGAAGGCGGCTGCCATCACCAGCAGGAAGATGATCCAGCCGCTGGCCCGGATCCTGGCGGGGGGCACGCGCGTCAGGCGGGGACCCGGCGGCGCTGGGACCCCCGCGCAGCCGTGCCGGCGGCTCCAGGCCCCCTCCTCACCTCTGGGCACACTGCGGGGCGGGCAGGACGGCGTCGGGCAGCGTCACCTTGCTGCGGTCGGGGGCCGCCCCCCCGGCGTGGCTGTGGTTGAGCGGCCGGTTGGCGAAGAGGACGTCGTACTCCACGCAGCACAGCAGGAAGGTGGTGAAGGTGACGACGAACAGGAACTGCCTGGGGGCGGCGGGGGATCAGCACGGCCCCTCGCCCCGCGGCGGCGCGGCGCGGCGCGGCGCGCGGGCGGGCGTCCCGCCAGCACTTACACCAGCTCAAAGATGTCGGAGAGCATCATGCAGGCGAAGCCGTTCTTCTGGTGGAAGTGGTAGATGTTGGGGTCGCGTTAAGGAGCCTGTGGCGGCGGCGCCGGACCCCCCCGCCCCCCCTCAGCAACGTGGTCCCCCCGCCCCCCGCTGCGGCGCGGGCCGCAGGCAGGGCTGGGCAGCAGCCAGGCGGGGGCCCGGCAAGGATATCTTGGTGAAGAAATTATCCAGGTTCTTGATGTGGTGCCAGGAGTCTGGCGAGGAGAGAAAAACAGCGGGGGCTGAGCTGGGGCCACGGCACGGCCCTCCCCGGCCCCCCGCGCCCCCGCCCTGGGGCGCCCCAGCCTGGGACCCCCCCGCCTGGGACCAGCTGGAGGGCCATGGGGCAGCCGCTGCCCCCACCCCACGTGCCGCAGGGCTGGGCCTGCCCCCCCCGCCCACCCCCCGGGCAGGCTGCCCTCAATCCCCTCCCGTCGAGCCCCCCAGCCCACACCCCACGGGGAGGCCACGACCCCCAGCTGGCCTGCTGTGACCCGCCAGCGGCTCGGACCCCCCCACGGCAGGGTCTGGACCCCCGCTACCTTGTGCCCCCTCGGTGACGTGCACCAGCAGCTCCTCCTCGCCGGGGGGTGAGTCCTCCTCGAAGTCCTCCAGGCGCCGGTACTCGCCCTGCGCCGCCATCGCCCGCCGCGCCGCCTGCCAGGGACGCCCGTCGGCACCCGCCGCCGCGGCCCGGGGACCCCCGCCCGGCACGGACCCTGGCAGCAGGGGTGCCTGGGGGCACAGAGCCTCCCCCAAGCCCCATGGGCCGTGGGGCAGCCAGTGCCCAGCCGTGGGGCACAGGGATGCCGTTCTCAGCCAGGGCGAGCCGGGCTGAGCTGTCTGCCCCGCGGCCGGGAGCCGGAAATGCCGGCGAGCTCACGCAGCGCCGCCCGCGTGCCCCGAATTCGGGCGGCCTGAGCTGGCTGCTGCACCGTGGCCGCGGCCCCCGGCAGGGCCACGCCGCGCACGCCGCCCGGCCCGACGCGCTGGCCAGAGCTCCCGGGGGAGAGACCCCTGCCTGGCCCGCAGAGACCCCCGCGTCGCCCCACGTGCCATGCTGCGCTGCTCCCCCCGTCCGAGTGGGGTGGTCCCCCTTCCCCATGGAGCCCCCTCCCCACAGACCCCTGTCTCCACCGGCCCCCATCCCCACGGACTCTGGTCCCCATGGAGCCCCCTCCCCACTGAGCCTACCCTGGGACCAGAGCCGTGGGGCAGCCGAGCAGCCCAGAGCAAGGGCAGCAGCTGGGCACAGGACCCAGCTCAGGACCCAGCTCCCCAGCCCCGGTGGCCTCATAATTCCCTGGGGACCCCCAGCCATGAGGGAGGACAGGACCCCAACCCCTTCAGAGCAGGGCAGGACCCCTGGGCCCTAGGGCAAGAGGGACCCCAAACCCTTGAGACAGGAGCCCCAGGCCTTGGAGCAACACAGGACCCCAGTTCCCTTGGGGCAGCTTGGGACCCCCAACCCCTTGGGGCAGGATGGGACCCTCAACCCACTGGGGAAGGACAGCACCCCCAGCCCCTGGGGAAGGATGGGACCCCTGGACCCTTGGAGAAGGACAGGACCCCCAGCACCCAGGGCAAGACAGGACCCCCTCCCCTCAGGACAGGGCAGGACGCCCACCCCCTGGGGAAGGACAGGACCCCCAGCACCCAGGGCAAGACAGGACCCTCTCCCCTCAGGACAGGGCAGGACTCCCACCCCCCGGGGAAGGACAGGACCCCCCTCCCCTCAGGACAGGGCAGGACCTCCACCCCCTGGGGAAGGACAGGACCCCCTCCCCTTGGCACAGGATGGGATCCCTGGACTCTCAGGGCAGGACAGGACCCCAACCCCCTGGGGCAGGACCCCCCATCTGGCCCCCGCAGCCCTCCCCTTACCGCCACCGGTCGGTGCTCCCTCAGCCCCGCACGTCACCAGCGTCCCCTCCCGTGGCCGGTGCCAATGCCCGGCCAGGCCGGTGGCCGCAGGTGATGCCGTCCGGCCCCACCCCGCCGCGGCACGGCCGGGGCCTGACTCACGGCCCGCGGGCCGGCACCGGTGCGGTGAGGCCGCGGGCGCGAGGGAGCCCCGGGGCGGTGATTCAGCAGGAGGGACGCGGTCGGCAGAGACCTGAGTGCCGCCGGACGCGCCGTCCCTGCGCTGACCCCTGGCCTTGTGCAACTCCCCGTTGGGGACAGAGCCACCGTGTCCCCCGGGATCGGGTGTCCCGGCTGGTGACATGGGCATGGCCCTTCCCCCACGTGCCCCACACCGGGCGGCCAAAAATACCCGCGGGGCTGGGGCACCCGAAAATAGCCCGGGCAATGTAAACAGCCGGGGGGGGTGAGGGCTGGCGAGAGACCCCTGTACTGGGGCAGGGCAGCCGGGCCCCCTGCCCCGACACGCCGGGTCCCTGCATGCCCCGACCCTGGGGGACACGGGCACCCGTGGGGACACGCTGGCCCCACAGGGACACGCGTCGCTGCAAGGGCCCGGCTGACCCCTGCCAGGACGCGTGTGCCCCAGCGTCCCCGCAATGGCACGTGGGTCACAAGGGGACACCCACGGCCCCACAGGGACACACACACGTCGGTGGGGACATGGGCACCCGCACGGGGACACAGGCAGCGTGACAGCCCCACGGTGACACGCACCCCGCGGTGACACGCACCCCAGGAGTGCCGCGGTGACACACGGCCCACAGAGACACAGCCAGCCCGTGGGGACGCTCCCGTGGGGACAGCCCCACGCACAGACAGCAGCACGTCGACGGCCCCACGGGTGGGCCCCATGGGCCCGCATGCACCCCGTGGGGACAGGGGCACCCCAGTGACCCCGTGGGGACACATCGGCCACGTGCGGGCAGCGGCAGCCGGTGCCCCCGTGTCCCCTGGCCGGGCCGGGCGCGGGGGGAGGGGTCCAGGTGCAGCGACGTCCCCCCCGTGCCCCCCGTCCCCGGTGCTGGGTGCCCCGTCCCCCGCCGCCCCCCGCGCCCCTCGCCCCGGCTCACCTCCTGGCCGGGCGCTGGCGCGGTCCCCGCGGGGCCGGTGTCCCGGGGGCCGGGCGCTCACCGGGCCCCGCACCCGCCCCGGCCCCGGGACCGCGTCCCGCCGCCGGGCATGGCCGCAGCCCCACCGGCACCGGGGGGCCGCGCGGGGGGAAGGCGGGCCCGGTGCGGGGCCCGGAGCGCCGGGGGGGTCCGGGAGCGGGGTCCCGGGCGCCGGCGGGGCCCGGGGAGGAGCGAGGGCCCGGCGGGCGCGGGGCGCGGAGGCGGCGGCGGGCGGGGCGGGCGTGCGGGGCCGCGGCGGGTCGGGGCCGGCGCGGGGCCCGGGCCGCGGGGCGGGGGCTCCGCCCGCCGCTGCCGCCCGCCCCGGGGCCGCCCCCGCCCGCCCCGGGGCCGCCATGCTGCTGCTGCTGCGGGCGCTCGGCGCTCGGGCCGGGCTGCGCTCGGGCCCCGCCGCGCTGCGGCCGCCCCCCGCCCCGGGGCGCAGGTACCGGGGGCCGCGGGCGCCCGAGGTCCCTTGGGGGGCACCCGAGCCCCTGGGTCCCGTGGAGGGGTCCCCGGGGGCGGGGGTTGCGGCGGGGGCGGAGGCACCTCAGGGCGGCGGGGCTGGGGTGGGATCGCAAACGCCGGGGGGGGCCGGGGGCCCGGGGCAGAGCGGAGGGGCCCGGGTGCTGGCGCGCAGCTCGGGGCCGGGCCGGGAGCGGGGACACCGGCAGCGCCGGGAGGGGGGCGAGGGTGGCCCCTGCCCCGGGACAGCCCGGGGCGGCACGGGGGGCCTGGCCGTGCCGGGGGGGGGCAGCCCTCACCGCGTCCCCCCCCGAGTCCCGGGGCTGGCCCCCGGCTCGGCTGCGCCGTGCTCACCCCTCTCCCCAGTTTCAGGTATGGGGGGGGGCGCCTGGGGCTCGCCGGCCCCCCTCGCCTCGCCCCCAGGCCAACAGCACCGGCCGCGCGCTGCCTGCTCCTCGCCGGCCCGGCCGCGGGCTGCCTGGCGCTCGGCTTGCTGGGCACGGCCGCGCGCTGCCAGGAGGCCGCCGTCCTCGCCGTCCCCACCGTCCCCGCGCCACCCGAGCCCGCGCAGCCCCGGCCGGAGCCGGCCTTTGACTGGCCGGCGTTCTGGACCTTCCTGCGCCCCCAGCTCCTGGCCCTCTCGGCGGCCGTGGTGGTGAGCGGGGACGGGCGGGCAGCCGCGGTGCCCCTCGTTGTCCCGGTGCCGCGGCGTGACGCCCGCTGTCCCCGCAGCTGGCGCTGGGCGCAGCCCTGCTCAACGTCCGCATCCCGGTGCTGCTGGGCCAGCTGGTGAACGTGGTGGCCCGCTGCGCCCGCGGCCGCGTCGCCGGCTACTTGCAGGAGGCCCGGCGTCCGGCCCTGCGCCTGCTCGCCGTCTACTGCCTGCAGGTGGGCGCCGGCACCCCGGGCCGGGCGAGGGGTGCTGGGGGGCTGCCCCCCGCCCCGCGCCCCTCCGAGCCCCTCTGCTCCGCAGGGGCTGCTGACCTTCGGGTACATCGCGCTGCTGGCGCGGGTCGGGGAGCAGGTGGCGGGCAGCATGCGCAAGGCGCTCTTCGTCTCCCTGCTCCGGTAAAACGCCCCGCGAGGCAGCGGGGGGGCGTGGGGACGGGGCGTGGGGGCTCGGGGGTGCCCCAGCCCACCGCCGCTCCCGCTGGCAGGCAGGACGTGGCGTTCTTCGATGCCAACCGGACGGGGCAGCTGGTGAACCGGCTGACGGCTGACATCCAGGAGTTCAAGTCCTCCTTCAAGCTGGCCATCTCCCAGGTGAGGCCCGCGGCCGGCAGCACCAGACCCTCCCCTGCACCCCCAGACCCCAGCGCCCACCCCTGCCCGACCCCCCCAGGGCCTGCGCAGCGGCACCCAGACGGCAGGCTGCTTCGTCTCGCTCTACCTGCTCTCGCCCAAGCTGACCGGTCTCCTGCTCGTGGCGCTGCCCGCGCTGGTGGGTGCCGGGGCCCTCATCGGCGCCGTCCTCCGCAGCCTCTCCCGCCGGGCGCAGGAGCAGGTAACCCCGTGCTTGCCGCCCTACCCAGCCTTGCCACCCCCCGCAAGGGACCCTGCTGTCCCCCCCCGGGCCAGAGCAGGGGGTGTCCCACGCCGGCCCCCCTCTCCGTCCCTCTCCCCGCAGGTGGCCAAGGCCACTGGGGTGGCAGACGAGGCGCTGGGAAACGTCCGGACCGTGCGCGCCTTCGCCATGGAGGACCAGCAGGCAGGGTAAGGGGGCGGGGGGGCGTCCTGCCCGGCGGGGGCAGCGGGGGGCCGGGGGGCCGTCAGCCCCATCCCTGCCCGCAGGCTGTACTGCGCCGAGGTGGACCGCGCCGGCTGGCTGAACGAGCGGCTGGGGCTGGGCATCGCCGCCTTCCAGGGGCTCTCCAACCTGGCGCTCAACGGTGAGTGGGTGCCGTGGGGCAGGACCTGGTGGTGCCATGGGGCAGGACCCCGCAGCGCCGGGGTGCCCCGGGTCCCACCTCTGCCCTGCGCCCCGCAGGCATCGTCCTGGGGACCATCTTCGTGGGCGGCTCCCTGATGGCCGGGGACGAGCTCTCGCCGGGCGACCTCATGTCCTTCCTGGTGGCCTCGCAGACGGTGCAAAGGTCAGGGCAGGGCCCGGCGCGGCGCCTCCCCCGGCACCCCCGGCACCCCCTGAGCTCGGCCTCTCCCCTTCCGCCCCGGCAGGTCCATGGCCAACATCTCCATCCTGCTTGGGCAGGTAGGTGGGCTGGGGGCTCCCGCTGGCCCCCAGGGGCGGGCAGGGTCCGGGCGGCCCAGGGGTGCTCCCGCCGGTGTCCCCGCAGGTGGTGCGAGGTCTGAGCGCCGGCGCCCGCGTCTTCGAGCTGCTGACGCTGGAGCCCAGCGTGGCGCTGCGGGGCGGGGGCTCCATCCCCAGCCACTCCCTGCTCGGCCGCATCTGCTTCCACCGCGTCTCCTTCAGGTGAGCCGCCCCAGCCCCCCACGCCCCCGATCCAGCCCCACGGGCTGGGCGCTGGCACCGTGCTCCCGCAGCCCCCCGCTCCTCTCCCTGCAGCTACCCCACCCGCCCCGGCTACCCGGTCCTGCGGGACTTCAGCCTCACCCTGCCCCCCTGCAAGACGGTGGCCATCGTCGGACCCTCCGGAGCAGGTACCGGCCCGCCCAGGGCGGGGGACCCTCTGGCCGGCGCGCCCCAGCCTGGTGGGCAGGAGCCGGCTCAGCCCCTCACCGGTCCCGGCGCGCATCCTCCTGCGCCCCAGTCCTCCGCCCAGTGAGCCCAGTGGGCCCCAGGGACTGGGAGCCGGCCTCCGCGCCTGCTGCCCGCCCAGCAGCTCTCTGCGAGGGGCTGGCGGCCGGCACCGGGGGGCATGGGGGTGGGTGGCCGGGCGGTGCCGCGGCACTGAGGGCTCCCCTCCGCAGGGAAGTCGACGGTGGCGGCGCTGCTGGAGCGGTTCTACGAGCCCACGCAGGGCACCATCACCCTGGACGGCCGCGACATCTCCTCCCTGGACCCCTCCTGGCTGCGAGGGCAGGTCATCGGCTTCATCAGCCAGGTTCGGGGCTGCCGCGGGGCGCTGGGCTGCCGCGGGGCGCTGGGCTGCCGCGGGGCGCTTCCCCCAGGCGCTGGACGGGGACGCCGTGGGCCCACGCTGCCCCAGGGGAGGGCAGGGAGGTGGCCCCGGCCGGGGCTCGGTGCTGAGGGGCCGGATGCTGCCCCAGGAGCCGGTGCTCTTCGGAACAACCATCATGGAGAACATCCGCTTCGGGAAGCCGGGAGCCTCCGACGCGGAGGTGTACGCCGCGGCCCAGCTCGCCAACGCCGATGGCTTCATCCGCAGCTTCCCCGAGGGCTACGACACCGTCGTGGGTAGGTGCCGGGCTCCGGCCAGGCTGTGTGCCGCGGAGCGGGGCGTGGCGGGTGTGGGAGGCAGGCGGGCACCCCCAGACCGGCCCAGCCACCCCTCGGGCTGGAGGGACGAGCACGAGACCCTGGCCAAGGTGGCCCAAGTCACCCCAGGGACACTGGCTCCCAGTCACCGCCGGCGTGAGGCTGTGCCGGGAGGGAGCAGCGGCCATGCTGGGCTCCCCGCAGGAAGGACGCGGTTCGGCGCTGGCGTTCCTGGGGGGTCCCGTGGCTCTGGCATGGGAGGTGGTGTGGGAACGTGGCTGTGCTCCTCCACTCCCGTCCTTGGGGAGGGGGCTCTCGCCGGGCTGGGGCGGCACCGGCATCCCTGCGGTCCCCGTCAGGCGAGCGCGGCACGGCGCTCTCGGGGGGTCAGAAGCAGCGCATCGCCATCGCCCGGGCCCTGCTGAAGGACCCCGCCGTCCTGATCCTGGATGAGGCCACGAGCGCGCTGGACGCCCAGTCGGAGCAGGCGGTGCAGGAGGCGCTGGACCGCGCCGCCTCGGGCCGCACGGTGCTGCTCATCGCCCACCGCCTCAGCACCATCCGGGGGGCCGACCTCATCGTGGTGCTGGCACAGGGCCGGGTGGCCGAGGTGAGCAGCGCTGGGGGTGCGGGCAGGAGCGGGCGGGGGGGTGGGCAGCCACGTGGGTGACACCGTCTCCGCCATCCCCGCAGGCAGGGACCCACGAGGAGCTGGTGCGACGGGGGGGTCTCTACGCCGAGCTCATCCGCCGGCAGACCAAGGACCGGACCTGAGCGTGGGGCGGGGGGCACGGTCTCCCAGGCTGCCCCCCCAAATAAACCAGGGACGGAAGGCGTTGTGGGGTCTCCGCTGCCTGGGGCGGTTCTGGGGGAGGGTCAAGCCGGGGCCGGACCGGGCGGCGGGGGGGAGGGGCGGGAAGGATACGGGCCTCCGGGCCGCTCGGGGGCGCCCTTCGCAGCGGCGGGGGGTCGGGGCTGGTGCGCGGACTCCCGCCCCTCCGGGGGGGGGGGGGGGGTGTGAGGTTTAATTCGTGGGCGGGGCTGCGGGGGCTGGCCCCGCCTCCCCCCGTCTGCGGGCCGGCTGCCGTGCCCGCGGGGGCGGCGGGGTCCTGCGTGGGGCGGGGGCCCCCCGCGAGCTGTGCTCCGCGCTGTGCCGCTCGCTGCCCCTCGCCGGGGCTGGGGCTGGTCACGGCCCGAGCGGGGACCCCGCGGGGACCCCCCGGCACTGCTGCCTGCCGAGCCCCCCCGGCGCTCTCTGCCCCGCCGTACCCCAGCGCCCGCGGCCCCGCCGCTCCGGGCAGGGCCCGGGGGGTCCTGCAGCCCCGGCTCGGGCAGGGCCCGCTCCGCGGGGGGTTCCGCGCCCAGGGCCCAGCGGGAGGGGAGTGGGGCTGCCGTGGGGCAGCCCCCAGCCCTGCCCGGCCCCCCGGGGGGCGGCCCGTCCCGGGGGGCGGGGGCGGGTGGAGCCGCCGCGGGAGGGGCGGGGGGCGGCCGCAGACCGGGAGCGGCAGCGGCTGCGCTGCGGCGGCGGCGGGACCGGGAGCGGGGCCGGGGCCGGGGCCGGGGCCGCACTGGGCGGTGGCACCGCAGCGCGGGGGGGTGGAGCGGCCGGTCCTGCCCTGCCCGCCCTGCCTGCCCTGCCCGCCCTGCCTGCCCTGACCTCTCTGCCGGCCCAGCCTTGCCCTGCCCACCCTGCCTAGCGCTGCCTGCCCCCTGCCTGCCCTCTGCCTGCCCTGCCCTGCCCAGCCCAGCCCTGCCTCTCCCTGCCTGCCTGCCTGCAGCCCCCTGAGCGCGGCGCGGCCATGGGCCGGGGGCGACCGCAGTCCCGGGGGGGCTGAGGGTGGCGGGGAGCGCGGGGCCCGGCGGCAGGATGAGGGCGGGCTCGGAGGGCAGCGGGGAGGGCGAGGGGCTCTCCAGCCTGCGGGCCTTCGCCCACAGCTCCTCGCTACACGGCATCAGCCACGTCTTCGCCTACGGGGCCGTGTCGCTGCGCCGCGTGCTGTGGGGCGCCTTCTTCTTGGGGTCGCTGGGGCTGCTGCTGCTGGTCTGCGCCGAGCGCGTCGCCTACTTCCTCACCTACCCCCACGTCACCAAGCTGGACGAGGTGGCCGCCCACAACCTCACCTTCCCGGCCATCACCATCTGCAACCTCAACGAGTTCCGCTTCTCCAAGATCACCCGCAACGACATGTACCACGTGGGCGAGCTGCTGGCGCTGCTCAACGACCGCTACGAGATCAGCAACCCGCAGCTGGCCGAGCCCCACGTCCTGGCCGCCCTGCGCGACAAGGCCAACTTCAAGAACTTCAAGGCGAAGCCCTTCAGCATGGCCGAGTTCTACAACCGCACCGGCCACGACCTGGCCGACATGCTGCTGCAGTGCTCCTTCCGCGGCGCCAACTGCACCGCCCGCAACTTCACCGTGGTGAGTGCCGGCCTCGGGGCGCGCGCGGGCCCCCGGGCAGAGGAGAGGGTGCCGCTGGGGACGGGGTGGCTGCGCACCCCCAGGGACCACGAAGGGCTGTGGGTGTCCCATCGGGGTCAGGCACCGACACGCTGGGGCTGCTGCGGCACCGATGGGTGAGCCCCTTCTCCCGACCCGCAGCAGTCCCACCGGCATGTCCCAGTGCCCGCAGCGCATCCGCCCATGCCCACCATCCCAGGTGCTGTGGCAGGCTGGGTGCCAGCCTGGGATGCTCCCGCCCCACGCTCGCTGCAGGGGTGCCAGGCGGCTGGGAACGGCGCCCAGGCTGGAGCCGTGCTGTGCCAGGGGCCCTGCACCGGGCCGGGCGGCTCTGCCCGGATGCGGGATGCCTGTGGGTGCGGGGTGCTGGCGGGTACACCCCACAGCCACGCTCCCCTGGCACCGACCCCAGATGCCACCCGGGCACTGGCAGCAGCAGCCGCTTCCCCCGGCTGTGTTTGCACACAGGCTCCCCCGCCTGCGGCTCCCCCGCGCAGCCCGCCCCGGCGCGGGCGGGGGTCCCTGTGCCAAAGCCGCCCCCCTGCAGCCTGGGGTTCCATGGCCCCAGCGCTGCCCGCAGCACACCCCGCCACTCCTGGGGCTGTGCCCTCTCTTCACCGGGGAGTTGCCGGTGCCCGTGTGCTCTCACCACGCCCGCCGTGCCCCGGCGGCGCGGGGCTGCATGGGACCGAGCTGCGTCCCCTGGGCTGCGGGCTCACCCCCGGGTGACGTGCAGGGTGTGGGCAGCTGCCGGAGCATGGCTGCCACGTCCCTGCGCAGACGGGGCTTGCTGTGGGCAGCCGGGCAGCTGCAGGAGGACGTGCCCTCCCTGCCCCACGCAGCCCGGGGTGGGCACGGCGACCCCCGACTCGGCACTCGGCTCCCCCAGGCAAACCTTGGCCATGAGCAGCCTGGGCCGGGTCCTGCGAGACCCGCCTGGGGCAGCGACTGCCCGGCAGAGACGGGCAGGGGCGGTGGCACAGGCAGGACGGGCAGCGGCGGTGGTACGGGCAGGGCGGGCGCCTCCTTCGCGCCGGGGGAGCAGCGTGCTGAGGGAGCTGGGCAGCCTGTGCCCGCCGCGCATGGCTCCGCTCAGTCCCCACCGCCGTCACCGTGGGCTCGGCTGCGCTATCGCAGCAGCAGTTACTGTCAGCTTAAGACTCGTCGCGTGTGACATTAACTTTCCGTGGGAGCTCGGTTCAACAGCGTCCCTTTGGGCAGCTCCGCGCTCCTTTTGCCAGAGCAGCTCTGCCGGTGTCCCCATGGCAGGGTTGAGGGCTGGGACGTGCGGCGGGAGGATTGAGGGTCCCCAGGGCAGG
This sequence comes from Phaethon aethereus, assembly GCF_964289735.1. Lineage (NCBI taxonomy): Eukaryota > Metazoa > Chordata > Aves > Phaethontiformes > Phaethontidae > Phaethon > Phaethon aethereus. Next base: position 171,641,039 of record NC_138582.1, read on the forward strand.
ACACCGGGCGGCACACGCTGCACGGCGGCGGCTCGCTGCAGCCTGGAAGCCGATACCTCTCCGGGGAGCGTGGCTGAGCCACCGAGATCCTGGTGTGCCACTGGCACGTGGGGCTGGTGCCTGCCCCAGGGGTGCACGGGTACCCATCTCCGCTCTTGTGCCGATGATCTCGGCGGATGCACGTGTGCTCTGCTGCTCCCGCTGCCCCCGGGCTCGCGGACGCCGCCGGGAGCGTCGGGCTCTGCCCACGTGTGCCGCACAACTGTCCCCGCTGCCGCCTTCTCCGCGACGGGCGGCGAGAAACTTCTGCCTGAGCAGCCGCTGCCCCGGCTCAGCCCAGCTCGGCCCAGCTCGGCCACTCCGGCTGCACCCGCTGCGACTTTGCCAGCTAAAAATGCAGCCGGGGTTAGCCGCAGCTTGTGACCCGCTGAGCCGGCAGCTCCCGGGACCGTGTCCCGGCCGGCGGCGGTAGGCTCCGGGGCTGCCGGGGCTCCCCTCCCCTGCGGGGACGGAGCGGCAGGCTGGGCACGGTGCCTCCCCCAGCCCGGTCCCCGGGGTCCCCGGGGTCCCCAGGCACCGGGCGGTGTCCAAAGCTGGGTTTGTGGCTGGGTCTGTGGCCCCCCGGGGCCTCCCCCCGGGGCTGGCCAGGCTGGGGCAGGCCGGGGGTGTGGGGACGGGAGGTGCTCGGGGACGGGGGCTCCCATGGTGGGTCACCCCCGCTGTGGGGACCAGGAGAGCTGGCAGTGCCGGGGCCGTGTCCCCGTCCCTGCCCCCTCCCAAAGCCCCCCCGCCCCCCCCAGCGCATCCCTGCGCCGGGCAGCCGTTGCCATGGCAGCCGCCCCCCTTCCTCCTTGGGCAGCGTGTTGCCATGGCAACGGCTCCCCTCTTTGGGAGCAGCCCGTTGCCACAGCAGCGCCCCCCCGCCCCCCCCGTGGGGCAGGATGGGGGGGACGACACACCCCATAGCGGGGGGGGGGCCCTGACCTATGGGGCAGTTACAGCCCCCCAGGCCATGGGTCAGTGACCGGGGCCGTGGCTGCTGCCCCTCGGTGGGGTGGGGGCTGTGGGCCCCTGCGTGGGATGGGGCTCTGCCCTGGGGGCATGGCGGGGGCTAGGCTGGGGGAGTGGGGGTCGGGGGGCTGCGGGGGCTCTGGGGGGCAGCTCGGGGTTGTTGAGCTCAGGTCACACTGGGGGCGCTGGGCAGGGTCCCTGCCCCCGGGCGTGGGGGGCTCTGGGCGCTGGGGTCCCCGGCCGTGGGCCCTGGGGGCTCTGGGGGCTCTGGCACGGAGGCGGCTCCCAGGCCCTGCTGGGGACGATGGCCTCGGCGCGGTGGCTAAGCCGAGCCCCGGTTCCCGTCGCCGTCCTGGCTCACGCCCTCCCCGCTCACGTGTCCCCCCGCGGCCCCCCGGCCCCCCGCCGTGCTGAAACCCAGTCCCCTGCAAGGCTGCGGCAGAGCCGGGGAGGACGGGCCGCCACGGCCGCCGGGGCTGGGCACGGGGGGGCGGGGGGCGGCCGGCCTGGCGGCCTTCGCCCGCTCCTGCACGCCGCGCGGGCTGGGGCGCATCTCCCTGCCCGGCGCCGCACCGCGGTGCCTGCTCTGGGCCGGCGCCTTCCTGCCGCAGGCGGGGGAGCGGGTCCAGCGCTGGGCCGCGTACCCCACGTCACCGTGCTGGACGAGGCGGCGAGCCGTGTCCTCGCCTTCCCCGCCATCGCCCTCCGCAACCACAGCCGCATCCGGCGCTCCCCGCTCGCCCCCGCGACCTGTTCTGGCTGGGCGGGGGGGAGGGTGGACTGGCCCCACTACCCGCGGGCGCCGGGGCAGCCCCCGGCCTCGCCGGCTTCTTCCCCCAGCTACCAGCGCGCCGGGCACCCCGTCCACGAGGCGCTGCTGCGCTTCCGTGGCCGGGGCTGCGGCCCCGAGAATGTCACCGGCGTGAGCGCCAGCGCCACGGGCACGACCGCAGCCACGGGGGGCTCTGCCCCGGGCAAGGCTTGGGCAGGACCCCCAGGGCTGAGCAGGCTTTGGGGCCCTCGGTGCACAGGCTGTGGGGCGACGGCAGGGTGGGGGCACGGCCCCTGCTCGCCCCGCTGTCCCCCCGCCCCAGGCGCTCGGTGAAGCTCCTACCATGCTGTCCCGCGGCAGCTCCCCTTGCCCACCCTGCCATGGGGCGACGTGGGGCCGTGGGGGAGCGCGGTGGAGATGGGGGGTCATGGGGGTCGGGGGGCCTATGGCCGGATGGTGCGGCTCTCGGCCCCGCTCCCCACGGGAGAGCTGGACCCGGGACTGTGGGGAGGGGTGGGAAGCGGCTGTGGGGCAGTGGGGGCGAGGGCGCCATGGGGGGCAGGGGCAAGTGGTCTGTGCTTGCTGCTAAGCGGCCGTGGAGGCCGGTGAGGGCTTTCTCTGTGCTGGGGGGCTGCAGGAAGAGGTGGGTCAGCCCGGGGTGGGGGGACTGTGGGCACCTTCCCAGGGGTTGGGGTCCCACATCCCGCCTGGCTGGGGACGGCCTGGACGCTGGGGCAGGGGTCCCACAGGACGGCCGGGACCCAGCAGAGCCGAGGACACCTTGCTGGGGCAGGGACAGCGGCAGCCGCCCCACGGCCCATCTGCTGCCCTACGCTGGTCCCAAAGGGGAAGGAATGGATGCACCAGCACGAGCTGATGGGGCACTGGGATCCTGCACTGGGGCTGTGTGGGGTGCTGGGATCCTGCACTGGAGGCACTAGGATCCTGCACTGGGGCTGTGTGGGGTGCTGGGATCCTGCACTGGAGGCACTGGGATCCCGCACTGGGGCTGTGTGGGGTGCTGGGATCCTGCACTGGAGGCACTGGGATCCTGCACTGGGGCTGTGTGGCGTGCTGGGATCCTGCACTGGAGGCACTGGGATCCCACACTGGGGCCGTGTGGGGTGCTGGGATCCCGCACTGGAGGCACTGGGATCCCGCACTGGAGGCACTGGGATCCCGCGCTGGAGGCACTGGGATCCCGCGCTGGAGGCACTGGGAGCCCGCACTGGGGCCGTGTGGGGTGCTGGGATCCTGCACTGGGGCCGTGTGGGGTGCTGGGATCCTGCACTGGAGGCACTGGGAGCCCGCACTGGGGCCGTGTGGGGTGCTGGGATCCTGCACTGGGGCCGTGTGGGGTGCTGGGATCCTGCACTGGAGGCACTGGGAGCCCGCACTGGGGCCGTGTGGGGTGCTGGGATCCTGTGCTGGGATCCTGCCCTGGGGCCGTGCGGGGTCCCGGGCGCTGCGCGGTGGGTGCAGGGCAGGCGGGGGCCCGGCGCCCGTCCCCCAGCCCCCCGCGGCGGGGGCTGAGGGTCCCGCCCTGTGCCCGCAGATCTTCACCCGCCTGGGCAAGTGCTACACCTTCAACGCGGGGGGGCCGGGCCGGGAGGTGCTGACCACGCTGCAGGGCGGCGCGGGGAACGGCCTGGAGCTGATGCTCAACGTCCAGCAAGAGGAATACCTGCCCGTCTGGGGGGACACGGGTGAGGGCCCCCCGCAGCCCGGCCCGCGGCGCGGCCGCCGCCCCGCGCCCCGACGCCCTCCCTGCCTTGCAGACGAGACCTCCTACGAGGCGGGGGTGAAGGTGCAGATCCACAGCCAGGAGGAGCCCCCCTTCATCGACCAGCTGGGCTTCGGCGTGGCGCCCGGCTTCCAGACCTTCGTGTCCTGCCAGCAGCAGCGGGTATCCGGCGCGTGGAGGGGGCTGCGGGGCTGCAGACCCCCCGCCCAGGGCTCGGGCAGTCCCGGCACAGCCGCAGCTGTCCCCGCAGGGGCGTCCCGCGGCGAGCCGTGCCGCGCCGCACGGCAAGTACCGCGCCACCGGTGCGGCAGCTCTGCCACCGCGACGGCCGGGAGCATCACAGCACGGTGCGGGGCAGCCCCGCGCCAGGACCGCTCGGTCCTGCCGCAGGCGCCAGCTCCCGGCAGCGACCCCCCAGCCTTCTGCCGAACAGACCGGCGGCAGGGGCGGCATCCAGCTGGCACAGCCAGACACCTAAATTTAGGTGTCTCGAGTGGGCGTCTCCATGTGCGCCGGCACTTGCGGCGCGGGCGGCGGGGAGCGCGGTGGCGGGAGCGTGGCCCTTGGCGTCCATGGGTGCTCTGCTGGGCCCCGCTGCTCCCTCGCCAAGCGCGCTGCCCGCACCAGCCCCGGCACAGCCCGGCACAGCCCCACCGGCCGCCTCAGGGAGCACGGGAGCCCGTGCCGACCCCCCGTCACGCCTGGCTCCCGCGTGCTCCCGGCCGGCGCCGCGCGCCAGTCCCGGTCCCTTTCCTCCGGCCGCCGCGGGCGGTGCCGTCCCCGCGCCCGGCAAGGAGGGGCGGGGGAGGGAGCGGGGTCTCTGGGGCGGCGTGTGCCCCCAGCGCTGGCTCCACGGGGCAGGGCACCGAGGCCGGGGACGCCGAGTTTTCCTTAGCGCGCGGCCGGCAGCTGGTGTACCTGCCCCCGCCCTGGGGGGACTGCAAGGCCACCCCCATCGAGTCCGACTTCTTCACCAACTACAGCATCACCGCCTGCCGCCTGGACTGCGAGACGCGCTACCTGGCCGAGAACTGCAACTGCCGCATGGTGCACATGCCGGGTGAGCCGGGGCCGGGACCGGGGCCGGGGGGTGGCCGCCGCGGGGCCGGGCCGGCGGGGAGACCCTCCTGCCCCTGCGACTGCTGCCTGCCCCGCAGGCAACGCCAACGTCTGCACCCCGGAGCAGTACAAGGAGTGCGCTGACCCCGCGCTGGGTACGTACCAGGGGCAGCCCCCGCCCCGGCCCCGCCGCCTCTGGTATCCCTAGCCCAGGGTCTGGCCCTGGGAGCCGCCGGCCCTGGACACCCCCAGCCTCACCCCCAGGACCCCTCGTCCCCCCGGCTCCGTTGCCGTGAATGTGGTGCCGGTGTGCCCGTGCCCTCGCTTGGGGGGTCACTGCTGTCCCTGCCTGCACCGACCCCAGGCATGCGGGTCTGGGCTCCCTGCCGTGTGCTGCCGGCAGCGCCCGCGGCACACTCGTCCCGTGCCGCCGGCACCCTCATCCCGTGCCGCCTGCACTCACTGCTGCCCAGGCTTTGCCCAGGGCTGGGGCTCTGCCTTCGGAGCAGCCCGCTCCCCAGCGCAGGCACGGGCCGCGGCCACGCGGTCCCCGTGGTCCCCATCCCACCCGCGCCCCCCCAGACTTCCTGGTGAAGAAGGACAGCGAGTACTGCGCCTGCCGCACGCCCTGCGCCATGGTGCGCTACGGCAAAGAGCTCTCCATGGTGAAGATCCCCAGCAAGGCCTCCGCCAGGTACCTGGCCAAGAAGTTCAACAAGACGGAGCAGTACATCGCGTGAGTGCCGCCGCCGCGCTGACCGACGGCCCCGCCAGCGCACGGCCCTGCACGGCGTGACGGCGTGATACGGCACGGCCGCGTGGCATCCCCCAGCATGTGTGAACTGGCCTGGCCCAGCGTGGCACGGCACAGGACGGCACTGCCTCCCCTGTGCAAAACTGTCCCAGCGCAGGGAAAACCATGGGGCATGGCACGGCATGGCACGGCACGGCATGGCGCGGGACAGCATGGCACAGTACGGCACCACATGGCACAGTACATCCTTGTGCCACCCCAGCAGAGGGCAGAGCCCTCCGCCCCGTCCCACCGCGGCACGGCACAGCCCCCCGCCCCCCCCCGGACCGCCGCAGCCGGGGAAGCCGCCTGACGGCTCGTCTGTCCATCCCGGCCCCGTCTGTCCCCCCCCAGGGACAACGTGCGGTCCTGGACATCTTCTTCGAGGCCCTGAACTACGAGATGATCGAGCAGAAGAAGGCGTACGAGGTGGCGGGGCTGCTGGGTGAGTGCCCGGGGGCGGGGGGGGCGGGGGCGCAGCCCCCCTCTAACGCCGCCCTCCTGCCCAGGTGACATCGGGGGGCAGATGGGGCTCTTCATCGGCGCCAGCCTCCTCACCATCCTGGAGATCTTCGACTACCTGTACGAGGTGAGTGCCCGGCCGGCCCCCCGGCCCCCCACGCTGCTCCACGGCCGGGGTGGGGGCTCTGACCCGTCTCCCCCAGGTGTTCCGGGACAAACTCCTCAGCTTCTACAAGGAGAAGAAGAGGACGCCCAGGAGGGACAGCAGCACCCTGGTAACCCCCCCCCGCAGCCCCCTGCGGCTCAGCCCGCCCGGCCCTGCCCCGCCAGGGGCTGCGCCCTCCCGGCTCCCCCCACCCCTCCGGGCCGCGACCCGGCCGCCCCGTCCCCCCTCCCCTGGCACAGCCGGCAAGGGGGGGCCTCGCACCTCATCCCACCCATCTGCTGCTCGGCCTCATCCCGCGCCGACACCGGCACCATCTCCCGCTCGGACCCCGCGCGCTCATTCGCTCTGTCCGTCCGTCCGTTCGTCCGTCCTGCGGCCCCGCCGCCCGCCAGGAGCATCCAGCGGTCCCGGGCAGCCCCGCTGGCCCGCTCCCGCCGGGGCCCAGGTAGAGATCCCGGGGGGCAGCACCCACAGAGCCCCCGGCGCTGCCGGCACAGGGGGCCGCGGGGCTGCCGCCCCCACGGGGGGTCAGGGGGTCCCTGGCCGGTGCACAGTGCGGGGCGAGGAGGCCACGGCCCTGCAGGGGGGCTGTGACCCCCCCCCCTTCCCCTGCAGGCGGGCCCCAGGGGTCCGCGCCCCCCTCCCTCCATCCCAGGCTTCTCGGCATCATCCCTGCAGCCGGTGTGCGGGGCTGCCCCCCCCGGCTCCGCGCCCATCCTCATGCATCACTCGCCGGCACCGCGCCCCCCGCCCTCCCCGCTCCAGGACGCCATGGGACCGGAGGCAGCCCCAGACCTGGGGGAGGCTCGCCGCTCGGGGCCGGGGGGGGCAGGGGGCCAGCCTTGCTCCGCAGCGGCCGCGCGCCGGGGCAGCCCGAGGGGCGTGTGGGGCGGGGGCACGGGGCAGAGCCCCCCAGCACGGGCAAGGAGGGCGGCTGCAGCGTGGCCTGGGCGCAGCGAGCAGCCCCCCGCCGCCCCCGACCACCCCCCCATCCCCAGAGCGCCCGTCACCCCCTGCGCTGCCACGCGGACGGTCTCGGCTTCGCCCCGAACGTGCTACCTCGTCACCCGGCTCTAGGCGCCTTCGAGGAGTTCGCCTGCTGAGGGCCCAGCCCCGCGCCCCCGGCCACGCCGGGGGGATGTGGGGGGCCGCCGGCAGCAGCCCCCGCCGCTCTGCCCCCCCGGGACCCTGCGGGGCTGGCACTGGGCCCCCCCCCGAGGGGGTGGCGGGGGGCCGGAGGGGGTGGAGCCCCCCCGGCCCTGCCCCCCGCGTACCTGCATGTGCTGCTTGCGCCCGCGCCCCTCCCTGCTGCGCTGTACACGCGACGCCTGCTCGCTGCAGCCCCCCACCCCATTAAAGACCTGTCCCAGGCCCCAGCTCCTGTGCTGCTGGGGGGGACATGGGCCGGCCCGTGCCGGGGGTGGCGGGGGGCCCGGTAGGCGGCAGCGGGGGGTCCCTCGTGCCCCAGGAAGGAGGAGGCAGGCGCTGGGGAGAGGCAGCTCTTTATGGGGGTCGCACACACGCACGTTCACCCACGTACAGCAGCAAGGTAGAAAAGAAATGGGGCGCAACCCCCCTGGAGAGTTGGCACCCAGGACCCCCTCCCCTGCCGGGGAAGGGGCTGGGGGGAGCAGGGAGAGGGAGGGGTAGGGAACCCCCCCGGAGGGGTCCCCGCGCCTGGTCCCGGAGGGTCCTGCCCCTCCACCAGCACTGTGGCCCCGGGGAGGGCTCCATGCGCTCCTGGCCAGCCCCGGCCCCACCGGGGGGCTGGGGGCGGGGGTCCCATACCAGCACCCCGCAGGCGGGGTGGAACCGGGGCAGCATCGGGTTAAAAACCTAATAAATACGGGGGGGGGTTGTGTTTCTGGGGTGCTGGCACCTTGCTCCTCACCTTGCATCCCCCCCGCTGCCATGGGGGGCTGTCCCCTCCCCCCACTGCCAGGAGCATGCCAGGAGGTGGGGGGCGGCCCCCCGGTGCAGCGTGGGGCCGGGCTGGGGGTCCCTAGGGAGGGCAGAAGTCTGTGAAGTAGGGGTGCTGGAGAGCCTCCTCCGCCGATATCCGCTGCACCGGGTTGCACTTCAGCAGGTTCTGGGGGCGGGAGGTGAGGCTGGAGGGGGACAAGCCACGGCCCCCCTGCCCCACAGCCCCCCCAGCCAGGCATGGGGCTGCCAGGGGAGCAGCCAAAGCCCCCCTCCCCGCCGGGGAAGCCCCAGGGTGCAGGCAGGGTGGGACGGGCAGGAGGGACGGGCAGAGCGCTCACCTGCAGCAGGTCCCGGCCGGTCGCGTTCAGCTTGGGCACCACGTTGACCAGGGAGGTGGTGGCGGGGTACATGGGGTAGGGCTGGGGACAGAGAGGTGAGCCCCAACCACCCTGCTGCCCCCCCCGCCCCGCCCCGGCCCACCCTGCCCACCCCCACCTCACCTTGTAGTCTGGCAGCTTGGCCATGGCCGGCCACTGCTCCTCCGTGGGGGTTCCCAGCAGCGTGGGGACGGCAGCGGTCAAGGGCCACTGCTGCGGCCAGCGCGGGAGGCACCCGTCACCCAGCCCGCCCCCGCCTAACCTGGGCAGAGCCCCCTCCCGCTCCCCTGCCCAGAAGAGGGGGGCGGCCCCCCCTCCCGCACGGCACCGGAAGGATATCGGAAAATCCTTTTCAGTTGGTCATCCACGTCATTCCCTGGGAACAGGGGCCGCCCCGCGTTGGCCAGCTCTAGGGACAGAGAGGGGGTGAGCCCCGAGGCCCCACGGCCCCGGCAGCACGCAGCCCCCCCACGGCACGCAGCCCCCGGCGGCGCTACCTGCAAAGATGCAGCCGGCTGACCACATGTCGATGGAGGTGGAGTAGAGTTTTGCGCCAAAGAGCACATCTGGGGGCCGATACCACAGCGTGACGACCTGCGCAGTGCGACGGGGGAGATGCTCAGCCAGCCGGGGGACGGGGCGGCCGCGCTCCCAACCGGGAGGAGGCCTCCAGCGAAAGCGCAGCCCTCCCAGCTCACCTCCGCTGAGTAACAGCGCACGGGGATGCCGAAAGCCCGGGCCAGGCCAAAGTCAGCCAGTTTGAGCTCCCCGTTCTGCAGTGAAAGTGCCGTGTCAGCAGGACTTCGCAGGGGATGCCCCGTCCTGCTGCCAGCTCCACGCCTCAGGGCCAGTAGCGGCCATTGCTCCAGGCCCTTCACCCTTTCCCGTTGACCAGAAACACAAGGGAGCGACAGAGCCGCAATCTAGGGAGAGACAGCCGCCTGCTCCCCGGCGTGACCCCCTCCCGGCTCGGCTGGGGTGCCTCACGCCGGCACGCAGCCCCGGCCATTGCCTGCTCCGCGCCCTCACCCTGTTAATGAGCAGGTTCTGGGGTTTGAGGTCGCGGTGCAGGACGTTGCGGCTGTGGCAGAAGGCAAGGCCCTTCAGCAGCTGGTACATGAACGACTGTGGGAGAGAGCGCAGGCCTGAGCGGGACGCATCAGCCCCTCGGCGCCGCGGTCCGGTTCTTGTGACAGCCCGCGATGCCGCAGCCAGGGCAGGACGAGCAGAGGGTCCCCAAGGGCCTCCAGAGCCCCCCACGCGCACCTTGACGATCTCTGGGTCCAAGTCCCCGTTACAGCTATCGAAGTACTTCTTCAGGTCCTGGGAAGAAGCGAGCGGGGGCCGTGTCGGGGAGAGGCGGGGGCCGGGAGCAGCGACCCCGGGCTCGGCACCGCGCCGGCGCTGCCCCGCCGCCGGCACTCACCTGGTCACAGAACTCGAAGACCAGGGTCAGCTTCTTGTCGCTGTGCAGGACGTCGTGGAGCCTGCGAGGGCAAGGGGGGGACCCTGAGCCCCCACGCCGCCCGGCCGGGCCCGCGGAGCCAGGCCAGCCCCGGAGAGGGGGACGGGGCCCCCCGGCGCCGGGGCACGCGCGGGGGCAGCCCCCGCCGCGCAGCCCCCCTTGCCTGACGATGTTCTTGTGCTTCAGCTCCTTGAGCAGGCAGATCTCCCGCAGCGCCGAGCTGGGCACGCCCTGCCGGGAGAGGGGCGGCTCGGGGGGGCTCGGGGGGCCCGGGCCCGCCACCGGCGCCGCCACCACCCCCGCCCCTCACCTCGTCGTCATCGTCCAGCCGCACCCGCTTCAGTGCCACGATCTCGTGCGTCTCCCGGTTCTTGGCCTTGAACACGGTCCCGTAGGTGCCTGCGGGCAGCCGGGTCACTGCTGCACCGGACCACCGGCATCGCCCCCGCATCCCGCCCGGGCCCTCCCGCACGGCCCCGGCCCCGGCCCCGGCCCCGGCCCCGGCCCGGCCGCACCTTCCCCGATCTTCTCCAGCTTCTCGTATTTCTGCATCGCTCCGGCCCCGGCCCCGGCCCCGCCGCCGCCGCCGCCGCCGCCGCCGCCGCTGCCACACCTCCCGGCAGGCCCCGCGATCGCCACGCCCCCGCCACACATCCCGGCAGCCCCACGATCGCCACAACCCCGCCACACCTCCCGGCAGTCCCCGCGACTGCCACGCCCCCGATGCCACACCTCCCGTCACAGGCCGTGCTGACCACGCCCCTGAGGCCACACCTCCCGGCAGTCCGCGCGCCGGCCACGCCCCCGGCGCGCGCCACCGCGCCTCCCGACCCTGGCCACGCCCCCAGCCACACCTTCACCAGCCCCCTCCCCCCGCCCGCCCGGCCGGGTTCCGGGTTCGATTCCCGAGTCCGCCAGCCGACCCCCCCCCCCCCCCCCCCCCCCGGGTACCGCGGCACCGGGCCCGGCCGTGGCGGGGGACTCCTGCGGGTCCCGCGGGGGGACGGCAACCGCGCCCGCCGGGGACGGTGCCGGGACCGGTGCGGACCCACCCGGTGCCGCCCCGCCCCGGCGCGCTCCCGCTGCCGCTCCGCCCCGCGGGGCCGCGCAGAGCAGCCCGGCGCGGCGGGACTCTCCGGTAAGCGGCAGGACCGGGAGCGGGAGCGGGAGCCGCGGCCGCGCTGGCGCCCGCCGGAGGCGGCGGGGCTGTTGGGGCGCGGCCGTCGGTCCCGGTGCTGCCCGCCCGTGCCCCGCCGGAGCTGTGCCGCGCTCCCTCCCTGCTGTGCCCCCCCGCCGCTCTCGCCGCCCCCCCGAGCCCCCGCCCGCCGCTCCCGCCGCTGCGTTCCCCGACCGGCCGCAGGAGCCCCGCTCCGGGACAGGACCCCAGGGCGCTGCACCAGCCCGGCGGCTCCCCCTGGGGCACCGAACCCGGCCGGGCCGCGGCTCCGCTTCCCCCCACTGCCACCTTGGGGCCCCCCGGGGGGTCCGGCCGCGGGACGGGGCAGCCCGGGGGTCGCGGGGCTCCGTGCCGCCCGGCACGCGCTCCTGGGTCCCCCAGCTCCTTCGGCCGGGGTGGAAGCAGCCCCCCTGCCCGCTCGGCACACCCGGGACCCCCGGCCCCGCCTGCCGGGGCGTCACGCCTTGGCCCCTTCCCGCCGCCTCTGCCAGCCGCGCTGTCATGGCCGGGCCCGCACACCAGGCTGCTCTTGCGTGGCCCTGGCACCGTTCCCGTGCCGGCCGCGGCTCTCGGCGCAGCAGTTGCCCCAGGACACCACGGGAGGTGGGAAAGCCAGGATCACGCTGCCGCTGAGCTTCAGCCCTTGTTGTCTTTTTATTTTCCAGCGGGTGCCGGAGCGACGCGAGGCGGCTCCATGCCCTTCCCTCCCAGCTCCTGAGCCCCACAGCGAGCCTCGGCAGGTGAGAAACACAGGGCCGGGGAGCAGACACGGCATGTGCAGTGCTGCCGGCTGGCCGGCCGCAGCCGTCCCGCACCCACCGGCTCCCCCTGAGCGGAGGGAGCGTCCCGCGGCTCGGCCCCGTCCCGGCGCGTCCCCGCAGGCGGCCCTGCCTTGCGGTGCAGAGCTGCCACCGAGGGGTTTGCGCCCACCTGGCGCGGCGCTTGCTGGGCGCTGCCATGTGCCGTGCTGGGTGGCGAGTGGTGCTGCCCGCTTGCGAAACACTGCCAGGGGTTGAGCAACATCGGGCACAGCTCCAGCCACACTGCTCTCCCACTCGTGTGCTGGCGTGGGCTCCCACGGCCCCGGAGCGGGGACTGCGCTGCCCCGAGCGCGGTCCCCGGGGCCGGGGGGCAGCAGGTCCCGGGGGACACGGCGCCTGTGGCCGCCTCTGAGCCGCTTGGTGCAGGCAGGGGCACGGGCAGAGCTGGTCGCCAGGGGCAAACGGGGCTGCCCCACGCCTCCCCTGCCGGTGCCCTGCGGGCTCCGGTCTGGTGTCAGGACACAGGATTGCTGCAGGGGGGTCCCCGGGGCTGCAGGGAGCGGTCTGTCCCCTGTCCCCCTGCGTAGCCGCTCGGGGCATGGGCTGTGGGGTCCCACCGGGGGATCAGCCCCGAGGCCGGTGGGGGCCGGCTGGCCCCGCTGTCGTGCCCTTCGGGGTCGCTGCACCGCTTCAAGCAGCTGCCAGGAGCGCGGGATTTGATCGCCCTAACAACCCTGCTGGCACCGGCGCCCGCGCCGCGCGGCGGGCAGCCCTTCCGCCCCGGCCCCCGCGGGGCCTGGCCTCCTCCGGGGCCGGGAGTGGGGCTGGCCCCGAGCCCAGGCAGGGGCAGCGCTGGGTGGGCTCTGCCCCGCGCCCCCTCACTGCTCCCCAGCGCCCGGGTGCTGCCCCGCGTTGCTGCAGGAGGATTCTGGCTGCCCGCTGCCCTCCTGCCCGTAGCGGGCAGGCGTGGGGTCCTGCCCGGCCACGTGCCCGCCCGACGGACGCTGCTGTCTGTGCCTGCAGGTGAAGGCGCGTGGTGGGGCCGGCTCTGGGGGTTCCCCGCGCTGGGGAGGGGGCCCCGTGGCCGCGCAGCCTCTCTCCGCCCTGCTTTGCTCTGCGCCGCGACAGCGAGAGCGGCGAGAGCACTGTGGGGTGGGCTCGGGCTCCCTGGGGCGGGCAGGGACGTTGCAGGGGACGGGGGGCGGCAGGAGCGTCCCCCGTCCCGTCCTGGGCTGCTCCTCAGCTCCCCCGACCCCTGCAACGCCCCCGGGCCGGGGCGAGGGGTGGCCCAGCCCAGCCCCGCAGCGGTGACCCCCTGCCCAGCGATGCCGGCCCGGCCGGCGGAAGGGAGGGGGCCATGGGAGCCGGCGCCTGGCCGGGTCCCCGTGCCGAGCTGCGGGGTGGGGGGCTCTGGCCGCCGTCCCCGGCGCAGCCCCCGCGAGCGCAGCCCTGTCATTAAAGGGGGCCGGGTGGCCGCAGGGACCGGGCTGGCTGCCCAAGGACGCCGCGCTGGGGCTTGCCGGGGGCGCCGAGGCCAGCGAGTGGGCACGGGCTGCCCCCAGCTCCTCCTCGCGCTCTGCCCCACGGCTGACTGCCCCACGGCTGGCTGCCCCACGGCTGACTGCCCCACGGCCCTCGCCCAGCCTGCCCCACCGCCTGTCCCCGCGCGGAGCCTGAGCGCCGTGCCTGCGCAGGCGAAGCCCCCAGCGCCCGCCCTGCCCGTACTCGCGGGGCTGTGGGGTAGTGTCCCCCCCACCTCCCTCCCCCACGTCCCCCCGGCCCCCTGGGCCCGCTGCGCCGCGGGGCAGGAGCGTGGCCTCTCCGTTGGCACTTCCCGGCCGCCGGCGCTCGCCGCCGGCTGCCCCCGTGCCCAGCGGGAGCCGCGGCGCAGAGGTGGGGCTGCCCGAGGAGCCGTTCCGGGACTTGGCACCGCCGCTCTGTTTGGATAGAGTGGCCTGGTGCGGGCTTGCCGAAACAAAGACTCTCGCTGCTGCCGCTGCCGCGGCTGATTTTTTTCCTTCGCGCCGGTATAAAAGCTCCCAGCGGCGGCCGGCGCTCGGCAGCTCGCGGGGCAGCGGGGCAGAGCGCGGCTGCCCACCGCCCCAGGCCCCGCTCCGGCCCCACGGCGGAGGGCAGGGGCTCGGCCCGCAGGAGAGGGAGCCGGCGGGGCCGCACCGGCCGAGGTCCCGCCGTGCCAGGGCCCGGCCTCGTCCCCCGCTGGGGCAGGTCCCCGTCCCCGGGGACGCCCGCCCGCTGGGCAGACGCCCGGCAGCCTCCGCGGGAAGCCGGCAGCAGCGGGAGCGCGGCCGGAGCCGTGGCCTTGCCGGGTCGGCAGGCGATGGGGTGAGTGGGGCAGAACCGCCTGCCGGTGCCGGGGCCGGTGGCGGCCGGGGAGCGGCGCTGCTGGGCTCGCGCCTCCCCGGCCTCCGGGCAGCCGTGGGTGGGTGGGCGTACGGTCCCCGGCCCTGCCACGGGTGACGGTGTGGAGGGCTGCGCCCCGTCCTCTCCACGGCCGTACCCCCATGGCAGCCGCCAGGGACCCGGGGGTTGGTGCCGGGGCACGTCCCGGGGTGGCACACGGAGCCCAGCACCGCGGCACAGGGTCAATGGGTCCGGGGGGGAGGCAGCTGTGCTGCCGCCCCTGCCCAGGGCTGGGCCGGGGGCAGCGGTGGGGACCGCCGGCTGGGGCAGCAGGAGCCTCTCGTGGGGGGACCGGTGCTGCGCGGGGGGCCCTGGCATCTCCAGGGCTGGGCCGGGGTGGCCGGGGCGGTGGGGTGGCAGTGGGGCGGGGGGGGCCGGCAGCCGCGGTGGGACGGAGCACACCACCGGGCCGCATCCTGCGGGGTCCGCGGGGCAGCCCCTGCGGCCGGCGGCTATGCCTGCCCTGCCTGCCGTCCCCCCCTCGGGGCCTGTCCCCGGGCGCGGCGGTGGCACCGGCGTGGGCGTGGGCGCGGAGCTGCGCAGCGCCGTGATTCATCTCCCGGATCCGGCGGTTTCGAGGTCGCGGGGCGGGGGGTGTGTGTGGGGGGAGGATATTTTTGGTGGCGGCTTCGAAAGTTGCAGTGTCTAGAAAACCTCTGCCGGGGCGGGAGCCGTGCCGCGGGCAGCGTTGTCCCGGCCCTGCTCCGTCCTGCGGTGTCCGCTGCGGCGATGAGGGGGATGCGTGCCCCCGGGTGGGCGTCCCGGAGGCGCTCGGGGCGGCGGGGTCTGCCGGGGGTCTCCCGGAGCAGCCAGGTGAGCTGGGCAGGAGGGAGCACGGGAGCGGCTGGCCAGTGCCACGCACACCCCACGGTGCCGCCTGCCCGTGAGCCCCCCCCTTCGGCAGCCGCCAGGCCTTGGGCGCGGGGTGCGAGTACTGGGGGCTCCTGCCCTCAGGAGCTGGAGCATGCCGCCGGGGTCCCCCTTGTCGCTGCTCTCCATTTTGGGTGGGAGGCCGGCGCACGGCCACCATGGGTGCCGGCGGCGCGTGCCAGAGCTGCCTGGAGGTGTAGCAGAGCCTGGGCACCACCAGGGTACAGGCGCAGCTCTGGGGCCAGTGCCAGTGCCAGGGCAGCTCTGCCGGGGCCGGCTCGTGGCTCCCACACCTGGGACACGAGCGCCCCGCGGAGCAGCGGCGTGAGCGCGGCTGTGCCAGAGCATCCTCTTCCTCTTGCTGGTGTGCGCCGGGCTGTGCCCGAGGAAGCCACCCGGGTGGGAGCTCAGGGTCCAGGCAGTCCCTGCCGTGGTGAGGGTCTGTGCAGGCAGCGGGCCTGCGAGCTCCTGTGCCTGCCGGGGAGCCGGGAGCTGGTGCAGCACCGCAGCGGGTGGAGAGAAGAGGGCAACAGGCCTGGGGGGCACAGAGCCCCCCTGGGCAGCCGTCCCTGTCCCCGGGCTGGGCTGTGGGGGGGGTCTGCAGGGCCGGGGCCCCTTGCACCCCCTTCCACATGGCCGGGGCACGGCTTCGCCGTGCCGGGCAGGCTGGGGAGCACCGGGCTCGTCCACCTGGCGCGATGGGTGCAGCCTGACCCGCGCCAGGCTCGCCCTGCCGTGAATTCGCCCGGAGATCGGACACAAGCCGTTCTTGGGTGGCGGCCGCCAGCGGGAGGGCAGTGAAGGACGCAGTGTGTTCTCTGTCACCGCGACGTCGGCCAGGCGGTGTGCCGGCACGGGGCCGGCAGACGTGGCTCCGGCTCCCGACCAGATGTGACGCAGCGGTCACCGTCAGCCTCGCCTCCGGCTGCGGGCGCATACGTGCACGGCACGTGTGGTGTGTGTGTCTGCGTGGTGTGCTGAGCCCGTGTCGGGGATCTGCTCCTGGCACTGCCGCTGCCGGCCCGTCCCCAGCCCGGGTGACGGGGTGTGAGCGGGATCGGTCCTGCGGCACCGGCACAGCTGGGCTCGGGCTGCCCCAAGGCTCCCCGCACTCCCTGCCCTGTCCCCGTCGCAGGGTTTGGGTCCGTGCTGCGGACGGGGACGCCGCGGTGTGGACGGGCTGCCGGGGACGGGGATGCCCCAGCCGCCGAAGGGCTGGTGGTGGCGTTGCCTCACTTCCCACCTTGCTCAACCCGCTGCCAGCCCGGCCCCTCCTGCGCGGCGCCGGAGGGTGCCGGCGGTGGGACCGGGCGCGGGAGGGTGCTGGCGGTGGGACCGGGTGCGGGAGGGGGCCGGGGCACACGGGGCCCATGGGGCAGCCCCCACAGCGGTGTGGGGCCGGGGCCAGGCCCTCTAATCACCTCAGCGGATCAGGCGGGCAGGCCGAGGCCGGTCCCAGGAATGCGACTCCGGCACCGGTGGGAGCTGCCGAGCCGGCTCGTGCACAGGCGCTGATCGGAGCCAGCCGGTAATTAGCGGCGCGACGCGGTGTTGGCAGCCCGTGGCCGTATCTGCGGACCTGCCCCGCTTATCGGAGCGGCCTGTTCCCTCGCACAAGGGGCCATTGTGCTGTGCCGCTGGCCCGGGGAGGCCGCGCACGGGGCGCGGTGCAGCACGGCACGGCACGGCGGGACTGGCAATGGCGCTGCCGCAGGCGCCGCTGCCGCCCCGGCCCACCTGCCGGCCTGGCCCAGCCTGGCGCAGCCGGAGCACGTGGCCCCGACCCTCCTGCACCGTGGCTGGTCCCGGAGCAGCGCGAGGTGGCGGCACCGCAGCTGTGCCGGTGCCTGGAGCCACGTGCTGTCAGCGGCACCGCGCCGAGCACCGACACCAGCAGAGCTGCGATGGGGTGGCCCCACGGCCGCTGGGCACCCCGGCTCACCAGACCCGTCGCCCCGCCGCCCCCCGGGGCGCAGGGCCAGCCGCGGGGCAGGTGGGTGCCGACCCAGTGCGGCGCCTGGGGCAGCCGCGGGAGCTCCTGGCACGGGCCGGCTCCTCCCGGCAGGGCTGGCACAAGCTGCTGAGCCGTTGCCGGCCGGCTGCCCAGCCGTGCCTGCCGGGTGAATCAGCTGCCACCACGGAAAGCAGAAGTGTCCCCCCCGCCGAGTCGCCGTCACCCTTTCCAACAGGGTCGGGCCGGAGGCTCCTGGGCGCCGCGTGGCCCCTGCTCCGCCCGCCCTGGCACCGTCCTGCCGGGTCACCGCGGTGCCCCCGCCAAAGCCGGGGGGCAAGGGGCTGGCGGGGCAGGGCGCGGGGACCTCCCCAGTCTCAGGCAGGGCGCAGGCAGCTGGCTGCCCACGGGTGGTGCTGGGGCCAGCACCCGGCTCCCCCGCTGAGAGCGCGGCTCGGGGCCGCTTCCCGGCTCGACGTTCCCCAAGAACAATCCCAAGTGTGTTCCCGGGGCTCTAATCCCCGCGAGCTGCCAGCGGGATTAAACCCAAAAAGCTGCTTAGGGCTGGGAGAGGCAAGCACCTTCCCGCGCCGGAGCCCCGGCACCTGCTGGCGTGGTGGCCCAGCGCCGCGTCCCCACGATGGGTGGGACGGGGGCACCGTCCTGCGGGGAGCTCGGCCGGGGCGTGACGCCGGCAGGGCCCCCGCGGCGCGGCCGAGATGGCACGAAGGCACTGGCTGTGCCTGGTTGGTCACTCGATGCCGCTGACCCTCCCCATGGCTTGTGCCCCCCAGCCTGGTGCCCCGGAGCCCCCCGCTGCCGGCGGCCGCTCTTGCTGGCACCGGAGAGCCCCCGCACCCCGCTTGCTGGTCCCAGTCCTCGGGGATGGGGGGACACCCCCGCATGGGACCCCGGGAGCGTGTGGTGCTGAGTGCCCCATGCAGGGATGGGACCCCTTGGCACCACCCTCGAGTCACCCTGCAAAGGTAGTTAGGGGGTCCCGGCTCCATTTGGGGGGAAAGTGGAGGCTCTGGCTCGTTCTCCCACCAGTTCCAGCCCCACTGGATCGGGCAGTGGTGAGACTGGAGCTGTGCTGGATCCGCTCCCCATGCCATGGTGGGGGGCTGCAGCCAGCTCCCCTCAGGCGTGGCAACATGGGGCGCACGGGTTGGGGGGGGGTCCCCATCCTGAGTAGAGGGGGGAGTTTTCGGCTGCCGGCTGCGGCTTGGCGGGCGCCCCGGGAGAGCGGCGTGGCAGGTCAGCTAATCTGCGCTCGCCGGGCTGGAATGTGGATGTGCTGGCTGCGGCCCCAGGTGGGGAGCGGGGATTAGGGAGCTGCCGGAGCCGGGCAGCGCCGAACCTAGGAGAAGGTACAATCCGGTGCCGCGGCCAGGCTCGAGGAGCCGCGGCCTCGGCATCCGCCGAGGCCGCGGCTCCTCGAGCCTGGCCGCAGCCACCGTCCTTGCATGCCAGTGTGCCCGTGGGGGACGGCGTGGCGGGAAGGGTGCCGGTGATGGTGACGAGGATGGTGATGGTGAGCCACCCATGTGAGACGCAGTCATCCGTCACCACCCTCCTTGTTCCCCGCCGTCACGTGGGGCCACCTCCTGCAGCAATAAACCCGGGCACACCGGTGCCGGAGGGGTCAGCCTGGTGCACGGGGAGCTGCCGAGGGGCAAGTGTGGGGCGAAGATGGCCGGTGGGCAGGTGTGGGGGGCCGGGATGGGGGTGCTGGGGGGCTCGCAAGGCTCTGGGGGGGATTGGTCACCGGGTGTCTGTCTGGGGGGGGGACACAGTCACTGCCGCTGCCCCCTGGGGTCTGGCTCCCTGCCTGCCCTGCCTGCACCCTGTGGGGCTGGGCACGTGCCCGGGGTCCCGCCGGGGGGGCTGCGTCCCATCCCGCTGCCACAGCTCCGCTCCCCTCCCGGCGTTTGTCTTGGCCCCGGCTCTCCCGTTCTCGCCAGCGGCCAAGACAAACCAGCCCGGAGCCGGCCCGGGGCCAGCCCTGCCCGCGCCTCCCCCGGCCCCCACGCAGCCCAGGAGGGGCAGACCCCCGAGCCCTGCCCGCGGCTCTGCCGGTGGCGGCGGCCGGTGCCTGGAGGAAGGGGACAGCCGGCAGCCGTGCGGCCCCTCGGGCATCGCCGCTGTGGGGGGAGCCCCGGCCGTGCCCCTCAGCGCCCCTCTGGCCCCCAGGTTATGCTGCCCCGAGAGCGTCCCCTGAGCCCCCGCGAGAAGGAGAAGGGCTAAGCCGGCCGTCCTGGGGCGCCGCGCCAGCGCCATGACCCACTCCCAGGTGTCCTCCGAGATCCACCACATCGTCTCCTCCGCCTTCCAGAGCGTAAGTGTCGCGGCGGGCACGGCCCCACGGCTGCTGGGGGGGACGGCGGGGCTGCACGCCCTGCCGCTGCCTGGCTGGGCGAGGGGTGCCGCGGCACAGCCCTCCTGCCGTGCTGCACCGTGGGCTGGTGCCCCATTCTATGGCTGTGGGGCAGGGCTGTGCCCCACAGCGGCCAGCCTGGGGCAGGCTGAGCCGACCGTGCTGGGGCGGTGGGTGCCCTTGAGGCAGGTGCTGCCGGGGCGCATTGGGCCAGGGCCGCCGGCTCTGCCGGTGCCGCTCGCCGGCCCCAGCTGTGCGGGGTGCCAGCAGTGCCAGCGCCGCAGCGCAGCTCTGGTGGGTTCGTGGGGCTGCCCGGCGGCAGAGTTAATGATTAACCCTTTGCATTGCGCTGCGCGACTGCCCGGTGCCATTGGGCAAGTCCCCATTGCCGCGCACGTGACCGGGGATGGGACCTGCGGCCCCTTCCCCGCAGCGCTGCCACCCATGGATTTCCTCCTGGGCTCCCGGGTAAGACCCGGCCTCGCCCAGGCTGCCGGGCTGGCAGGTCCCTTGTCCCCCCGGCACCTGGCCGAGGGCACCCGTCCCCGCCTGTCCCAGGGCCGAAGCTGGGCTCGGCAGAGCCGCGGGTGAGGGAGTGTGCCAGGCACGCCGGGGCGTGGGGCATCGCCCTGGGACAGCCACCGGCTCAGGAACAGCTTGGCCCCACTGACCCCCGGCACGGCCCCCTGGGCTGCGGCACATGTGGGGCGGTGGGCACAGGTGGGGACGAGGCGGGTTCGGTGAGGTGGTCCTGGGTGTCACCGTGGGCAGGGTCAGCGTGCAGGCACCAGGGGCTGGAGCAGCCGGGCCGCAGGGGAGGCAGGGATGCGCGGTGTGGTGGCACAGGCGGCAGGTGGGGAGTCCATGGTCATTTTGGGGCTGGCCGGATCCTGGGGTCAGGGCACGCAGGTTTGGGGGCTGGCAGGGTGCTGCCTCACGGAGCACCGCCGGAGCGGCCGGGGTGCTGCTGGGGCTGGCAGATGGAGACTGGTGGGCTGGCAGGGCGCAGTGCTGCTGCCAGCACTGGCCGTGGCCGCAGGGTCCAGGAGGACCGTGGGGTGTCAGAAGGGGGTCACGGGCCGGCGGGGGGGACGTGGCAGGAGCAGGGGGATGCGGGCAGAGGACGCGGCCCGACGCTGCTGTTGTTGCGTGGCGGCCTCGATGCCGTGGGTGGTGGGTGCGAGGGGACGGCATGGCTCTGCCTGCTCTCCGTCACCCCAGCGCGGTGCCCCGGGCAGGGCCTGGGGGCTCTGGGGTCACCGCGCGGTGGGGACGGGGACCGGGGGGGCATGACTCTGTCCGAGCGACCTCCGTGCTGGGGCGTGGTTAGGGGGGCTGTGACACGGCCCTGGCCAGGCCCACGCCATGGGGCACCGACTCCGGATGCGGGGCTGTCCCCAGGGAGGGTGGCAGCCCCCACCGCTGCGGCCGGGGGGTTTCCCAGCAGGCAGAGCCCAGCACCCGCCGCCCCGGCAGGGGAAGGTGCCTGGGGTGCCCCTCGGCACCGTCCTCCCCGCTCCCCTCCTCCTGGTGCCCCCGGCCCCACATCCCCCCACCCGGGGGTCTGGGACTTGCCAGGTCCCGGGGGGGGCCGTCGGGGGTGGCAGGGACCGCCCCCCCGGCTGAGCGCTGCGGCAGGTCTGGGGGGGTCTGCGGTGGGGGTGTCGGCAGGGCCGGGGGGGGAAAAGCTCCTGCCTTACCGGGGGGGGGTCTGGGCATTGCCGGGGGGGCTATTGCCGGGGGGTGGCCGCGCAGCCCGGGAGTGACGGTGCAGCCCGAGCCCACCCGTGCAGCGCCGGGGGGGGGCTGTGCGCAGCGGGGGGGTCGGCGTGCGGCCGCGAGCAGCGTCGGCGCGTTCCCGGGGCCCGTGCAGCACCGGGGGGTCGGTGCATTACCGGAGGGGGGGGTCGGTGCATTAGCAGGCGGACAGTGCATCCCGGGGGGGCCGGTGCGTTACCCGAGGGGGTCGGTGCATTCCGGGGGGCCGGCGCGTCCCGGGGGTCGGTGCGTTACCGGGGGGTCGGGGCTCGGCGGGGCCGGCGCAGCCCGATGCTGCGGGCGCAGCCCGTGCCCTCTGCGGGCCGCTGTCACCTTGAGGCGGGCGCGGGGCGGCTCCGTCAATATTTGGCGAGGCCGGGGAAGGAGCCGCCGCCCCCCGCCCCCCCGCCGCCCCCAGCCCCGGCCGGGCCGGGCCGATAAAGCGCTGCGGGAGCTGCGGCGGGAGCGCGGCTCCGCCATGACTCAGGTAGGACCGGCCGGGCGGGGACGCGCCCCCGCCCCCCAGCTCCGCACCCCCCGCATCCCGCACACTCCGGCCCCGCACCCCCGGCCCTGCACCCCCCTATACCCCGCACCCCCCAGCCCTGCACCCCCCCTTGCACCCCAGCAGCCCCGCACACCCCAGCCCCGCAGCCCCAGCAGCCCCCCCTTGCACCCCGGCACCCAGCAGCGCTGGGGCGAGGGCGCAGCAGCGGGGGCACTGCGGGGGGCTGGGGTACGCAGCGGGGGCACGGCTCCAGGCACGGCGCGGGGGTGCCAGGTCTGAGCTGGGCACTGGGGTACATGGGGGGTACGGCACCAGGGCACGGAGCCGGGGGTACACGGAGGGCACGGCACTGGGGGTGCCGGGTCAGGGCTGCGCTGGGGAGCAGGGCACTGGGGTGGTGGGGTACACGTGGGGGGACCGGCACCGGAGCGCAGCGCCGAGGCTGGGGGGTGCGGGGTGCGTGGGGTGCGCTGGGTGCAAATGGCGCGGCGGGCGGCCAGTGTCCACGGCCCACGGTGTGCCGGCAGGCACGTCCCTTGGGTGCAGGGCCTTTGGGGACATGGGGGGGCCACGGTGCTGGGGCCTGGCAGCGTGGCGAGCGGTGGTGCCGGCGGTACCCGGCGCCTGCTCAGCCGCACTGCCGGCCCGCAGCCCGAGCAGGAGGCGCTGGGTGCTGGCTCGCCCGCATTTGGGGAGGAGGAGGAGGAGAAGGACCTGAACAAGGCGCTGGGCGTGGAGCGCTTCGAGGAGATCCTGAGCGACACGCACCCCCGCAACGTGGAGGAGGCCGGGCGCAGCTACGGCGAGGAGGACTTCGAGTGTGAGTGGGGCCCGGGGGGCCGCGGGCAGGCAGGCAGCAGGCAGGTAGCAGGCAGGGCGCCAACCCCGCCCTGTGCCCCGCAGACCACCGCCAGTCGTCCCACCACATCCACCACCCGCTCTCCACGCACCTGCCCCCCGACACCCGCCGCAAGAAGGGGGTGTCAAAAAAGGGCAAGAAGAAGCACCGCCGCGCCTCGGTCCCCGGCGAGACCCCCACCATCGAGGAGGCCGAAGAGGATGAGGACGAGGCGTGTGACACGGAGACAGAGCGGTCAGCGGAGGAGCTCCTGCAGCCCGGCCCGCCTGAGGCGGTGCAGGTGAGGGCAGGGCTGGTGCGGGGGGCAATGCTGTGCCCCCCAGCTCTGGGGGCTCTCGGGGCGGGCGGCTGGGCACGGCCAGAGCGCCGGGAGCTGGAGAGGAGCTGGAGCCGGCGGTGCCTGCGGCCAGGGGATACGGCTCCACGGCAGCCGGTTCCTCCCACGCCCCGGCTCAGTTCTTCCTGCAGGAGGACGAGGTGACCGACCGCCAGGCAGAGCAGCCGGCAGCCCCCGCGGCACTGCCCGGCTCCCCCCTGGAGCCCCGTGGGTCCGCATCCCCCAGGGAAGCCCGGGCAGGCAGGTGAGCAGGGGCTGGGGCCGGGCAGTGCCGGGGCTCCCCCGTGGCTTGGACGGGGCTGTGGCTCTGGGGGGCAGGCAGCCCCCTCCGGCTGCCCCACAACGGGGCTGGGGGGCACAGCAGGGGCTCAGCTCTGAGGCAGGCGCCTACCTCGCAGCCCCGATGTGGAGGAGGGAGGTTCGGTGGAGGGAGCGGCCGCTGCCGAGGCCGGCTCCCCTGGCCGCCCCGTTCCCAAGTCCCAGCCGGGGCACCGCAGCTACAACCTGCACGAGCGGCGGCGGATCGGCAGCATGACGGGCGCGGAGCAGGCCCAGTACCAGAAAATGCCGACAGACGAGTCAGAGGCCCAGACGCTGGCCTCGGCCGACCTGGACTACATGAAGAGTGAGTGGGGGGCACCCTGCGCCCCAGGGGCTGCGCTGGCAGCGGCCATTGGCACAGCAGGAGCCGAGCCATGCACTCGGGCAAGTCGGGCTGGGGCTGGCCGTGCCGGGTCACCCCGCGGCGGCGGCAGAGCCCGGCTGGGTGCAGGCTCTGGCTCCGCTCCAGGCGCTCGGTGTGGCCGCGGGGGACCCCTTCCCAGGGTGCCGGGGATGGGCAGGTCCGTGTCCGTGTGGAGCATGGCCAGGAGCCGGTGCCTGGGGCGGCTGGAGCCGGAGGCGATGCTGGTGCTTCCCCTAGGAGCTCACCAGCCCCTGGCAATTTGCAGCGCGGGGACTCCCAGGGCAGCGGGTGACGCTTCTGCTCCCCGGGGAGCGCTGCCCGCAGCAGAGCCCATGGCACGGAGGGCTTGTGTGACCCGGCTGCGAGGAGCCCTCTCGGCTCCTGCTCGTCATCGCTGGCACTGGACAAGCAGTGACTGGGCGACCCCCCCAGTGCCGCAGCACTCGCCGGCGCGCAGACCCGCTCCCCCCTCCCGTGCCGAGTGCCACCCTGCCGCGCTCGTGGGCGCTGGTGCTGTGACGGTCCTTGCCCGGCCCCAGCTCGGGTCCCTCTGCTCCAAGCTGCCCCGGGCAGGCTGCCAGCCCACGGCTCCCTGGCCCCCGTGCTGGGGCTCGGCGGTCCCCCTGGGCCGGGGCGTGGGGCGCGGGGCTGCAAGCTCCACATATTGCCCACCTGCAGCCATGGCTGTCCTCCCCATCTCCGGCAGGTCACCGCTTCGAGGATGTGCCGGGCGTGCGCCGGCACCTCGTCCGGAAGAGCGCCAAGGCGCAGGTGGTCCACGTCAGCAAGGACCACAAGGAGCTCAGCACGCGGCACCGCAAGCAGGACCGGCAGCCCCACGAGGTGCGCGGTCCCAGCGCTTGGGGGGCGGGCGGTGCTGGGGGTCCCAGCGCAGTGGAGGAGCCGGAGCGTGGCGCCGGGCCGGGGGAACGGCCGAGCGGGCGCGTCTCGCCCGGGGCACCGCGGAGTGGGGCTGCCTGCCCGCGGCCCCGTCGCGCGCTCGGCCGGCGCTGACGCGGCCGTGCCGGCAGGTGTTCGTGGAGCTGAACGAGCTGGTGGTGGACAAGAACCAGGAGCTGCAGTGGAAGGAGACGGCGCGCTGGATCAAGTTTGAGGAGGACGTGGAGGAGGAGACGGACCGCTGGGGCAAGCCGCACGTGGCCTCCCTGTCCTTCCGCAGCCTCCTGGAGCTGCGCAAGACCCTGTCCCACGGTAGGGAGGCAGGGCCGGCCCCACGGGGCCTGCGTGGGGGGGTCCCCGGCCCCGCTCACCCCAGCCCCCCCTCCCTCGCCCAGGGGCCGTGCTCCTCGACCTGGACCAGAAGACGCTGCCGGGGGTGGCTCACCAGGTGGTGGAGCAGATGGTCATCACTGACCAGATCCGGGCCGAGGACCGTGCCAACGTGCTGCGGGCGCTGCTGCTCAAGCACAGGTGAGCGCAGGGGGCAGCGACCCGCAGCCCCCCCGCTGGGCTCTGCTGCCCACAGTCGCAGGGCCAGCGCTGGCCGCGGGATCGCTGGTGTGCAGCGTGCCGGCGGCGGGGGCTGCGCCCGGCTGCTCTCCCATCGGGCCGCCACGGACGGCCCTGGCTTTGTCCCGCAGCCACCCGAGCGATGAGAAGGACTTCTCCTTCCCCCGAAACATCTCGGCCGGCAGCCTGGGCTCCCTGCTCGTGCACCACCACAGCACCAACCACGTGGCCGAGGGCAGCGAGCCAGCCGTCACCGAGCCCCTCATCGCCGGCCATGCTGTGGAGCACGACACGCGGGTCGACGTGGAGAGGGAGGTGAGGCCGGCTTCCGTGGCCATGCCACGCCACCCCCAGCCCTCTGCCCATGCCTTCCTCCCAGCCTGCCACCGTTCCTCGCCCTCGGGAGGGGCCCTGACCGCAGCCCTGCCGCACGCTCTGTCCCCGCAGAGGGAGGTCCTCACCCCCACGCCCCCGGCCGGCATCACTCGCTCCAAGTCCAAGCACGAGCTGAAGCTGCTGGAGAAGATTCCGGACAACGCTGAGGCCACGGTGGTGCTTGTGGGTACGGAGGGGTGGCAGGGGGGTCGGCGGAGGGGGGAAGTTGGGGACTGCGTGCCGGGCTCCCACG
This sequence comes from Phaethon aethereus, assembly GCF_964289735.1. NCBI lineage: Eukaryota > Metazoa > Chordata > Aves > Phaethontiformes > Phaethontidae > Phaethon > Phaethon aethereus. The sequence continues at coordinate 171,666,613 of NC_138582.1, forward strand.
GTGACCCCCTGTGCCCTCCAGGCTGCGTGGAGTTCCTGGACCAGCCCACCATGGCCTTCGTGCGGCTGCAGGAGGCAGTGGAGCTGGACTCGGTGCTGGAGGTGCCCGTCCCCGTGCGGTTCCTCTTCGTGCTGCTGGGGCCCAGCAGCACCCACATGGACTACCACGAGATCGGGCGCTCCATCTCCACCCTCATGTCTGACAAGGTGAGTGCCGCATCTCTGCCGTGGCTGTGCCGCTGCGGCCGGGCCTGGGCCCCCGCGGTGCCCCCGGCCGGGCGCTCTGAGCCCACCGTCGCCCCGCCAGCAATTCCACGAGGCCGCGTACCTGGCCGACGACCGCCACGACCTCCTCAACGCCATCAACGAGTTCCTGGACTGCAGCGTGGTGCTGCCGCCCTCCGAGGTGCAGGGCGAGGAGCTGCTGCGCAGCGTCGCCCACTTCCAGCGCGAGATGCTGAAGAAGAGGGAGGAGCAGGAGCGGAGGCTGCTGCTGGAGCCCAAGTCCCCCGAGGAGAAAGGTGCCGCTGGGGCCGGGAGCGGGGCGGGATTGGGTGGGGGCGCCTGGCTGGCAGGGTCTCACTGTCCGTCCGTCCGTCTGTCCGTGGGGTGCAGCACTGCTAAAGCTGAAGGTGGTGGAGGGCGAGGGCGAGGAGGAGGACGATCCCCTGCGGCGCACGGGCCGGCCCTTCGGGGGGCTGATCCGGGACGTGCGGCGGCGGTACCCCAAGTACCTGAGCGACTTCAGGGATGCGCTGAACCCCCAGTGCATCGCAGCCGTCATCTTCATCTACTTCGCTGCGCTGTCACCAGCCATCACCTTCGGAGGGCTGCTGGGTGAGTGCTGGGGGGCACGGCGCTGCGCGGGGACAGGCGGTGTGGAGGCCGTGTGCTGACGGAGGGCCCCGTCCCTCCGGGTGTGCCTGAGCCTGTCCTGCCCGCAGGGGAGAAGACGCAGGACCTGATCGGGGTGTCTGAGCTGATCATCTCCACGTCGCTGCAGGGCGTGCTCTTCTGCCTGCTGGGCGCCCAGCCCCTGCTCGTCATCGGCTTCTCGGGGCCCCTGCTCGTCTTCGAGGAGGCTTTCTTCACAGTGAGAGCAGGGCGAGCCCCCGTGGGCGGGAGCGGGGTGGGGGGACATTCCCAGGCGCTGTGGGGCAGACATCCCCCTCCGGCCCCACTGCTCCTGCCGGGGTCCTCCCTGCCCCGCTGCCTGGGGCTGTGCCCCAGCCCTGCGGCCATGCCTCCTGCTGACACCTGTCTGTCTGTCCACCTGTCCACACGGCACCGGCAGTTCTGCACGTCCAACGAGCTGGAGTACCTGGTGGGGCGTGTCTGGATCGGCTTCTGGCTCATCCTCATCGTGCTGGTCATGGTGGCCTTTGAGGGCAGCTTCCTGGTGCGCTTCGTCTCCCGCTTCACCCAGGAGATCTTTGCCTTCCTCATCTCCCTCATCTTCATCTACGAGACCTTCTCCAAGCTGGCCAAGGTGAGCCGGCGGGGGCCGGGGCCAGAGCGTCCGCGGGGCGGGTACAGGCAGGACCCGCCTGAGCATCGCGCTGCTGCAGATCTTCCAGGAGCACCCCCTGCACGGCTGCCTGCGGGCGAACGGCACGGGCGCAGAAGCGGAGGCGTGGAGGAACTCCAGTACGGCCCTGGCCAACGGCACGGCCAGCCGCGCCGCAGCCAAGGTGACAGGGCAGCCCAACACAGCGCTGCTCTCGCTGGTGCTCATGGCTGGCACCTTCTTCATCGCCTTCTTCCTGCGCAAGTTCAAGAACAGCCGGTTCTTCCCCGGACGGGTGCGTGGGGCAGGTGGGACGGCGGCGTGGGCGCTGCGTGGGGCCCTCGGGTGAGCCCAGCTTTGGGGGCAGGGCTGAGCTGGGGTGGGGCCGGGTGGTGGGGCTGGGGCTGGGCTGATGCTGCTCTTCCCCCAGATTCGGCGGCTCATCGGGGACTTCGGGGTGCCCATTGCCATCCTGGTGATGGTGCTGGTGGACTACAGCATCCAGGACACCTACACGCAGGTCAGCACCCAACCACCCCCCTGGACAGGATCCCCCCCACCCCACACCCTCTCGTGGGGCCCAGGTGCTGCCAGGCCCCGGTCCCGCTCGCCTGCCGCCGTCCTGGCCGCAGGTCAGTGGCTCCCAGGGCGTGCGGTCCAGTCTGTCCCCACCATGGCTGCCATGGCACTCGGCCGCCTCCGGGTCCTGGCATCTCACCTTTCCTCTCCCGGCTTTGCCGGGAGCCCTTTGAGTCCAGCTCCAGCGGGTCCCGGTGCCTCTGCGGCTCAGCCCACGCCCCGTGACACTGGGGGGCGGAGCTGGCGCCCCCACCCCAGTGTTTCTCGCCCCCTCCCTGCAGAAGCTGAGTGTGCCCAGCGGGTTCTCGGTGACGGCCCCAGACAAGCGGGGCTGGGTGGTCAACCCTCTGGGCGAGAAGAGTGACTTCCCCGTCTGGATGATGGTGGCCAGCGGCCTCCCCGCCATCCTTGTCTTCATCCTCATCTTCATGGAGACACAGATCACCACGTGAGCGCAGCGGGGCAGGGCTGGGGGCCCAGCAGGGCTGCGCGGGGCACGAGTGGGGCAGGGCGTGCTGTGCCGTGCCGAGCTGTGCCGTGCCGTGTCAAGCTGTGCCGTACCGTGCTGTGCAATGCTGAGCTGTGCCATGCTGTGCCAAGCCGTGCTGAGCTGTGCCATGTCATGCTGAGCTGTGCCAAACTGTGCAGTGCCATGCTGTGCCAGGCTGAGCCATGCAGAGCTGTACTATGCCACGCTGAGCTGTGCCATGCTGAACTGTGCCGTGCCATGCCATGTTGAGCCGTGCCAAGCTTTGCAGTGCCGTGCCATGCCAAGCCCTGTCAAGCCATGCCAACAGTCTGCCCTTGTGCCCAGGCTGATCATCAGCAAGAAGGAGCGGATGCTGCAGAAGGGCTCTGGGTTCCACCTTGACCTCCTGCTCATCGTGGCCATGGGCGGCTTCTTCGCGCTCTTCGGGCTGCCGTGGCTCGCAGCGGCCACGGTGCGTTCTGTCACGCATGCCAATGCCCTCACCGTCATGAGCAAGGCTGTGGCGCCTGGGGACAAGCCCAAGATCCAGGAGGTGAAGGAGCAGCGGGTCACCGGGCTGCTGGTGGCCGTGCTCGTCGGTAGGTCCAGCCCTGCTCCATCCTGCGTGGCCACGGGGGGCCAGGCAGCCCTGGGGAGCTGCAGCGGTGCAGGGACCAGCATGGCGGGGTGCGGCTGGGACCGCAAGAGCTTGGCGTGCCCCAAGCCCTGGCCAGGTCAGCGTGGCCCTCCTGTCCCATGCGTGGCCCCTTCCCCCAGCATGGGGGGTTGACCGGGCAGGGAGGAGGGGGGCTGGGAGGCTGGTGTGAGCCCTGGCCCTAGCCGGGGCTCCGGGTGCCCCCTCCCCAGGCACGGCGGCTGACTCCCCTCTGGCTCAGGCCTGTCCATTGTCATCGGAGACCTGCTGCGGCAGATCCCGCTGGCCGTGCTCTTCGGGATCTTCCTCTACATGGGCGTCACCTCCCTCAATGGTATCCAGTTCTACGAGCGCCTGCAGCTGCTGCTGATGCCCCCCAAGCACCACCCTGACGTCACCTACGTCAAAAAGGTCGGGGGGGGCCCTGGGGGTCGCACCCTTGTCTGGGGCACCCTGGGGTTGCGGGTACCAGCGCGTCTGCACGACAGACTCTGGCAAAGCCTCGCTTAGGGGGCCGGGGAGGGACACAGCAGGGCCCAGGGCCGTCCCTCTGGGGCAGCCAGCCCGCGGCAGGGCTGTGGGGAGCTGTGCCTGGGCGCGGCGGGTTCCGCTGGGGGCAGACTGTGCCTGGGGTGGGAGGGGGACGCAGGGGGCTGGCGCGTGCGTGCCCCCGGCACCGACGCCTGTGCCCACCCAGGTGCGCACGCTGCGCATGCACCTCTTCACCGGGCTGCAGCTGGCCTGTCTGGCCGTGCTCTGGGCCGTCATGTCCACGGTGGCCTCCCTGGCCTTCCCCTTCATCCTCATCCTCACGGTGCCGCTCCGCATGTGCCTGCTCAGCCGCATCTTCACCGACCGCGAGATGAAGTGTGTAAGTACCTGCTCCGTGTCTCACGGCTGGCTGCGTCGCTCGGCCCTGGGGTGCGCGGTGCGTGACGGCTGACCCACGCGGGGGGAGCCCCTCGCCGCCCGCTCAGCCGCCCTCTCGCCACAGCTGGATGCAGACGAGGCCGAGCCCGTCTTCGACGAGCGGGAAGGTGTGGACGAGTACAACGAAATGCCGATGCCGGTGTGACCGCGTGCCAGCCAGCGAGCCGCCCACGGCTGCGGGGCCAGGCACGGCTGAGCCCCCGCACTGCTGCCCTGCGCAGGGACGGGGGCAGCGGCTGCGCAGCCGTGCCCAGCCAGGGATGGGCACCCCGCGCTCCCCGTGCCTTCAGGGGACACCTGCCAAAGAGACGCCGGCCCGCAGCCTGGCTCCGCCAGGGACTCCCCACCCCTCCCACGCGGTACGGGCCTGAGCCGTGCCTTCGGTTCCCCTCGGGCACATCCTGACCGTGCCACGGGGCAGAGCTCCCCGGTTGCCCCCCAGCAGAGCTGCAGGTCCTGGCCCTGCCCCAGCCCCTCCGCAGCCCCTGGCCAGGCCCTGGGCTCCCACCAGACAATCAGGCGTTTCCTAAATCCCACCGTGTCTTATTTAAGAGTAATTTAAAAGGCAATAAACAGCTTTCTAACAAGCACGTGGGGCTGAGGCTGGAGGCGTGAGCCCTGGGCACCCCTGCCCGCCCTGCGGCTGCGCGAGGGCAGGGCTGCAGGCAGCATCCCGTGCACCACGTGCTGCCAGGGCCGGGGGGCTGCCGGGGTGGGGGCGCGGGGGTCGGCCTGCACCGGGCCCCGGCCAGGCAGGGGCTGTGGGCCGGCTGCTGTCTTGTACTAATAAACGGAATGGACTTTGCACACTTTTCACCAGTTTTATTGTAAAGTTAACCCCCACTTCCCAAGCCCCCCGCTCCTCCCGGCTCGGGGAGCAGCCCCCTGTGCAAACAGCCACGGCCCCCAGACCCTGCAGGTGGGGGCTAAGCACAGCCCTCCCTCCCGGCAGCGGGGCTGGGGGCACAGGGACAGCCCCCGCCAGGCCAGACCCCCTGCAGCAATCCCTGCAGCCAGGGCTGGGGGCAACGGGGCCCGGGGGCAGCCAGAGCCCTCCCCCAGCAGCATATACCCAAACACTCCCCTACGCACCAGGCAAGTCACACCCCTTCCCCCCGCTAACGGCAATAAATATCTCACACCACCCCAGCCCCACATCAGCTCCGTCTCCCACCCCCAGGGAAAGGGGCTGGCAGCACCCGCCTGCGCCCACCCCACTCTGCCCCCTCCCCGCCCAGGGCCCGGGACTCGGGGCGTCCGTCCCTCAGAAGCGCAGCTCCCTCAGCTTCTGCCGCAGGTAGTGCTTGGCCTCCTCGATGCCACTCACCTTCTCCAGCTCCGTGTAGGGCAGCTGAAAGGGGACGGGAGAAACCGTCAGAGCGGCTCCCCCCGCCACCCCCCACTCGGGGCAGGGACAGCCGGCCGCAGCCCTGGGGGAGAACCGGGCCACGGGCCCCGTTCCACAGGGGAGCGTGCAGCTCCTTCCACGGGAAGGAGGGCTCCGGGGAGCAGACAAGCCCCAGCTCCATGTCCCGCTCCAGCTCAGCCCCGGGCAAGGCACAACAGCGGGGCTGCCTGCGTCCCCACGCGCCTGCCCGCGCTGGCTCTGCCCTCCCAGCGCTTCACCCCTCCACCCCGTGAAGCCAGCTGCCCGCGCTGGTGCTGCCGCTGCCACCCATCCCCACGGCGGCCGGGACTAGTCCAGCATACACGGGGAGAACACGCAGTGCTGCAGGGCCAGGGGAGCCCTCAACCCCAACCTTGAACCCCCGTCGCCAACCCCCAGAGAGGGACGAAGAGCAAAAGCCAGCCGGCCCTCCTGCTGCGCAGGCCGGGGCGCCCGGGCTCGTGTGTGGGAGAGGAGGAGCCCACTGCCGCAGCAAGGGACGGAGGCTGCTGCCCGCCGCACGGCCCTGCAGCGGTCCGGCTGCGCCCTCGGGCTCCCTCCAAAAAGAACCAGCACTGGAGACCAAGGTGCCGCGGTGAGAGGCGGGAGAGGGCAGGGCCAGAGGCCGGAGAGGGACATCAGCCCTGCCGCGAAGCGCAGGGCAACATGCCAACCCCGCGCTCTGTCTCGGCTGCCGCAGGCTCTCTCCGGTGGATGCGATGGCCTGAAACCACTCCCGGGAGCGGGCAGCATGTGGAAGCGCCACAGCAGCCGGTGGCCTCCCACCAGAAGAAAGGGCTGCGGAAGTGAGCCGAGCCCAGATAACGGTTTCTTCCCCAACACGCCATTTTAACCACAGTCTGCTAAGGAAAGAAGGCACGTGGACTAACAAAAACGGAAACACCCATCCCTTTGCACAGGGGAACTGGTACGGGGTGCTGAGGGGGAGTGGAGACCCCAGCAGGAAAGCTGAACTGGAGCCAGGATTGCTGAACAGCAAATACAACCTGGAGCTAATCACCCCCCCAAAGGGCCACAAGCCCTTGGCCACCCTGCCAGCAAGCCCTGGGCCACCCCGACCACGAGACAGGCGCACCCACAGTAGTCAGAGCAGAGACGGGCCCAGGCCCTGTCCCTCCCCTTGGTACCAGCCACCATCTGGGGAAACCCGGCAGGCACCACTTTTCCTAAAAACACAGGGTCTCTAAAAACACCCGTTCACAGTTCAAGGCCCTGCCGCCCTGGGGCTTGTCACCTCGTAGCTACAGCCCCTGCTCCAGCCTCCGCGTGCGGCTGCATGTGTGTCCCCACACGCGGCTGGGGGAATCGAGCAAACCTGCACTGCAGCACATGCAGGAACAGATCCGCAGGGACCAGAAGAGCAAACTCCAGCTACCACCAGTGCTCCCTCCACATGGGTATCGGGGACTGGGGGACAAAACTTGTTGGGTGGCTGGAAGGTCTGCTGGTCTGACATCCCCGAAGGCACCACCAGTGCTCCTGGAGCAGGACTAAGGGAAACCATGACCTACACCGCAGCCTGCCTGGCAGCGCAGGCGAGGGCTAAAAGCATTACACCGCGGTAACAGGACCCGCGCGTGCCCCTGACTGCAGGCTGGCCCTTGGTGCGTTTGGATACGCGGGTAGCAGAGTTGTCCTGCCCTGTCCCTCCCAGGAGTAACAAGTCCAAGAAAAGCTCTCCTTCGGGCTTGGAGATCCTGCTAAGAGGCAGCAACACGTGGCCAGGGCTGGAGCTGTGCAGGGGAGTTTGTGGCCAAGAGCCTCAGCTGCCGATTCCAGCCTCGGGGCTGAGCAGGCGTGCTCGCACCTGAAGAGAGGCAGCTCTAGCAACCTTGGTGCAGCGCAGCCCCCTCTGAGAGATCGTGCCTGGGACACGGCGGGGGGAAGCATCCCCCTCTGTGAAGTGACACACCGTTTGGCTCTGTGCCGCTAATCTGGCTCTCCACCGTTCACAGACACCAGGAGACCCGATCCCTGGAGGGGCTGCGTTCATGAAGACACCTCCTCAGAGCAGGGCTGGAGCCTGGCCTTCCGGAGGAGCCTGCACGGAGCCAGGAGAGCTGTCGGGCAGGAAGCGCTCCATGCGTGGCAAAGGGGTAGTCTACTATACCAGAAGCATCCAAGGCTGCTTGGAGAGGCCAGAGCCATCCCTCAGGAGGTGCAGATCATGACACATAGGAGTTTGCCTGCAAAGGAGGAAGCTTTTTCTCACCAGCTCGTTGAGAAACAGGGCTAGTAGTAGGCATCGTGAAGGGACAGGGTGGGAAAACTTGGCACAGATGCCACAGGGACTCCACGGTAAGGCTAGATCCTGACATGGGTGCTACACGGGGTCCAGGACCTGTTTGTGACCATCACAGGTGAGCAAATGGGACAGGACACACAGACAAACTGCAGGCTGCCCACAGCACAGTGAACAGGCTGCAGATGGGCCAGGAGTGCAGAAGGCTACTGACTGCCTGGGGAGAAGGAAGCAAGTCTTCTGGCTGCAGCGGGTCTGAATCAAAGCTTTCTGGCAGTTCTGGTATGGAGCCACCTCCTTCAACTGCTTCATGCTCCTTTCCTCGCTGCCCAGCTCCACGGGGTCTGCCTCCCCAGCGGGCTTGCCCTTCCAACACTACAGAATGATCAACAGCACAAAAACCTCCTTCAGTCAGACAGGCTGGAAGCGAGTAGTGCCAGAGCCAGGACAGGGTTTGTGGGAACGTCAAATCTGGCCATTATTCAGGGCAAGATCCTGGGAAGGAAAGAGTATGTCCTTACCTAGAAACTTCTGAGGGAAAAGAGCTGGCTGTCAAAAAAAGGTCAGGACCACCAGGGAAAAGAACATCTACTTTGGAAAGGGCTGAGACCCAGAGCATCTGTGGGCAGAGTAGAGGGTCTGAGGCAGATGACCCTGCAAGAGTGCTCCCACCGCCTGCCAGAAGGGTGGACGCAACACGCGGGTCCAACCGGAGGATGGAGGCACGGAAGGGTCCAAGTACGAGACCTGGCGATGTCCTTTGCAGTCACCGCGGGCAGCCCTGCTCGCTGTGCCACAGACAGAGCCGGCTCTCGTGGAAGGAAGCCCTGTTCAGAGACACTGACAAATCCACACCTGCTGCTGCTACAGATCAACGGCATCCGAGGAGGAGCACGACCCTGGCACGGTCACACTGACATAGCCAGACAGCTTAGCAGCGTGCCAGACACGACAGGCAGTCCAGTGCCCATCGAGCAGACATACGGCAATGCAACAGCCAACAAGAGGAGGTCTTAAATTAAATATAAGGAGGGTGGAACTGCCAGGCTGAAAGAGCTGCGAACGGAGGCACAATGCCCAGCTGGACCAAGTCACTGGAGGCAGACCCCAGAAGTCAGTACGGGGGCCGATACTGTTTAGCATCCGCAGCAGTGACCTGGACGATGGGGCAGAGCGCACCCCAGCGCGGCTGCAGACAGCACTAAGCAGGGAGGAGTGGCTGACACACCAGACGCTTGTGCTGCCATTCAGAAGGACCTACACAGGCCTGAGAAATGGCCCCAGGGCAGAGAAGGGCCAAGCCCTGTGCCTAGGGAGGAATAACCCCATGCCCCAGGACGGGCTGGGGCCGACCGGCTGGAAAGCAGCTTTACAGAAAAGGGACTACGGGTCCTGGCAGACAAGTTGAATATCGGCCAGCAGTGCTCCCTTGCAGCAGAGGTGGCCAACAGCATCCTGGGCTGCAGTAGGAAAAGCACCACGAGCAGGTCGAGGGAGCCAATCCTTCTTTGCTACTCAGCACTGGTGAGACACATCTGGAGTATGTGTCCAATGCTGGGCTCCCCAGAACAAGACCTGGACATACTGGAGCAGGTCCAGTGCGGGGCCACTAGGATGACTACGGGACTAAAGCATGTGATATGTGAGAAGAGGTTGACAGAGCTGGAAAAGAAAAAGATCAGGGCATCTTATCTAGATGGACAAATACCTGATGGGAGGTTGTAAAGAAGAGACTCTTGGCAGTGCCCAGTGACAGAGAGCAAAGCAATGGGCACAAACCTAGAATACTGGAAATCCCATTTAAACTTAAGAAAATGCTACACACAACACCCGCCCCCCACCCCCCCCCCCCAAGATAAGAAAAACCTCTTTTACTGTGAGGGTAAAGCAGCACCAGCCTTGAGCCTGGAACAGGTTGCCCAGCAAGCAATCTATCCCCGAGACATTCAAAACTCGACTGGACATGGTACCGAGCAACCTGCTCTAGCTGAGCTGGGGCTGAACTGGGTGATCTCCAGAGGCGCCTGCCAACATCAACTGCTCTGTGATTCTGTAAAGGTGTCAGAAGAAGAGGAAATAAACCTCAAACAAGAAGAGCAAGAACAACCACTGAGCTCTGAAGCAGCTTTAACTCAGAAAGAAGTTGAACTGCCTGGGGTTCTTCATCTTAAAGGGATGGCCAAAGGGAAGAAGTGACCTCAGCAACCACAAGTATAGAAGAAGGTAACCACAGAGCTACTCTTCACTTCGTCACAGTACCAGACCTGGCAGCACCACATCGGCTGAACAGACAGCAGGTTTAAAACAGAGCTTGTTGCCTGAAGCTTGCTGGCACTGGACGCCGCAGGTGTGGAAGAAAGAACAGGCTCAAAGAGAAATAAAAGGCTTACGGAGAAGAGGTCCATCCGGGCGACCAAACACAGCTCTCCAGACACACGCTCCAGCGCAGGAGTCCTTGGACTATCCATGCCATACACGATCCACTCCCTACTCATTTTCCAACGGTCCGCCACTGCCTGCTGCTGAAGAGGGACTAGAGGGGCTGGGACTGAGTGCCTGTTCTCACGCACCCAAAGGGAGCCACCCACACTGGCAGCTGCACGACGATCGGGCACGCTGAGCGGCGACGAAGAGCTCCCGTGGCCTCAGTCGCACAGGTCCCGACACCTAACCATGTGCTGCAGACGGAGCACCTGCTCCTGTGCACGCTGGGAGCAAGAGCATGCTCTCACTTGCCCACACCCCTGCCCATTCCGCCTTGCTCCTCCGAGACCCCGGTGGGCTGCTGGTCAGCAGCCTCAGCCTCCCGCAGCAGCCCTGACCGGCACCAGGGGTGCAGGCCCAAGTGGTAACAGTCACCAGAGCTGGTCTGAGATGGGGCACAGACCCCCAGCTGGGCCAAGGGCAGAGCAAGCAGTCCCCGGCTGCCACACGTGTGCTGGGCACAGGGCAGGTAGGCAAGGGCAGCCCTCGGCTCTTGGACACGGTGGCACAAAGCTGGGAGCAGAGGCAGCTGTGCCAAGCACCCTCCTCAGCCAAGGGCATCCTGGAGCCCAGACACGCAGCGAGAGCCCGTGGCACTGGCCTTGAGCCTGGCGGCGGGCACCGGGGAGCCCTCCTCTGTGTGACAAAGATGCTTGTCCCACTGCTGTCTGGGGCCATGGCTGGCCCTGGGCAGCCCGTCCGGGACTCCAGCACAAGGGAGACCCAGGGTGTGCTGCATGGAGGAGCTGGTCCAGCTCCACCACTCTGCAGTTCGGGATCTCCAAGGAAATAACACAACTCAAGTCACAGGACTGCCAAAGCTATGCATAAACAAAGGGCTTCTGAACTATGTACGTTGCAAATTATGAAATTAGGAGGAGCTTCATGTTGGCACGCTGCGCCATCAGCAGCAGGGGACGTAAGAAGCTTTTAGAAATGGTTATGGGACTGCTTGGTAGATCTATGACTGTAATTCAGGTGACCTCTGAAGCGGAGAAGTAAACAGGAATAAGAGGCCTGCATTTCTGAGTTGTTTTCCTCAGGAAGGCCTATCCTCAAGCTAAAATCCACCCCACAAATAATCTTGTAGAAGCTGCACATCTTAAAACAAGGTCTGAAGTTTCTAAAGAAATCTGAAGACAACTGTGAAGATGGCGGCGAAGCCTCAGGGGCTTCTCCATTCACAGCTCTCGCCACAGACCAGCCAGAGGCTGCAACCAAAGAGGCCAGGGCTCAGAAACACGCACCGAAGGGAGGTTCGCCTCGCCTTGCCTCCACCCACAGCGGCAAGAGGCATGCTGCAGAACCGACCGCCAGGATCACAGCGCGAGGTATCAGGCCGAGCTATGTCCCCACTTGGTTTCTACCCCGAGGCCCCGCAGCCGACTGCCACTGCTGCTGTGTTGGCCGGGCCCAGGCTGAGCCAGCTTCCCCTTCTCCCCTCCCTGCCCAGCGCGGGGGTCAGGTCCCGGCTGCAGGCAGCAGACCTGTAAGACAGGATTCCTGCCGGAGCAGCGGGACAAAGCAGGGGGGGCCATCCCCTCGCCCGTGCTTTCCACCAGGGCACTGGGGCTGGTATCGCCCGCCAGCCTCCTGGAAAAAGTCTTGGGGTGGAGAGGGCAAAAAGGAGCTGTGAGGATGAGTCACTGCTTCCTCTCGCAAGCAGCAAGTATGGAAGGATGGCTCCCAACCGGAGTGTTTACAGTGGGGATGCCAGCTCTCCAGCCTGCAGCCTGTCACCCATCTCGCTGCACGGCCGCAGGCAGTTTCTGCCCGAGCAGAGGGGAAGGGAAGGAGGCAGCCCCCTCACTTACCTGAACCAGACAGTAGCCCAGAAGTCGCAAGTGCCTGTCCCTCATGGCTCGTGAGCCCACCAGGATGTCGGAGTTCTGGCAGTAATGCCATTTGTCATTGACTGACAGCACCACCCTGCAGGGGACAGAGCGGGGGGAGGAGGGCAGCGTCACCCCACGCCACAGACCCTGCAGGCAGCACCCTGCAGGCAGCACCCCCCACCTCCCCATGCCCAGCTGGTGGCCCAGCAGCCGTACCGGGCTGGGATGAGCTGCACCCGGGGGCTGGGGGGACGGGGGTCTCTGCAGCACAGCCTGCGCTGCCGATGGACACCTGACAGCGCAGGGCAGGAGGGGACCGGGGCCGACTGCCACGGAAGGCGGGAGCTGAGGCCAGCGCTGGCGCAGGCCTGGGGTGGCTGTCCTGCCGGAAGGGAGCGGGGACAGGGATCGGCTCTGCTCAGTACCTCTGAATCTCTTCAGCTCCCTGTGGCCCATTGCCTGGCCCCCGCTTGGGGCTGGGCCGGCATGGAGAGGGCGGAGGGCAGGTGTCCTCGCCGGGGGGTGGGCTCCTTCCCTCCGGTTCCTCCTGGGCCTGCTCTCCCTGGAAGCAGTCGTGCCCACGGCAGCTGGCGGTAGCCTCCTCCTCCTCCTCCAGAATCTTGCCGATGGGGAACTGGAAGAGGGTGGCTGCGGAGGTGCCCCTGGGCGAGCAGTCAGGGGTGCCAGCTGGCTGCGTGGAGAGGCACTCGGAAGGGCTGCTTAACGTGGAGCTGCCCTGGCTCTCCAGGGAAGACTCTTTGCTCAGGCCGCAGTAATAGTCCGTGGGAGGCTGGTAGCAGGGGCCCCCCGGGGCAGGGCAAAGTGTGGGTAGGAAGCGCCCGGCCAGGTTATTCTCCCGGGAGCCCGGGGGGCTGCTTGGTGTCTCTGGAGCAAACGGGGCAAAGTCCTGCAAGTCTGAGGTGAGGGCCAGGACGCTCGAGCGCAAGGAAATGGCGGCAGGGGACGTTGTAGTGTGGACAGAGGGAGCCTTGGAAGCCGCAGGGACACGGGAGAGAGGCAGCACAGTGCCCGAGCGGTTAATCCACAGCAGGAAGTCTGAAGAGAGAGAACACGCATCAGCACCATACCCTGAGACACCCCTACTGATGGGACATGGGCTTGGGGACCCCGCACGCCCCAGGCTGGGAGCCGCTGTGCCGGCCAGCTGAGCAGACGGGAGCGCGGAGGGAACCTGCCGCTGCACTGGCCCAGCTGAGCCCTGCTGTGGCAGGGGCGGCTCAGGGAGCTTCGTCCCAAAGCACCGGGGGAAGGCGGTGTCACAGGGAGATGGTGTCAAAGCAGCCAAATCTAGTTCTGTCCTGAATAACCCCCCACCCTCGGGCCTCCCCCGAGCACCCAGGCAGCTGCAGGGCTTCTGCTGCCCCCAGAGCCCCACCCCAGTCCCAACTGCCAGTGCCCATCCCCGGGGCCACGGCCCTGCCCCAAAGTGGGGTGCCCAGCCAGGCTACCTGTGCAGTATCCTGGGGGCAGCACCTCATCCTGCCGATAGCACTCCTCTCCCACCAGCTGCCGCAGGGCTTCGGCCACCAGCCCCTTGTAACTGAGGGGAAAAAGAAAAGTCAGAAGACGTGCTGGGGAGGACCCCCAACCTGCCCTCTGGAGCACTGCTGACCCACATGCTCCCTCTGAGCACACCCGCGCAGAGACGTGGAGGCCCCTAGGAATGAGAAATAAAAAGAGCCTTTAGCTTTGGGCTCTGCTGTTCTGGAGGGCACACGCTCCAGCTCATTCAGCAGAAAAGCTCCTCCCGATATCACTACACCAACGGCATATTCTTCACCAAAAGGGTTGTCAAGCCCTGGCACAGGCTGCCCAGGGAAGGGGTTGAGTCACCATCCCTGCGGGTATTTGAAGGACATGTAGACATGGTGCTGAGGGACATGGTTTAGCAGTGGACTTGGTAGTGTTAGGTTTACGGTTGGACTCGATGATCTTAAGGGCCTTTTCCAATCTAAATAATTCTATATTGCTTCTGTACAGCCTTTGCAGCTCATGTATAGGCCTTTATCCCGGCACCATCCTCAGCTGGGATCCTGCCAGAACAAGGTCACCCACCTGGCATCCCACGCAACGCCGTGCTGCCCACTTGCAAGGGACATGCAGAGGGGTGCCCAGTGGGAGGCCACCAGGCTCCCAGCTGTGCTCTCCCCCACAGGGGCAGCCCTCCCCTCCCCAGCACGACACCTGCCCCTGCCACTGACCTGTACTTTCTGTTGGCCTCATCGGCCGTCAAGGCGTGCTCGAACATGAGGACACGGTAGCGTGGGTCGAGGCGCGGGCCGCTGTAATCACGGAACTCCAGCTCCACCGCCGCGTCCAGCAGCGAGAGGTAGCGGCGCACAATCAGCGCGTACGGGCTGCCTGCGGGGAAAGGACGGCTGGCTAGACGCCACCTGAGAGCCCCTCCTCGCCCAGCCACGCTCCCGAGGTGTCTGACCGCCAGCGAGGTGGTCCTGCGCTCCCAGCGGAGTCTGTTCTGCCCAACACTTTCAAAACACACCTCTGCCCCAGCCCCGAGCTTTAACGGCTGGGTTTACCCCAGAAAAGGCCTGACATACTCATAACATTGGTGATGAAGGCTGGGGAGAAGACTTGGTGCAGGACAGTCTGAGGGAAGTGGCTAAGCTGAAACATGGACATGAGGATGTTGACGGTTGCCAGGGGTGAGCTGCCGGCCTTCTGCTCCAGGATGGCCTCCAGCTTGGGGAAGAGCTCGCTGTGGTTAGATGGGCGGTAATTCATGCGACTGAAGGGAAACACCAACTTCTGGATTACCTGCAGGCAGGAGGAGAGAGCGTTGGGCCGGGCCAGGCAGCGGGACAAAGGACAGGTCAGGCCCAGGCCTGCCCAGAGCCGGGCAGAAACAGGCTCTCACAACCCATAAGGATCAGGGCACGTGCCCGTTGGTCCCCAGCGAGATGGCAGAGAAGGGATGTGGTTTCCCCCAGCTCCAGGGCAGCCCCAGAGCCAGCCCCAGGCATTCCCTGCAGACTGGGGAGGACACTCACCTTGCTGTCAAGCTGCTCCCCACGCTTCAGGAGAAAGTTTGCGATGGTATCAAGCAGCCGTGGCTCACGCAGCCGATGCCGAGCCACATACTTGGCAATGAGAGCCATGGTGTAGGGGGTAAGGTTCTCTGCCTTCCTGGGGAGCCACTCTGCACAGAGCAAACCACAGCGGGGTATCCGTCAGAGAGGCCTGGCTCTGTCCAAACTGCAGCTCTCCAGAAGCCACTACAGCCTGGGCAGGAAAGGCAGTGCAGGCAGGTGGGAGATAACAAGACCTGGGCAGCAGAGCCATCTCTCCTGAAACCCAGAAGGCTTCCAAAAACCATGAAGTTATGGGACTTGGACAGATTCCCACCGTGTGCACCCAGGAGGCACAGCTGGAGTGCAGCTGGAACACGCACAGAACGGGAGCCCTTCTGTAAAAACCCCACCGAAACCACCCTGCTCCCAGTCTTAAGGTAAGGTAGGCTCACAGCCCCTGGAAGGGCTAGGCTGGGAAGCCAGTGACAGGGTGGCCGTAACGCAGAGCATCTCCTGCTCCAGCCTTGCTGCTGCAAGCCCTGGTGCTCAACAAGGCCCCAGCTGGTGCTGTCACAAACCCAGATGTCCTCTGGGGCCAAGAAAGGAGGTTCCAAGGCTGCCAAGTGCACGGGCAGAGCCCGGCACACCCCGCACGAGGGAAGAGGCTCACACCATGGGCAAGGCCGGGACCCTGCCTGGGCAGACCCTGCCCTCACCTGCCATACTGCGGATGAATCGTTCTTGGCGGTTCTCGTAGAAGAGCTGCGAGCTGAAGATGGCCTCCAGGGCCTTGTTGTTTGCCTCCTGGGCGCACAGAGCCAGCATCTCGTCCAAGAGGGCCAGCTCGTGCTCCCGCATGGCACTCACTTGCCCCAGCGTGTGCCTGACGAGGCGCAGGATCTTGCGGTTGTTGATCAGCTGCTGGTCGGAGGCCGGGTGTCCTTGCAGCGCCTGCGCCCGCAGCCGGTAGTAGGAGAGGAGCAGAAAGAGGGTCTGGGGGTGGCGCTCCTTCTCCAGGTGCCGCTCCAAACTGCTGAGGCAAGACTCGACCAGGGGGTGGGGGCTGGACGGGTGGAGCCTCATCACGCTGCTGAAGACCATGGAGACGTCCTTCTGGTTGAAGCGGCCCAGGCGGCTCCGGGATTCGTCCTCCAGCACTCGCACCAGCGGCGACTCCCCAGGCAGGCCTGCGACAGGGAAGGGATTAGGGACGCCCGGACCCCATCTCTCATCTTCACGAGGCACAACCATCCTCGTAAGCTCAGGCGCCAGACTACAGACGGAAGAGGACAGATTTGCCATGTCGGTGATCAAACCAGAGATGAGAAAGGGAAATAGGACCGGTTTGGCAAAGCCTGACCAGAACGTCTGTGCATCAGCACCCCGGAAAAAGCAATTTGGAGCTGTTGGATTATTCCCACCCACTCCACCAAAATGGAAGTCCTTTAGTTCATCTGCAAAAGCAAGGTTTACTTCTTAAGTCTCAAACTTCTTAAAGATAAACAATACACCTCAAAAGGTGTATTATTTTTGAGGTGTATTATTTATCAATATAAGATGTCAGCACACCACCAAAATACAAACTGTCCGTGTATGAAAGGAATTAATCCTTTCACATTTCTAACCTTCTCCCATTTTCTAGTTTAGCTTTAGTCTTTCTAACTCGGCTCCTGGGGGAAATACTTTCCTCCAACTCTGGACGTATTATTCAACCATGGAAAGACAAGAGGCCAGGCGCACAGTGCGGTTACGAAAAAAGGCAAAGGCCATCCTTCGTGTGTCAGGAGAGATATTTTCAGGCGATGCATGAAGCATTATGCACTGTATGAGGCCCTGGTAGCCCACTGGTCTCCTAAGCCAGCTGACAAGATTTCAATTTTCAAAAGGGCTTTAAAGCAACTAAGGCAGCATGGGGTAAGTTGCTGCGTTTTATCATTAATCAAAAATCAGTCAGAAGGTAGAAAGTGAAGAATTGGTCTGAGCAGTTGCTTTGTTCCTTAAAAAGGCCTCAAAAAGGCGGGTTAGCATTTTTATTAATGAGCGGGTAAGCGTGGTGAGCAGGGAAGGGCGACTGACGGAGAACAAAGTGTGGGTCAAAACCAGAGCAGGCCGGGGGGAGCCCAGCTGAGGGGAGAGGCGCCTGGCAGCCCAGAGTTCAGTGTCAACAAACACAAGGCGCCGCGAGACATAGGGGGGAAGAGCAGAAACGTCTCCCCCCCCTTCAGCAGGATCTAGAGTTACTGCATCAACGCGCGGCCAGGACCGGGCGTCTCCGTATGCGGCTCAGCCCAGGCCTCAGCCCAGCGTGCAGCTGCGGTGGGAAAAAAATAAAGCAAACAGAATGGCAGGAGACGTGCGTGTGGGACAGAGGAGCGCAGGGCTGGCAGGAGCCGCTGGGGTGGGGAGGGCAGGCACCTGCTGCCGCAGGCAACCACCAGACTGATCCCCTTCCTCGTGGCGGGAGAATCCACAGGGCCCTCGGGGCCCCTGGCCTAGCGAAGGGGGAGCCCCCCTCGCCAGGAACAGCCCCCCAGCCAGCCCAGAGGCTGCTGCTGCGCAGGAGCCCAAACCAGCCTGAACCTTTATTCCTGAACGTTAAACTCCTGATGACAAAGGGCTCATGGCTTGCAAAGGGTTTAGCCAGGATCTCACGTCTCACACCTTGATGCTCAGATGTTTCCCAATTTTCAGGGACCGGAACAAAACTCAAGGAGCAGTTTATCCCGCACCCCACCAGGCAGCGCTGGCCACTGCTTTGGCAGCCCTTCAGGCCAACATGCTGGGTGCTGCAGCCAGCCAAGCCTCCCCTGGAGCAGTCAGTCCACCCGACTCCCTTCCTGCTGCATATCCCAAGCAGAGCCTCCTCCCTTGAGGGGCACAGCTCCATCTGCCACAAAGCCACCATCACATGTAAAACCACACGCAAACCCAGACACCAGCTCCTGTTCTGGTAGGTCCTTCCTCCTTCCATGGCAGCTGGACCGGCAAGATCTCCTTTCACTTCACAAACCCAAGCACCGGCCAGCGTCCTGCTGCCCAGCCCGCCTCCCCTGTCCTCTGCCAGCGACCCTGCGCAGGCAGTTGTCGGCAGCCCAGGACACTCACCCAGCGCGGCAGCGGCATACAGGCAGTTGACAATGCTGAAGTTATCGAACTTGGAGCAGCCGCTGATGATGGCCTGACAGAGAGTCTGAAACTCTGGCTGCTCCAGCATTTGGGTGGGCCCGCGGCTCTCCCCGTTCACTGTGGCCTGGCCCTGCTGCTGCTGCAAGAGCTGGCCCAGCTTGTGCAGGGCAATGGGGTAGTGGCTGGCGGACACCTTGCTGGGGTTCTGCGTGACCCACCGCAGCACTTCCCCCACGCTGCGTGAGCGCTCTATCAGACGCTTCATTGTGAAGAAGGTGTCATAACTCATCTTCTCGTGGATGAAGTTCCAGCTCTTCCTCTTGCCATGGCCTCGAGTCCTGTAGGCGTCCGGGGGAAAGGTGTGTAGCAGCCCATGGCCGTAGGGGTCCAAGGGGAGTAGCACAGCCCGCTGCTTGGCTTTGCCTGCACAGTAGCAGGTGGGATACATCCCGGCCCCACTCCTGTCACCAGCAGCCAGGCCCTGCAGGACTCCGGGCCGCACGCTCTCCCGGGTCAGAGCACGAAGCCATGGCAGCAGGCGCAGCATGGCGAGGGCAGGGCGGCTCGAGAGGCTTCGGAGAACCGGGAGACCCTGAGGACGAGAGGGGGGGTGAGGGGGGTGGTGGGCTCGTGCCTCTGGGACGGCTGGAGCCAGCAAGGGATGCACAGAGCCCACACACTGGGACCCCCACCCACACGGATCCGCCCCCGTACAGGGGTACCTGCCCCACACAGCCCCCTGTTCTGAGGTCCCCGGTCTCAGAGATCTCTTGGACCACGACCCCTGCCCTGCACAGGCCGCCCAGCCCGAGGTCCCCCAGCCCACAGAAGCCCTGTCGTCCCTGGACCCCTGGCCTGCACCGGTGTCCCCCCCTCGATGCCCCCTGGCCCACAGCCCCTTCCCCTCTCCCGGGGCCCCCGGCTGGCAGATGCCCCTTGTCCTGGGACCCCCGGCACACACAGATACCCGTCTGGTACCGGGACGTAGGGCCGCCCCTATCTTCCCCCCACGGCCCCCGTACTGGGCCCCTCGGGACGGGCTGGGGCGCACCGAGACCGCGACACCCGGCGCGCCCAGGCCCCCATTCCGGGGGCCCCGATGCTCACCCCACCCCGGCTCTCCAGGCTAGACGCGCCCCGCGGCGCCCGGCCCGCGCCGCACCCCTCGTCCCGCCCGGTCCCCGGCCCGCCCCTACATGGCGCTCGCGGCCGCGCTGGGACCCGCCGCCGCCCCGGCCGCTCAGCACCGCCCGGACAGCGAGTCCGCCATGTTCCCGACAGCACCAGTAGGGCCGAGGGGCGCCGCGGCCCCGCCCCCCGCGCGGCCCACACTTCCGGAGGCGGGCCCGGGCGCGCGGGCCGCGGCAGCGTGCGCAGCAGCATGTGTAACGAGCCGCTACCCGTCCTCCAACGAGAGAGCGCCTCGCGAAGGGGCGGGGCGGCTCGGCTGGCGCAGGCGCGCTGCGGCCCTGCGGAACGCGTGGCCCGAGGGTAGGCCCCGCCCCCCGCCCTTGCCCCTCCCGCCGCCCCGGTCCCCGTCCCCCCCCGCGGCGCAGCGGAGCCGGGAGGTCGCGACCGTTCACAGTCCTTCCTCTTTAATCGTAACAGAGCGGCGGGCAGCGCGCCCCCCGCTGGCACCGGGACGCCCCGGCATGCCCGGGCAGCAGCCCCCCCGGAGGGGCCGCGCTGTGCCCCGTGGGGAGGCCGCTCCAGCCCCGGGAGAGCAGACGCCATCCCGGGCAGGGCACAGCCGGCCCACGCAGGAGCGGCTGCAGGAGCTGCCGCGCGCGGAGCCGGCCGGCCGCGGGGCACGGGAGCAGCAGGTGGGATGGCTGGGCCAGGCGGCTGCTCCGTGCAGGGCTGGGGGGCGCCCGGGCCCCCCGCGCACCCTCCCCTCCCCAGAGGGAGCGCCACGCTTGCTCCTGTGGCAGCTGCAGCTCGGGCTGCAGCGCTACCCGGCCCTCGGGCAGGCTACCTGCCTCCTGCCCAGCCCCCAGCTCCCTCGGGCCCGCCAGGTCCTGCAGCCCCCGGGGGACACAGTCCACGGCCCAGACCCCCAGGTTCAGATGCGGCAGGCAGACTCCACCCGGGACCACGTTTATTCCAGGCGCGGCAGCTCCTTTCGGGGTGCGAGGCGGTGCTATCTGCGGTACATGGTGAAGGCCATGAAGCTGAAGAGAAGGGTGAGGCCAGCCAGGAAGGTGGTCGCGGTGGCAGTGAAGACGTGGCGGTACTGCAGCTGGAAGTACCAGAGCACGGCCAGCATCAGCACGAAGAGCGGCAGCATGAGGCTGCCCACGTTGAGGGCGGCGTGCACTGGGTCAGCGGAGGCGTGCGGGCCAGCGGGCGCGGGGGCTGGGCTGTGCTGGGAGATGTGGCAGTGCAGGACACTGTTGTGGGCGAGGTGCAGGGCGGCCAGGCTCTGGGCGTCATCCCGCAGCAGCTGGCCCTGGTAGATCAGCCGCACTTGCTGCTCCTGCCCAGGGAAATAGGCCCTGGGGCGGGGGACAAGGAGGGAGATGTCACGCTTCCCACCAGGACACAGTCCCCTCCATCCACCCCCCAGGAGCAGGCTGCGAATGCAGCCCCCGACCACCCGCTCTGCCTGCGCTCCTGTACCCGTGCATCAGCTCCCCCAGGCGTTACCAGAAGTGAAGGCACCTGCCAGGACGGGCCGTCTGACAGCCCCGCCAGGGACGGGCACGGGCACCCGCACAAGGGCAAGAGCGGCAGCTCCCAGCTGCTCCGGGGAGGGGAGGAACCGCCGGCGGGGCTCGGGGACGTTCCCAGCGCCGCCCCCTGCCGGGACAGCCCGAGCGGTGCCCGCGGGAGAACCGGCCTGCCCAGCCCCTCACCTCTTCAGGGCCCCGACGGTGTCGCCAGGGCGCACCCGTGCCAGGCGCTCCGTGTCGTTGAGGAACTTCAGCCGCAGCACCATGGTGGGCTCGGCGGGGCCGCCATCCCCCTCACCGAGGGGGCCCTGCGCGGGTGCGGGGCCGGCCCGGGGCCGCAGCCCCACAGCCAACCCTCCCGCCCCATCGGGGGCTGCTCCGGCCGCTGCCGCCGCCGCCGGGTCCTTGTGCTCGACGGGGGTCGGGGCAGCGCTCGGGCCCTCCTCAGGCAGCGTCGCGGCGTCGCGGGGCGTCGCGGCGGGCTCGGGGGCGCGGGTGGAGACCCAGGCCAGCCCCAGCACCACGGCGACCAGCAACAGCGCGAAGAGCACGGTCACCTCATCGCCAACGCCCTCGATCAGCGCCATGGCGGCGGCACCAGCTATCGGCCGGCGGGCATAGAGCGGGACCGTCAGCCCGCCGGGCCGCAGGCGACCGGAGCCGCGACCGGCCCGGGCCCCTCACCTGCCGCCATCGCGCCGCTTCCGCCTCGCCGCAAGGCATGCCGGGATCTGTAGTCCTGCTCTGCGCATACGCAGAGGCGCCCCCCGCGGTCCACGCCGGGAGCTGTAGTCCGTCCCCCTGGCGTTGGGCGCGCCTACGGCACGCCCAGCCTACGGGGAGGGACTACAGCTCCCGGCGTGCCCCGCGTCAGGCTGGGCCTTGCGGTGTCGGGCTTGCTCGGCCAGGGTCCTTCCCTTATCCGCCATTATCGCGTTGGGCAATGGTCGGTGCTGTTGGGCTCAGCCAGAGGAAACGTGGTGCTCCGGGGTGGCTGGAGGAAGGGGCTACACGGATGGGGCAGCAGGGTCTAGGTTCGCAGGGAGGCGTTCAGGCATTGGCATTAATGCGGTGGTGCTTGGTGAGGCCTGGGAGGAAAGGAATGCTGTTACAGGCAATGATAGAGTAGAGCAGAGAAATAACTTCAGTTGGAAGAGCATCTGGTCCAACTGCCTGACCACCTCAGGGCTGACCAAAAGTTAACGCGTGTTTCTAAGGGCACCTCTGGGCCTCTTACACACAGCCAGGCTTGGCGCATTGTCCACTTCTCTAAGAAGCCTGTTCTAGAGTTTGACCACCCTCTTGGTAAAGAAATGCTTCTTAAAGTCCAGTCGAACCCTCCCTGGTGCAGCGCAGAGCCGTTCCCATGTGTCCTGTCCTTGGATCCCAGGGAGAACAGATCAGCACCTCCCTTTCACATCCCCTCAGGAAGCTGTAGAGAGCAATGAGGTGGTCCCTCAGCCTCCTCCAAACAAGACAAGCCCAAAGTCCTCAGCCACTCCTCACAGGACATGCCTTCCAGCCCTGTTACCAGCTTGGTTGTCCTCTTCTGGATGCATTCAAGGACCTTCACATCCTTGTTAAATGGTGGGGCCCAGAACTGCACACAGTACTCAAGGTAAGGATGCACCAATGCTAAATACTCTCTTGACTGTCTGGTTATACTGTGTGTGATGCACCTCCAGGATGCGGTTTGCCCTCTTGGCTGCCAGGGCACTCTGCTGGCTCCTGTTGAGCCTGCTGCCAACCAGCACCCCCAGATCTCTTTCTCCTCTCCCAGTTTATGGAGTGTCCTTGGGAACCCATTAGTAGGTCCAGAGGAGGCTGCAGAAATGGTGAGAGGGCTGCAACACCTCTCCTGTGAGGCTGAGAGAGTTGGGGTTTTTCAGCCTGGAGAAGAGAAGGTTCTGGAGAGACCTTATTGCAGCCTGCCAGGACTTCAAGGGGGCTTCTAAGAAAGATGGGAACAGACTTTTTAGCAGGGCCTGTAGCAATAGGACAAGAGGTAACGGTTTTAAACTAAAAGAGGGGAGATTTAGGCTAGATCGAAGGAAGAAATGTTTCACGATGAGGGTGGTGAAACCCTGGCCCAGGTTGCCCAGAGAGGTGGTGGATGCCCCATCCCTGGGAACACCCCAGGTCAGGTTGGACGGGGCTCTGAGCAACCTGCTCTGGCTGAAGACGTCCCTGCCCATGGCAGGGGTTGGACTAGATGGCCTTTACAGGTCCCTTCTCACCCAAACTATTGTATGATGATTCCCTGAAACCCTCCAGATGAAATTTCTCACGCAACTGAAGGAGCATAAAGTCATTGGTTCTGTTTAAGAGCAAAAGTATTTTTATCATTTAGTCAATGTGCTGTTCTTTGCGTTAATATATAGAAAAGTGGTGAAGGGTCTAGAGAACGAGCTCTGTGAGGAGCGGCTGAGGGAACTGGGGGTGTTCAGTCTGGAGAAGAGGAGGCTGAGGGGAGCCCTCATCGCTCTCTACAACTGCCTGAAAGGGGGTTGTGTTGAGGTGAGGGTTGGTCTCTTCTCCCAAGTAACCAGTGACAGGACGAGAGGAAACGGCCTCAAGTTGTGCCGGAGGAGGTTTAGATTGGGTGTTGGGGAAAACGTCTTCACTGAAAGGGTTGTCAAACCCTGGAACAGGCTTCCCAGGGAAGGGGCTGAGTCCCTAGGCCTGGGGGTATTTAAAAGCTGAGTAGATGCGGTGCTGAAGGACATGGCTTAGTGGTGGGCTTGGCAGTGTTAGGTTTATGGTTTATGATGAAAAGGTCTTTCCAACCTGAATGATTCTGTGATTCTAAATGATCCTGTGATTCTAAAACAAGACGGGCAATTGGCAAAGGACAGCAAATTCCCCAGGCAGAGCCCATCGCTGGAAGATCCGTGCTCTGATGAAGATGTGGTCTCTGGCAGGGAGAAAGCGGATTATGCAGCACAGACATAACATGGGAGAATGGAAGAAGCTGCAGTCTATAAAACTGCCCGAGTTCCAGTAATCCTTTGGGGGACTGTGATTCCCTAGATGCATTTAAACTTACCTGCAGTCTTCATGAAGAAGGAGAAGTTTGAAAGAGATGAAAAAATTAGTGTAGAGTAGTTTTTGTCTGCAACTTCGTTTTGGTATTCAAAGACATTTCAAATAATTTATCCTAAAATCTCTCTTGGCTGATTAGTATCTGGTATTAAACCTTAATGCTGGACACTCAGCTTTTCTGTGTTCCTGAAAAGCGTTCAGATAATTATGAATGTGGTCAAAAATGGTTTGATCAAAATTTCCATATTTTTAGGTGAAAAGGCTTGTACCATCAAAATGAGGCAGCAGGCAGGAGACTTGTGGAAGGAAAAAACCTACAGCGCCCATAAAGGAACAAAGCTGAAAGGGAGATCTTTGGATGACAATATCCCCTTTCCCCAGGGCCTCAGCTCCAAGAGTCCATCACTTTGGCGGCACAAGACATTTCCTGTAATAAAATCGGGAGGAATCTGCTAACGACAGCAGTGCGCAAGTTGCAGCATCCTTTCTGCTGAGGTGGATCTGAGAGCAGCAGTGATTCCAGGGAGCTGGGTGGCTCCGAGGAATTATTCTCCCTTCTGGGCTTCTGTGTCCACACGCCTCCAGGTCAGAAGGACCAGCTGGTTCGTGGGGCTGAGGGTGGGCCGGGCCTTCTGGCTCCAGCCGCAGTTGAAATCCCACTTCAGGCTAGCGACCAGGAGTCCCAGAATCAGGGCGTGGAGCCTGAGGTGGTGATTCTTTCAGCTGCCTCCTTCAATCCTGATCTGCATTCTTCGTCACTGTTTTCAGCTTATCATTAGACTGCAGCAATGCAGATTGGTGAGATGTGTGATAGGAGAGCTTAAGGCTCCAGGCAGCGTAATTGTAGTATTAGCAGGAGGCACTGCAAACATAAAATTTATTTTCTGTGTACAGCTGTCTTGCAGAACTCAAGAGCAGAACTTGTCCTGCGATCACAGGGAGCAAAGTCTTTAATGACCTGCAAATAGCACCGAGAGAGCTGAAAAGTGGGGCTGCCAAAGCAGAGCTCTCGCATGCACAGCAGAATTTAAAAATAGGCTGCTGCTGGCATTCTCACTTACCCGTTGTCCCTGGAAGCCCACGGGGAGGACGGCTCTCCAGCAGAGGAGAGACGCAGTCCCCTGACGTAACTTGCCTCAGCATCTACGCCGCAGAGCGGAAAGTTGCGGATTCAGGCATTTTACACCAGAGCATCCCTGATTGTTGTCTGCATCTTTTCCAGCTCTGGGTCTGTGCTGGGTGCTGACTCCTCTCTCCTCTCCGTGGAGCAGGGAGGCGGGGGGGGCACAGGGCAGACGCCTCCTCGCCTGTGGCACTGCCACCCCGGCAGGACCGAGGAGTCCTTTTAGTTTAGCATTGTCAGTGCCTTCAGCAAAGCTCAGCACATGTAGGAGTAGAGACATGGGAGAGATGAACGCCTCTGTGGATGAAAATGCTCTTCAGAAGCTCCCACCAACAGCGAGAGGTGTCAGCCCCAGTCAAAGACGTGGAGACATGTTGTGAGGAAAGCAGTTGGGCCAGCAAAAAGAGCTCGAGAGTGGGAGCGTGGGGAGTTGGGGACGCTGAGCTGCATCTCTAGGGGAGGGTGAGCTCTGCATTTACAAAGGACTGCAGAGAACCAGACCATGAAACGTCCTGTCCCCATTACGAGCAAGGAGTCTGCGGCAAGACCTTGAGAAGCCACCCCTGCACAGCGCAGCCCCGTGGCACAGCACGGTCCCTTGCGGGGAGGGGCCAAGGAGGGCCCCTGGTGCTGCCTTCTGAGGGGCTGGAGGAGATGGGCAGCCACTGGCTGAGCTGGGAGGTCCCAGCGGCAGCGGTGGGCAGCACCCATGGGTGCAGAGGCTGCTGGGGAGCAGGTCGTGCTGCTCGATCTGCCTGGGGCACTTGGGCTGACAGGTGGGCAGGGGGTGCAGTCAGGCGGGACCCCCTGCCCCGAGTGCCATGGGGGCGGTGGGTGGGCTCCCACAGCACTGAACCATGAGCGAGGTGCAGGTGGCAGAGGCGAGAAGCTGGTGGGGAAGAGCTACCCCTTCCCTGGGTCACTAAGGCTGATGCAGAAAATGCTGGGCAAAGCCCAGGTCTGCATCTGGGGGGTGTCCCATGGGGACTCGGGAGAAAGAAGGGGTGAGGCTGGGGCCGGATGGCTGCAGAGGGGACCTCGCTGCTGGCCGGAGGCTGGCCCAGAGGGAGGCAGGAAGTTGGGCACAGAGATGGTTGGAGAGGGAGGCTGGTCTGGATGTCACTACCCGAACTGTAAAAACCGTTCCCTGATTTTCTGTTCCCTGATTTTTTTCATAGCTGTTGCTCACACCAGCCTCCACGCAGTAACCGGCACTTGGATGAAGCAGGACTGCAGACCTGCCTGGTCACGGTCACTGTGGTCATCGAGTGGCCCTGGACCTCCAGGGGCCGCAGAGCCAACCCGCTCACAGCTGCTGGTGACCACAGCTGACACCTGGGGTCACTGATCCAGTGACAGGAGGGGCAGGGAGCAGTTAGTGCAGGCATAAGGGAGGACAGGGGTGGGGACATGCACCAGGGAGAAGTAGGACCCATGTTATTCTGAGGTGAATAAATCACTAAAGGCAAAGCTTTGAGGGCAGCAGAGCACCTGCTGAGGAATAGAAGAAAAAACACACAGAAGAATCAAAATTTATTATTAGCTGCAAGGAAATTACTTAAATAGGTGTAGTTAGCAGAGGGTGATGACCACAGGTTCATCTCTGGGACACAGAAGCCCTGGATGCCAGAGCTTGCAGAGGCGTTTCTGACAAACCCTCCTGGGGAGGTGCAGATTCACCGAACCAGAGCATGGCCGTTCTGACGAGCTCCTGGCGAGAGCAGTGCGCTCCTGAGGAGCCCACCTCGCTTCCCCGCCGGCACGGGCCTGGCAGAGCCGTTCCCGCAGCTCCCACCTCCCAGGCTGGCTCCCCCGAGGGCGGAGAAGGACAGCCAGCTCCAGCCAGAGGCCGCCTCCATCCCGGGCGCTGCTCCCCGGCTGCCAGCCCCCCGAGACCTCGGGGCGCTGGGCACCACAGCCCGGGCTGGGTGCTGTGGCAGCTGAACGGTGCTGACTTTCCTCGCGGGAAGGAAAACCTGCGTGTGGGCCAGCGGTGCTGGTGACGTCGCCTCTCAGTGGGTTTTGTTGACCGTGTTCAGGATGACTGGCATGCTGGTGATGCTGTTGAGCCTTTACGAACCTGACAAGGTGTTCTAGGGCACCTATAGGTCCTATAGGGCAAGGAACCAAGGTTTTCTCGCTCCTTGGCTATGGGACACCAGCAGCAGAAAACCAAGTGGAGATCTTTTCCTCTGGTGTAATAACATTAAAATACCACCTGTGGCTCCTGTCCTGCAACCAGCCGGGTGAGGGTGGACCCATGCCCAAGGGATTTCTGGAATGGGGGCCTGGGTCCAGAGACGCGGCACAACACAGAGCTTAAACATGGTCTGAAGAGAAAGAATAAGAATAACAAATACTGATTAAAAAAATCTCATAATCTTGGTAGTTCCGTTTAATACTTTCAGAAGTTAAGCCCTTTTCTTAGAGATTCTATGGCACAGTTTTTAGAACAAAGTTTTTAGACAGACAGAGAGCGGGCAAGACTTTACAGAGCAGGCTGTGTCTAGGGGTCACCCGGGAAGAGGCAACAAGTATCGAGCAGGAGCTGTTGGAGAAGTGGACGTACGGAGAGGGAGAGCGGTGCGGAGTCAGTCAAGCCCTGGTACACGATGTGTGGAAGAGTCTCTGGGACCTGGGAGGTGGGAAGAAATCACATAAACTTGATGCGTGCATCAGGAGAGTAAAAGGAAGGATTTTAGCAACGATGATTCAGCTAACGGCACAGGTAAAGGATGCAGGCTGGGAAGCCTGGAGGTAGGGCAGAGCAAGTCTGCGAGGCTGGAGAAGAGGCTGCTGCAAAAATGGAAGAGAAGCTGCCAGGGATGTAAGAGGGCTGGGTGCAAGCATGCGAAAGAAGCAGCAGATTTAAAAAATACATACCCTGTGTAGGAAGCAGAAACAGGATTTATAACTTCCAGGATATAGAAAATAAGCCATATCTGAACAAAATCATTTGAGTGGTTATGACTGTTCAAATTTAATGCATTTTATCCAGTGGTTAATTACCCTCACCGACAAAATTTTGTGTCTAATTTTCATTGTGGATTTGTCTGGCTTCAGTTTCCAGAGATTGAGTGTTTTTATATCTTTCCTGGCTCGATTAAAGAGCCATTTAATATTTCCCTATGAAAGTACTTCTACAGTGTAATCAAGT
Organism: Phaethon aethereus; assembly: GCF_964289735.1. Classification (NCBI taxonomy): domain Eukaryota; kingdom Metazoa; phylum Chordata; class Aves; order Phaethontiformes; family Phaethontidae; genus Phaethon; species Phaethon aethereus. The sequence goes on from NC_138582.1 coordinate 171,694,891, forward strand.
CACCCCTCAATCTTCTTTTGGATAAGCTGAACAGATTGTGCTCTTTAAATCTTCTGCTGTAAGGCGCTCGCTCTAGCCCTCAAATCATTCTGCGTGGGTCTTTTCAGAATCTCTTTGATTTTTCAATATTCTAAAATATTGTTAATATAAAGCGATGCCCAGTTCTAGAGTGCTGCTGGTCTGGCGGGATACAGAGGTGAGACCTTCCCCTGCCCTGCCCGGGGCTCCCTGTGCCCTGCGGCATCGGGCCCCTTCCGCTCCGCGCTGGGCCGGGGGCTCATCTCTGCCGGCCGGCCCCTCCGGCATCTTTGTGCTCTTCGTCTGAACGCGTGCGATGGGAATGGGGAACGGGCCAAAGCCTCCTGCTGTTGCATTGCTCGAGTCTCTGGTCAGGCTTGGGGCAGGGCGACAGCGCAGAGCCCGGCAGCGTCTCCGGCACAGCGCCGGGGCGAGACGTCGCGGCCGCACCGCGGGCGCTGGCCCCTCGCCTCGCGGTGCGGCATTGTGTGCCAGCGCCGCTGCATGGGCAGGGGCCTCCCTCACTGCCTTCCGCTTCTCCGTCCGGGCCCATCCTGCCCACCGCGCCGCCGCCGCTCCCAATACAGAGGCCGACGGGATGGATGGGGAGAGCTGCTCGCAGGGCTGCAGCCGGGCGGGCAGGCGGCAGGTCCCGGCACGCGGCGCTGCGCTGGGTGCCAGATGTTTGGGGGAAGTCAGCCCAGGGACCAAAACCTGCCCCTTTCCGCTCAGGAGAGGGCCTGCCCTCGGGAGCGAGGTGGGGTCAGCGCGGCCGGACGGCACCACGGGGGCTGCAGCAGCCCGCCGCGCCTCGGGCGGCCGGCACCCCGGAAGGCGCCGCGACCCCTTCCCACAGCTCCGCCCTCTCGCGGCGCCAGCAACAGGCTGAAGAGCCCAGGCCCATGAGGAGTTGCATGGTGGCCTCCTCCACGGCCAGCGCCGACGTCCGCCCTCGCCTCGCGCACCCGGTCCTCTAGGAACTGGCTGCCTGCCCGTGGCCATCCTGCTTGTGCCGCAGCTGCCTGCTGTCCCCAGAGCCCTTTGGGAAGCAAAGCAGGCTTCACCCTTCGAGCGTCTTGCGCGCGTGTGTTATCTCTGTTCTCTCCTCGGGGCTTCCTGCAACGTCGGGCCCCCTCTGCACCACGGCCGTCCCCATTGTCCCCCATGGACCTACAGCCTGCGGTGGCTTTGCTTGCCGCAGCTCCTACAGGTTTGCTCCTGGCAGCCACTGGCCTTGCAGGGTTTCCCAAGCGCTGGATTCCCCAGAGCCCCCTCACGCCCTTTGTGGGTGGCACCACTCCTGGGACCCTCCACCACCCGGGTGCCCGCCAGGTGCCAAGGCAACTGCAAGTGAAAGATCTCAGAGGCTCGGGTCGTGCACCCTGGGGTCTCCGTGGCACGGGTCAGCGCCGAGCCACCAGCTCGCTCCTCCGTGTCCTCTGCAGCCACGACTTTCCAAACAGATCCTCTGCTGCGCCCCTGGAAGAGGGGTCCCTGCAGAGTAACCCCCTCCGATTTTTTTCCCAGTGAATGCTGATGCAAAATATGGATTTAGCTCCTCTGCGGCAGCCCTGTCCTCTTGGTTTACCTTTGGTGCCCAGGCATCCGCTGGCCCTGCAGGCTTCCGGAAGGCGTGCTGCTCCCGATGCCTCTGAAGAAAGATTCATTGTTGGGTCTGATCCCTTTGTTAGTTGTTTCTCCGAGCGGTCTCACTGCCTTATTGTATTTATGCATTTAATCTGCCAGGGCTTACGGCCGCCTCCATTTCCTCCTCTACTCATAATTTCACCTTTCCAGAGGATGCCTTGGTGTTTCTACCTGTGTCCCCCACCCTGCTGCTGGGCTGTGCCAGCTCCCTCCTCTCAGCCGTCCTCGCATCCTCGCTGGGGCTCGCTGGCCCCATGCCCCGGGGCGGTACCTCCACGGTGCCGGAAAGGGTTTAATTCACCTTGCTGCCATTTTTAGCTTCTCTCTAACGACGCGCGTGCTCACGCAGTTTACCTCCCGTGGACCAGTGGTCTCTACCCAACGAGAGGGGTCACAGAAGGATCCTGACCCCGCGGGAGAGGGTCCGGCTGTGGGGCACCGGTGGGACTGGGGCACCCTGCCCCGTGACCAACCGTGCACGGCGTCCTCACGGCCCTCCCGCAGAGGCAGGACCCGTCCAGCCACCCACACCTCAGCCAAGGAGGAAGCGCTGGGGTGTTGCGCACCGCGATTCGCAACCAGCTGCCTGCAGGAGCAGGACGTGTGCCCGCTGGTCACCGGACACCCGCGGCAGGTCTCGAACGGGCCGATCGCTTAGAGGCAGGTCGCAGTAAGAGACACAGGCGACAAAGGGAAGGCAACCCATGGCTCACCGCTCCTCTAACACAAGAGCCAGGGCTGCACCTGCTCAGCCCTGGCCGAGCCGGCCGAGCGCAGCCCGCGCGGTGAGCAGGGCGCGAGCGCGCCGCCGGCGCCAGGCACCCCTCGCCTGGCTCGGGGAGGTCCGTCGCCCCACGCCCCCCCAGCCTCAGCTTCTCACCGGGTCGGGGCTCGTCCTCGGCACTCTGCAAATACCACCGTGGCCTTGGCAGGCCAGCGGCCATCGCCTGCGCTTAAATAAACCGTTACCAAATCATTAGCGCAGCAACGGCAAATGCTGTGTCTCACCTGCAAGGCTCTGTGCAGGTCTCAGAGTGACACAGCTTCGTACGCTGAACTACGTATTTTGGATTTCCGATTTGCTTGCTGCCTGACAGCCGTACTTTACGCAGATATGGATGGGATTAATACGTGCCGGTACTGCCGAGCTCCAGAGTGAGATTAAAGAGCTGCAGCTATTCTGGGGAAAAGCTGTTGGCCTGATCCCCATCCCGACGAGGATGGTTACTGTGACTCGAAGGTGACATCTCTGCACTAAACACCTCCCTCCCCACCAGGCTGCTGCCACTGCCTGCCTGCTTTGTAGCAGGAGCCACAGCAGAGGAAAGTCCTGACGGGTTTGGGAAGAGGAGCCACCAACCTTACAGGGCACGCGAGGAGGACAGGGCAGCCGGGGCCGTGCCGGGGCCGTGCCCGTGGGGTGTGGATGTGGTTTCCTGCTCCCCCGTGGGTTCCTGTGTCCCAGCGGTGCCTGGCACAGGCCAGCTCTCCCGGACAGAGACACCCCCGAGGAAGACAAAGCACCTCAGGGTTCCAAGTGCACCGAGAAGCCCTGGCGAGCCCAGCGGGGACCCACACCCTCTGCCCTGGGGCCAGGACACCCATCCGAGCTCAGCCCTGGGCCTTAGCCCTCACCTCAGCGCTGTTCTGGGGTGCTGCTCTCCGGCCCAGCATCCTGGGTGGATCTTGGGGGTCTCTTGCGGGTGACTTCTCTCCAGGCCTGGACCCTCGGGAGGACCCTGCACCGCCGCACGCCCTGGCCCGTCCCCCCCTGCCTGTCGGTGGGGCCGTTGCCGCAGCAGGCTCGGGGCTGGACAAGGGCTCTGCTCTGCCCGCTGGGCGCGGAGCAGGTGCCCGTTTTCTGCTGCAGCCCCCCCCGCTGGCAGGGCTGCCGCCGGCTTCAGAAGAGAGCAGCGTGTCCCCTGCTCCCGTCCCTTCCGCACCGATGCTCGCTGGGGGGTCCGGGGCGGTGGGGACCCCCCCGCTGCCCTGCGCAGGCTGTGGCACCCGCTGGTGTCCATGTAGGACCCGTGGCCGATGGCGCAGGGGGCAGGCGGGCCGGCTCCCTCCCTGCACGGGGAGCAGCCACGCCAGGAGCTGGGTCCAGCGCTGGCCCAGCTGATGCCGACCCTTTCCTTCTGCTGGGGAGGTTTCCAGCCGGTTTGGTCCACGGCCACCGAGGCACCGGAGCAGTTGGTCTGGAGGTGGGAGCGGAGGAGGAGAAGGAGGAGGAGGAGGAGGAGGAGGAGGAGGAGGAGGAGGAGGACAGGAGGAGGAGGAGGAGGAGGACAGGAGGAGGAGGAGGAGGAGGACAGGAGGAGGAGGAGGAGGAGAAGGAGGCATCACTCCTCTTGGCAGCAGCACGGGTTTGAGGCACTTGCGAACGGCAGCATCAGATGGAAGTGCTGCAGATGGAGAGCACCTCTGAGCTCAGAGTTGGGGTTCTGAGCGTGAATTTCACCCTAAAAACCAGTTTTCATCTCCCCGTGGCCACTGTCCACAGAAGGTGTCCATCCAACCATCCTTGACTGCATTTTTATTCCAGAAAGCCCCAGGCTCATCTCCCCCGCAAGCTCTCGCCTTCCCACTTCCCCGTTCTGAAGTCATGCGACGCGGCCTCGCCGTGCGTTTAAGTTCTTTCATACTTTTTTTCTTCCTTATCTGTGATAAGTACCAGCTCCATCTGTTTGCCTGCAATTAATGTGGGCTCCTCTCCCCCTGATCTCATCTGCCTTTGCAGTAACTTCGGGCTCTGATTTTTCAGCGCCGGCAGCGCTGTGGGAACCGCTGCCGTAACCGCCCCTGGAGCGGGGCTGCAGTGGCGGGCGGCGGGGGGTCTCGCTCTGCCGGGGCTGCTGGTGGCAGGATCACCCCGATCCCCGGGCAGGCTTGGGCCGGGGGGTGACCCTCCCAGTGACTGCCCGTGCCTCATCCCGTCCCTGTGCCCCGCGTCCTGCCTGGGCAGCGGGAGGCGGCGGGGACGGACGGGACCCGGCGCTGGGGGATGCCGGAGGCCCGAAGGGGAAGGGGCCGCGGAGCCGCCCCACGGCAGAGCGGTTTCCCGCACGCTTCGGCGGCTCGCGGCACCTTCAAGACGTCAGCTCGGGGTGGTCTGCAAACGCCTGCAGTGGGGCGAGCGGCTGGGGCTGCTGGGGGAGCGTCACGCGTCGCTGCGGGAGGAGGCGGCGGCCAGCTGGGACCGTACGGGCCAGCCCAACCGCCTCTCCAGAAAACGTCCTCATAAACACCCGGGAGGCTTCCTGGGAGTTTGTGGAAAGCAAGATGGTGCGAGTAGCCGGTAACGCCCTTTCGTCAGCACAAAGTCGCATCAAACCGTCGCATCTGGCTTCTTGGCCGGGCGCGGGTGCGCAGGAGGCGTGAAGGACGAACCGTCACTTGCCGGGGATAAACCCCGACGCTGTTTCTCGTTGCGTCTCAGCAGGCACCCGCGGGGGCTGGCAGAGTGGCTGTGCAGAGGGTGCCGGCAAGGGCCGGGTGCCGCCTGCAAGGGCGGTGCCGGGCCTGGCTACTGGCTGGGTGCGTGCGCCGGGGGAGCCGGGCCTGCCGCGGCGGCGCCGAGCCCGGCCGTGTCCCGCTGTGCCTTTCCCGGGCGGCTGGGTGGGGGCGAGGACACCCGTACCGGGCCCGGGCAGGTGACGCCACGGACGGGGGCTGCCAGCGCCTGGGATGCTGGTACGTTAAAAGGGTCCGAAATGGAGGCAGTTTGTAAATGTCTGTAGACAAACGCCCGGCGGGGCTTCGCCGTGGTGGGGTGCGCGGGGCCGGGGCCGAGCCGCCCGCCCCGCGAGGCCCCGACGGCGCGTCGGGGGCCGAACCACAAGGCGCTGCGGGGCTGCGGCAGCGGGAGGCTGGCCGGGTGAGGCCCAACGGAGGAAGAAGGCTTCGCCGGGAGAGTGGGACCCTGCGCGACAAGGAGAGAAACGGGAGAGGCCACGCGCGATCAGCCAAACCGGCCGGAGGCCACGAGCTCCCGGGTGATGGGGAAAGCTTGGAAGCTGGGGCTTGTCTCAGCTGGGAAAGGAGTCGACTGCAGTGGCACCGCACGTGCGGAGCTATGGAGAACGCTGCCGAAAACAGCGAGGGCATAGTTTAGAAAGGAAAAGGCATCATCTGCTGAAGCTCCAGAAAGGGAGCTCAAAGCCTGATAATTTTCTAAGAATAACTGAGCACCGGATTAGAGCAAAGGTTGTCAGATCTCCGTCACCGGCGGTTTGTACGGGCAGGCTAAATGTCCTCAGGAACCCGGTCAGATAACAGAGCCGGGCCTGGGACGAGGGGGCGAATGAAAACAGCCTTTTGCAGCCCTTTCCAGCACTGTCGTCTAGTTCCTTCTTCTTTTTTGATCTTTCACAAAAAGTAAAATATTTCACTAGTTTATTTTTTAAATTAATGCATGTATGCAAATCTGTTTATCGTGGCCAAGGCAGGATAGAGAAGGCGGGGGACGAGCAGGGGCGAGCTCAGTGGCAGCCACGGGCTGAGCTGTTCATGTTGTACAATCCCTCTGCATCCTTATACGCGCTTTTTAGATCAGCCCCAGGCAACGCTGCTCAGGGAGCTGTTATGGGGAAAAGTCTGGTTTCACGAAAATGGTGTATTGCAGCCGTAACCCTGGTCCTTGACGCTTTTCTTCTTTTAGAGGTCCTGGGCAGAGGCCACTTGTTGTGGGCGATGGGGACCGTGCCCTTGACCTTGTCCTGGGATGCCACAGAGGGTGGCAAAGCAGAGGGAGAGGAGGGGTCTGGAGAGGACCGGCAGCATCCAGGGCAGAGAGGAGCTGCTCGGCCACGGGGAGGTGGTGAAGCGTTGGAGGAGCACGGGGTCGGGGCCCAGAGAGCGCAGGTCCTTTCTCGCACCGAGGTGAGGTTTCTACTTGTTGTTCAGAAAAATCTTGCCTTCCAGAAAAGCTCCGTGTGCATTGAGGATGTTCTGATCGCAAACCTTCCTAAACCACGACGAAAAATACGTCTCGCTGCTTATTTGTGTTTGCGCCATTTCCACAGCGGGCAGCAGCTCTTGTTGCTCTTCTGAAAGGAGGAACCCCTTAGATCTCAGTATTTTCTCCCCTGAATGTGCTTGTCTGCCATAACTGCCCCTTCCTGAACCTTTCGGACAAGCTACGCAGGAACGGAGTTTTTCAGTCACAAGCCAAAAATCCTTTTCCAGCTCCACGGTGCAGCGTTTCCCTTCTGTGCAGCCTTCAGAGCATCTCCACCGGAGTGGAGGGGTTGTGTTGGTGCAGATCTCGCTGATGCTGTGCTGGAAGAAAGACCCACCTTCTGCGCCTGTACCTCTGCATCGCACCCTCCTTTAAACCCTCAGCAGCTGCACCGGCCGCTCTCGGGGCAGTTCTGCACCATCTTCGGTTACTGTGCAGCCCCGGAGTCCTTCTTGGATGTTTTCCTTCCAAGAGCAAAGACCTTGTTTCTTCGGCTTGGGGCTACAGTTTTTATTACCAGGGAGATGATTATTTTTGACTGTTTAAATATGTGTTATTTGAGCAGTACCAGCTTGCCGAGTTAACTGGCTCGCTCTCTGTGTCTGCTCTTATAGTTGCTGTTTATCGACTCCTTTTTTGTAAAGTCCACTAATTTTATCAGCAGGGATTTCATGATCAATCCCACATGATGTCTTACCAGACCAGGCTTAAAAGATGAATAGGAATCGGCTCTCAGCTTGCGTGCTAAGGGTAAAAACGTGCCCTGCAATAATGGAAACGGAGGAGCAGCAGGCAAGAGCGCGGGGGCCTGGACGCGCCTCGGCAACGGGGCCCTCCCAGTTCCCGTCACCAGCGCCAGGGCTCCCGCTCCGGCGGGGACCGCTGTGCTCAGGTGTCCCGCTCCCACGTGGGGACGGCCCAGGACTCCGCTACCTCTCCCCGCCGCCGCGGGAGCCCCCGCTGCGCTGCCCCATCCCGATGAGGTCTGGCCCCGCGGGGTCCCGATCCCCCGGGGGACCCTGCATCGGGCAGGAGCCGCTCGCTGCCCCGCTCCTTCTCCGGCCCCGCTCGTCACGTCTGTCCTCCTGGCTCGGCCTTCGCACGCGTTTTTCCCTGGTGGTGTCAGGTTTTAAAGTGGTGCTGAAATGCGCAGGCGCAGCCGGGAGACCTGTCGTATGCACGTGCCCATCAACAGGCCGACAGCCTCGCCGCGCGCTTTGCGCGGGGCCGCCACGGCTCGCCGTGCTTTGGGCGATGGGCTGTCGCTCGGCGTGACTAAGCGCCGGTCCCTCGGCCCCTCCCCACCGTCTCCGGAGAGGTTCTGCTCTCGCGGCCGCGCTGCGCGGGAGCAGCGAGGCTTCGCGGGGGCTCTGCCAGCCCAAACTGCCGCCGCCGCTCGGCGCCGCGCTGGCCTGTGCCAGACGCCGCTCTGGGGCGGGGGGTGCCCTCTGCTCAGGAGGGCGACAGGCGCTCCCAACCCCCCCTCGCCGCCCGCCACCGGGGACCGGGTGCTCGGTGTCTGGCCCGCAGCGTGAGGGGGGCCAGTGCCCCCCCGTCCTGGGCGGGGGGCTGCGGCAGCCCACCAAGGCGGGGCTGCTCCTGCCCCAGGTCCCTTCTCAGCCTTTGCTGCCCCGACTTGGTTTTGCGTCACAAGCGTTGGCCAACTCCAGCCTCTCCCTCGGGGCCGCCACGCTCGGCGTGAGGGTCACCCCGGCCCCGGCCGCCCGGACTTGCCGGTGGTGGAGGAGGCGTCGCCAGCGCAGCCATCTCCTCTGCAGGCACCCGAGGCTGGGTGAGAGGAGTCCACTGCTTCCTGCACCCTGAGGCCCTGCCGCCACAGCCTCCCACCTCGCTCCCTGGCGCCTTGGCCTCTGGCTCCGACTTCAGCAGCCAAGGTCTCCTGGCTGCGCGTTAGCAGCAGCCGCAGGTCCCCACCACGGGAACGCTGGTTAGACTGGCTCTTCTGTGCTGTCCTCCCAGCCGCGATCCTCCCCAGGAGTCCGGCCAATCCACCTCTTCGAGCAGCTCCTGTTCGGGCCAGCGCTTGTGTTCGGCCGCTGCGTCCTCAGCTGCTTTATTCAAAATAAGCTGAAAGCACCGAAAGAAAGTTTGAAGTTTAACTAGTTTCCTAAGCTGCGGTCACGGCTTGAAAATAGCAACGGCACCTCTGCCTGGTGAAGGACGGGTGCCTCGGGGCCCTAACGCGCCAGGCGCTGCTCCGCGGCGCAGGGACAAGCGTCAGTGGTCCTGGGGGGGAACAGCATCTCCCCAGCCCGCCGCTTCGGCCGCCGGGTGCAGCCGTCACCCGCTGGGCAGCTCTCCCTGCACGGAGCCCCCCTCGTCGCCTGGCCTGGGGTCCGGGGGGAAGCTCATCCAGCGTGGGAGAAGCACATCCAGCGTGGGAGAAGCACATCCAGCGTGGGAGAAGCACATCCAGCATGGGGGAAGCTCATCCAGCGTGGGAGAAGCACATCCAGCGTGGGAGAAGCACATCCAGCGTGGGAGAAGCACATCCAGCGTGGGGGGAAGCACATCCAGCGTGGGAGAAGCACATCCAGCGTGGGAGAAGCACATCCAGCGTGGGAGAAGCACATCCAGCATGGGGGAAGCACATCCAGCGTGGGGGAAGCTCATCCAGTGTGGGAGAAGCACATCCAGCGTGCGGGAAGCTCATCCAGTGTGGGAGAAGCACATCCAGCGTGGGGGAAGCACATCCAGTGTGGGGGAAGCACATCCAGCGTGGGGGAAGCGCACCCCCAGTGCCGCAGAGGTCCCGGCTCCAGCTGCCACCCTGTGCCCCGGGCGAGACAGCCAAGCGCAAGCACGGCTCCACGGGCAGCCTGGGCTCTCGCGAGGAAACCCTCTTGTCTTGGGAATTGCCGGTCCTCTCCCCGCTGAGACAAAGCTTTCGGCGTCAGGGCTCTGCTGCAGCGCTGGGGAAACGCTGCAGCTATGGCAGACGCTGGGTGTTAGATTCTGCTGCTCGGTGGTGGAACCGGCCCCGCACGCCCACCCCGAGGCTGTGGGGGAACCAGCCAAACACCCCGCAGCCACAGCCAGCCCATCCCCACCCGCCCAGGGCAGCACAGGGGCGCGACGGCAGGCAGGGACCCCGGTTAGGGACCCCCTGTCCGGGCCCCCCCCCGACGTCCCAGGGAGCCGCAGCCCCTGGCCGGGGACACCGGGAGCAGCTCTGAGATGGGGGTTCACTGCCGCGGGTGCGGGGCACGCTGTGGCGTGACACATCCCTGTCGGCTGGAGTTTTTATAAGATGGGGTGTATCGGTCATAACCGTCATGAGTCCCAGCTGCTCATGACAGGTCGCGACAGGCCAGGCCCTGCCGGGGCTCCTCCCCCCGCCCTGGGCTGAATCCAGCCACCCTTCGCTGGGCGATGCCGCTTCCAGCTCAGCCCGTCCCTTCGAGTGCGCGTGCACTTTTTGCCAGTCCATCCCTTTCGGCGTTGTTGCAAGACAAAAGAACTTAAACACTAAAGAAAAAAAAGTTTCTCACTGTCGTGTGAGTCCAGTCCGAGCATCAGGATGCGGAAAACGGTGTGTAGGTATGAAGGAAAGTGGATGTACAGGGGCGAGGCTGGTACCTGCCGCATTAGCTGTTTCGGCACAACCCAGCGCTCTTTGTGCCGCCCTGGCGGTGCTGGTCTCGGCGCGGCTGACGGTGCCGGTGCTGCATGTCCCTGGGATCCGGGGGCGAGCAGGCGGAATAACGGTTCAGTCACACCTCAGTAACAGGATGCGAGTGGTGGCACAGAAACCGGGTGGATTCCATGGTCAGAAAGGCAACGCGGCTCTTCATGGCCCGCCGGAGAGGGCTCCGTCAGACGAAGGCGCAGGATGGAGGCATCCGTGCTGAAGGCATGCCTGCTTCCTCCAGGGGTGCTGATAACACAAATTACCAGGTCTGGGAGGCGTGCGCAAATGAGCAGTTGCACAAGACTGGGATGTTGCTCCTGGCTGGATCAGGCCCGAGGACGGGCGCAGGCACCTCTCTGGCACCGCTGTGCCGCGCGCCTGTTTCCGCGCACGTCCGCACCGCGACACTGCAGGCTGCGGCGGCTGCCCCTGCCATGCCGGCGGGGTGGAGAGGTCTGCCCTTCCCTGGCTCTGCAGCCGGCACACCCGGGGGCCCCGGGGCCCCGGGCTGACGGGGTGCCGTGAGCGAGGGTCCAGGATTGCTCTCCTTGCAGCACGTCTCTCCGCGGCTCTTGCGGCCCCCGCGGGCAGTTTGCCCCGAGTTGGATTAACGTGTGAAATGGGGGAATCTCTCGCGGTTTCATCGTCTTCACCTGCTGGCTGGGACGCTCGGCCCCTCGCAGCCCGCCCCAGTCCAGCCGAGCTGGGGGTCACGGGCAGCACCCGCCCGTCCCAGGGGAACGGTTTCCCCTTCGCGTTCCTGCAGCGCATGTGGCCTCACGGCTGTTTTGCAGCACCTCAGGTTCTGTACGTGCCCTCACGGGCCCTGCACGTCTCGTGTGGTCGGACCCTGCTTGGCGGGATGGGCAGTGACACCATGTTCCCACGCGCCGTGCCAACGCCTGAGCCCCGCTCCCTGTCGGCGACGGTGTGACTGAAGGAAGGTGACCAAGACCATTCCCTCAACAGACGACTTCAGCCATGGGTACGGTGTCGCTGGACGTTTTCCTCGGTCAGGTTGCAGGTTTGAGCATCAAACCGTACTGAAAGCGCTCAGACAGATGCAGGTGTTGGATTCCTGCCCGCAGGTTTTAGGAAAGCCCTCACTCTCAGGAAGTCAGCCGGCACCAAAACGTGCTGTACGGGCGCCGCCGGGTGCTGCCGGGCTGGCTGCCCGCACAGCCGCCGTGCCAGGGGCGTGGAGGAGAGGCTGCCTGCCATCCCCGGGTTTCCCTGCTGGCGGTCTGTGGCTCAGGATGGTTTTGGTACTGGACTGACGAAACGCTTCCTGTGACGCGGAAGCCCAGTGGTTTTGGGGCATCCCAAACTCCCCTCCCAAGAGAAGTTCTGCCGTGCCCTGTTTTCTCCCATTCTCGGTCTCCTTCTTTAACCCTCAGCCAGCACAGGGGACGGGGAAGCGCAGCTCCGTGTTCCCCATGTTTCTCCCCAGCTCAGCACTGTTTCTGGCAGACGGCGTGCGGTCTGGGGGCTTTGCTGCCTGCGAGCGCTGCACATCACGGCCCGGGCTTTCCCGCCCCTCCCCGGCACCCGGCTGGCGAGAACTTGCCTGCAGAAGAGCCGTCGGCGTTTCTGAAAGAAGCAGCAGCGCAAGGCACAAGGAAGGGAAACTCGAGCTTTGCACCAGTAACTGGGAAGGGGCTGATCCATTTAAACCACATCTGAATTCCTCCACCTGGAAACTCGGGGGGAGCACGGCAGCGAGGCGTCAGGGGCCGGTGCTCCAGGGGCCGGCTGGCTCGCATCTCCTGAGCTGGGGGGCACAAGGCCGAGCCGAACTGCGCCCGGCGGACCTGCCCCACCGCTGGGTCTCCTGCCGCGGGGCAGCTGTGCCCGTGGACGCGCACGAGGAGGTAGCACGTGTATGGTGATGCTGTCCCACAACACGTTCCCGCTCAAAGGCCGGTGGTGCGGCAGCTCGCCGGGTGCCGGGGGTGCCCCTGCGGCTGGCAGCCCTCTGCAGGGACTTGTCCTTTCGCATCCTGAGCCCAGGTAAACTCTTCGCCTGCCAGCCACCTGAGACAGCGCCCGGCACCCCGGCCCTTACCTCTGTGCCCCCCGCGGCGCCCGTGCCAAAGCCTTTGCACTTTCCAGTGGGTAACGATTAGTGCTGGGCCAGAGTCCTCTTCTGGGGATTTCCAGTTTTTGCCAAAAATGCTTCCAGCCATCACCCACCGCAGCGATCCGTCGGATGCCCAGCTGACGAAGCGTGTGCCACCCCAGCAGCCACCAAAACCGACAGAGCTTGTCCCTGCCTCGGCGTGTCTGACCCGCGTCCTGGCGCAGCGGCGTCCGCCGAGCCCCTGGGAACCGAGCTCCCGGAGCCGCTGCCCAGCGAAGCGGGGTGACTCCCCTCGCTACGGCGATCACCGCCCTCTCCGAGTGCTGCGAGCCCTCGGGCAGAACGATGTCCTCTGCTGAGCCCTGATCCCTGAACCCCATCTCCTGCCTCGAAAGGCCCCCTGACCTGCCAGAGCTGGTGTTCTCCTTAGGCCGGTTTTAATTCCGTGGTCAGGACAGCTCATTCACACGTTTTCTCTGACTTGACTTGTACCCAAAGTGCTTTCCAGCCGGGACGAGGCGCCGCTGGTCCTGCTGGCCCAGGCGTGCTCCAGGCAGCCCCAACAACGGCAGGGCTGCCAGTGCCCTGAGGCACCAACTCCTGTGCCTCCGCAGCGTTCCTTTCAGTGACCACAGAAAAAATCTGTCACAGAATCACAGAATCATTAAGGTTGGAAAAGACCTTTAAGGTCATCAAGTCCAACCGTCGACCCAACACCACCATGCCCATTAAACCATGTCCCCAAGTGCCAAGCCCACACGCTTTTTGAACACTCCCAGTGATGGTGACCCCACCACCCCCCTGGGCAGCCTGTGCCAGCATTTGACCAAGCTGCTGTTTGACCAAGTCGCCCCGGGACCCGCTGCCTGTGCCACATACGCTGGAGACAGGGTCCGTCCCGGAGGCGTAAGGCAGTTGCTTTTCTTTGCGGGACGACCAGTGTAATGCGGAAGGCGACGGGCTGAAGGACTGCGAGGTTTTGAGCAGGAGGTCGGAGCAGAGGCCCCCGAGGCCCCGTCAGCGCCTGGACACGGGCTGGGGTCTGGGCATCCAGTCTGGGGACGGCTCCTCTGCTTACTGCTGTAGTGGAGGTGCGAGATTTCTTCCTGCAGTTAAAGCAAGCGACAACGAAAAGCCAGGCCTCTCTTTTAGGTTGGTTAAGGTCCGCCTGTTGGGTATTTTGGACTTACACCTTCTTAAAGGAGGACTTCGTTTTTTCCATCAGCTTGTAGAAAGGTCTCTGAATCAATACGCTGTTTTCAGCCATTGCAGGACCTTGTTCTTCAGCGGAGCCTAAACTTGGCATGAAGAGGTGCGCGGGGCTGTCTTTGAGGCACTGCCTTCCCCAGCGCCGCGGGAACCAGCCGGCCGCGCGGCCGCCAGCGCCGTGGCAGAGCAGGGGGATTCGGGCCCGTGGAGGAGCCGCACAGGTGAAGCTGTCGTGCCAGCTCCCCCGAACACGCGTTGGAGGCTCGTTAGAGCTTCGTTAGCGGCAGGCGCTTGGATAATCCCCGCTGCAGTCGCTGTGACTTGTTTCCTTAGGAACTCGGGACACAAAGCAAGGCGTAAGGAACGGCGCTAATAGGGAACAGACATCGCGGCGGGTGGGCATTTACGGCGAGTTGAAGAAGATAAGGGAAGGGAAAGGTGTCAGGAGCAGATGCGGGCCAGGGCCTGCCAAGGGCCGCGGCGAGGAGAGGTGGGAACGCGTTAGGAGCAGGAGAGCTGCCAACAGCCGCGTGCCTGCCCGGCTCGGCGCCGACGCTGTGAGCAACGGGGTGACACAGGAGAAGAGTTTGACGTTTCTCCTCTGCGCTGGAGGCGGCAGGGTGATGGGCTCCTTTTCCACGCAGCGCATGATGTGCCTGCTGATGCCGCAGCTGGTCGGGGAAGTGGCAGCGGCTGCGCAGGAGGAGCTGCCCGGGAGCCGCGGGGTAACCGCGCCGACCCACGCCGTTTCTTCCAGCGTGGCTGCCTCGCTGGCAGACGGGTGCTGCCAGGCGCGGCAGCGCCTGCGGGCTCGGCTGCTTGCCCCCAGCCCGGGACAGCCGCCCGGCCTGCTCGCGGGGCGGACGATGATGACGAGGTGCCGCGACGGCTGAGGCTGTCGAGCGGCGCAGAAGAGGGGCGGCAGGATGTCTTCTGTGTTTGCAGTTTCTGGGAAGAGCCGGGCCGGTTCAGGTGACAGAGCTGTGCCATTGGCGTGTCCGCTGACTTACAGGGTATTGCAGCAGCCTGGAAAACGGGGTGGCCAGCGGGAAGGTGGCCTAAGCCAGAGGGAGAGTGGGGTGCAGTAGCCACCAGCAGCCTGTGCCGGGCGGTGGGGCTGGCAGGGGCAGGGAAAGGGCAGGGGCTGGGGAGGGTCTGAGGAAGGGGAAGGGGCAGAGGAAGGGCAGGGGAAGGGGCAGGGGAAAGGGCTGAGGAAGGGGCAGGGGAAAGGGCTGAGGAAGGGGCAGGGGAAGGGCAGGGGAAGGGCAGGGGAAGGGGCTAGGGAAGGGGAAGGGGCAGGGGAAAGGGCTGAGGAAGGGGCAGGGGAAGGGCAGGGGAAGGGGCTAGGGCAGGGGAAGGGGCGGGGTCCCTCTTGCTCCTCTGTGTTGAGCAACTGTGTGAGCTCAAGCACAAAGGCAGAGCTCACGTGGGGAGACGTGTCCTGCTGCAGCAGGATGAGGGTCCCTGCGAGTCCAGAGCAGCCCTGGCAGCGTGGGGCCGGGACCCCCAGCCAGGCTTTCCCCGGCACTTACCGTGGGGCAGGCGGCAGCAGCCTCAGCCATGGCTGGGTCACTTCCCATGGCACAGCCGTGCCCCCGGTACCGAGTGCCGGGTTGGGGTCGGGGCTGTGGTGCCTGCCACCCTCAGTGACTGCACTGGGGTGATTCGTTTCCCTCTCTTGGTAATTCCATTTCCAATTTGTAACGAAGAACAAGCATTTTGCTTTGCAGGAACAGTTCTGTCTGCTCTCCTCCGAGCGCTGCCCTGCTGGGAGCGGTCCTCGCAAACCGCCCCTCCGCAGTTCTTGAAGACCGTGCTGCAACGGCAAGTGCAGGTGTAACGTGCTCTGCTCTGGTAAGAACATCGGCTTTGTGCTGTGGGACATTTTGATTTAAAAACTTAGTGTACAGTGCTAACGAAGAACTATGAATTTACTCTAAAAGGCTAACTAACTGATGAATTTCAAATATGTTCGTCAACAGGAATTCCTTTTTTGGCCGAGTGTGTTCCTAGGAAGGTCCCCAAGAGACTCGCGGGTGCCAGCGGCATTCAGCATCTTAGGCGGTGGTCTGAAAGCCAGCAGGACAACACGGGTGCTGAAAATATGTGGATGACCTACAGTTGAAATCACAGACTGAGGCTCACAGGTGAGCGAGGAACGCCCCCCCCGCGGGGTGTGCAAGGCAGAGGCGACGCAGGGACGGCACCGAGGCTGCGTCACGGTGTTTGGCAGAGGTGCGACCAGCGCTGGAAAACGGCACCCAGAGTTCTGCGTTTCGAAAAGTTACCAGGTTGTCTGAAAGGATTCAGAAAAGAAACACGACAGCTATCTGAGGTTTGGAGAAAACGCCCTACTTCGATCTTTCTAAGCCTTACAACCACCTGAGAGCAGAGGCTGAGTGGTTTGGTTACGACGCCCGAACGCCCTCCTGGGGAGAGAAGGCGGCTGGGGTGTCAGCACGGGGAAGGAAGTGCCCGGCTGCTGGTAAACTGCCCTCAGAGATGCCTTATCGACATCTCGCCAGCAAAGGGCCGTGAGGTTGCCCCTCAGGCGATGTCTCAGCAGAGTTAGGAGATGAGTTCTACCTGGTATTTTAACCGGTGGCAAGTGCAACATCCACAGGCAAGAAATTCCCAAATAGAAGAGCAGGAAGAGCTGCTGTTTGGGGAAAAGTGGCGCCTGACTGATGCCGTGCTCAGAAAAAGAGCCTGTGGGCGTTATCCTTGACCTTTAAATTTAATCGGGGAAATGATGGAGCAAAGCTGGAAGAAAATAAATTTGATGTGACACCGTGTCTTGGGCAGGAGACGTTCTGCTGACCTCAGCGATCTGGCTATCACAGAACAGCCCACATTGCTACCGTGATGAGCAGAGGGAAACATCGCCTGAAACCAGCCCATCGCATGAGACATCCCAAAATTAGACTCCTGACACCAGTTCTTTCAAGATGGATTTTCAAATCTGTCCCTTTTTCTTGGTCATCCAAGAAATTCTGCTTGGGCTTTGAATTTAAATTAATATTTTTTAGTCTAATCTTTTCTTTTCAGGGGCTTTACTTGACTCTCCTCTGTTCAAGGAAATTAAGCTCTTTGAAGCACTACGTAAACATGTTATTGGCCGGGACTAGCCCCTGTTTGTCCGGCCTGATTGCAGTCCCGTTATGATCGCTAATTGTAGGACGACCACGCAGGGATTTTACCAGCACCCGTCCAGTTCAGAGCGCCAAATCTCAGGGTTCGCTCCGGATCCTGACCTCCAAAGCCAAACACAAACCGAGGGGCAGTGTGAGATCTACAGCCGGAATAGGGATTGGTGCTCCGACCCAGACCTGGAGGTAGCGGATTCAGCCTTGGCAGCTCCTCGTAGGCTTGAGGAGGCTCAAACAGATCCACTGGTGTCTGTGGGTTGCAGGATGAGCATGGCTGCTTAGGTTCATCTCTTCAGGTTTCATTTTCATCCAGCTTTGGATAGCATTCGCTTTCAGTGCTGTGCTGGTGCATAAAGACAAGGAGAAAAGCAGAAAGCAATGGATTTTTTCCTTTCTTTGTTCCTTCTCCAAGAAAGAAAGGGAAAATACTGAAACATATACGCGTGTGTGTATGTACGTACGTATATTTGTTTAAAAAAAGACTAATCCTGCTGCCTTGGCTCTGCAGACCTTACAGAAATACAGGAATCTCCCTGTGGACCTCTGGAAATTCCCCAGGCAGCGATAGCTCATGCTTTCCAGGCGCTAAGCTAACGAAACATAGCCATTGCCCAGCAGCTTTCATGGGGCGACGGTGCAGGACCCCACATGCGTGTCAGAAACGTCCAGGACCAGCAGCCTGCTACGGGCCCTCCCCTCTGAGGAGACGGGAGACCAAAAGAAGGGCCCCGAGACGGTTGTTCTGGACAGACAGATCATCAAAGGGTTTTTCTCATTCAGAGGTGATGAAATAAATGTTCTTAACAGTGGAGGAGCTGGGAGATGCCCGCAAGGCGACCTTGCCGGATTGCTCTTTCTTTTCCTATGTAGCAGATGGGAAAACCCTCAGCACCGGATACCAAAAGAGCTTGCCGGAGAAAGGAACCCAAGCGCTTCGGTGGCGCTGGGCGTGAAGCCGCTTGATATGGTCGATGCACACAAGGAAACATCTCGGACCGAAGCGTCAGTGGGGGAGGACGCAGAAAGCAGACTCATCGCCCCGGGACAGGGTTGCAGGGGCAGGGGCACCCATCCAGCGCCTCCGGAGGGATTTGCAGGGGACCCCTGGACGGCTCGGTGTCGTCTGCAGCCCGCCGGTTCAGTGAGCTGCCGTGAACAAGAGCAGAAAGGCGCAACGAGAAAAGAGCCTTCAAAAAAGGCTGTGGGCACAGCCCGGGCGCCGCAGACCAGGGTGTGCCACTTGTGTGCCCACCGCCTCGGCAGACACCGCGGTCTGGAACAGGCACGGATGCGGCTGCGGCTGACACGGTAGGGAAGAGCCAGCCCGGCCTTCGTAGAGTGAACGGGTGACGCACAAATCCGCGAAGAGGCCTTGGAGAGCGCAGCCAGCGTACGGGTGAGGCTGATCCAGCGCTGCAACGGACATGGGTTTTCTAAAAGCTTTCAACAAAACTCTCGTAGAAGTTTCCTCGTAATAAACCCCTTCTCACGGTGCAGGCTGCGGGGGCCGCACTCTCGAGGAATCCTGGCAGGCCTAAAGAGGGGGGCAGAGGGGGCAGGGGTGCGCTTCTCCCACCCACGCTCCCCCAGCACCCGGCTGCCGGCATCCCCGAGGATCCCTGAGCCCGGGCAGCCGGCTCCGGTTAGAAACCTTCCAGAGATCTCTTCTCCTCCTCCTCCTCCTCCCCCTCCTCCTCCTCCGGCCCTTCCCACCGTCACCTCTGGGAGGGGCGGTGGGTGGGAGCCAGCCCCCAGCACTGCCCAGGCCCGGCCCTGCAGCCACCCCCAACCCCCCTGGGCTTCGGGGCATCACCCCCCCGTGGCGATTTGGTCCCCGTGGGTCTGTGGCAGAAATTCGTTGGGGTCTTGATTCCCTCAGCCGGCCATTTCTCAGTTCTTTCTTCATCTCCCTAATTATACTTTCTCATGTAATCTGCCGGGGCTTATGATCGTGTTTTCTTCATTTCCCAGCGTTCTGGAAGATGCCCTGGTTCCCATCCGCCTCCCGGCGCGGCGCGCAGCGAGCTCAGCGGGCTCTCGCCCTGCCTGCAGGCCAGGCGGCTGGTTGCGGTGGTGCTGCCAGCACAGTGCCCCGCCGGAGCCCTCCTGCTCTCCGGCCACCCCTCGCGGGCTGTTTTTGGGGGGTGCAGCTGGGGTGGGCTTTATTGGCCCCTGTCCAACAGAAGCGACAGGACTGGCAGCGTGACGGTCACGACCGTGCAGAGCCTGATCGTCGTGACCGCCGCCGGCTTCGTTAGACAGACCCGCCGTCCACTGCTGCGGCAGCCGGGCAGTCTCTGGGCATCGCCGCTGTGACCCTGCGGTGCCGACACCGCGCCGGCCTTCGCCAAAGCAGCCTGCGCCGGGCGTGCGAGCGGGGCGACAGCCGCGGGGCCCTGTGCGCAGGGGCGGCTAGCGAGGGGACCCCACCGCCGTGGGGCGGCGGTCCAGTGACCTCGTGGGACCAGCCGTGTTTCACAGCTTCATTAAGGCCCTCGGCGCGATGAGCGTAACGGGAGGCGGGGCTGGCGACCGGGAGGCTCGGGGCGGCACGCAGAGGGGTCCCGACGCCAGGCTGGGGGGCAGCGGCCCGGGGCCGTGGAGGGGCGTGGGGAGGCGGCAGGACTGTCCTGGGCCCCGAGCGGTGCTGAGAGCCCCGCGGAACGGCGCGGGGTGGCGGGGGGATGGGGAGCCGTGCCCCGGGCAGGCGGGCCCCGAGGCGAGCGCTGGGCCGGGCCGGCGCCGCCGCGCAGCGTGGGCGCGGGCAGGAGGGGCCGGGCAGCGGTCCCCGCTGCCCGGCGGGCGGAGCGGAGGGCGGGGGACCAGTGGGGCCGCGGGCACGGAGCCACGCGTGGGGCCGGGCGGGCCGGGGCCGTGCCCGCGCGGGGCCACGCCTGAGACCCCCTCGTCCCGGCCCGGGCTCCCGGGCGGCGGCGCAGCCCCCTGCTCCCCCCCCACACCCGCGGCCGCCCCGCCCCGGGGCCGATCCCGCTCCCGCCGGCGTGACGCGGGCGGGGCGGGGCGGGGCGGGGGCGGCGCGTGACGCGGGGCGCGCGGCCGGCGGCGCGGCGCGGGCGGGCGGCGGGGCGGGGGCGGCAGAGCCCGCAGAGCGGCGGAGCGCGGCCATGCAGCGGCTGCCGCCGGCCCCGCGCCGCTGACCGCCGGCCGCGCCGCCGCCGCCATGAACTTCCAGGGCGGGCCCGGGCAGAGCCCGCAGCAGCAGAGCCTGGCGGCGCCGGGCGGGCCGGTGCCGGTGCCCGTGCCCGGCCCCTCGGGCCCGCAGCCCGGCGGGCCGCCGCCGCCGCAATTCGGGCTCTCCAACTCGGCGGCGATCCGGGCCGAGATCGGGCGCTTCGAGTCGGTGCACCCCAACATCTACGCCATCTACGACCTCATCGAGCGCGTGGAGGACCTGGCGCTGCAGAGCCAGATCCGCGAGCACGTCATCTCCATCGAGGGTGAGGCGGGCGGGCCGAACCGGGGCCAAGCGAACCCACCCGCGCCGGGCCCGACCGCGCCGGGCCGGGCCGTCGCTGCTGCCCTTTGTCCCCGCCGGCCGCTGCACCTGCTCCCGGTGCCCGCCGGGGGCGGCGGCCTCGTCCGCTGCCTGCCCGCCGGGCCCGGCTGGAGCCCTGCCCGTTCCGCCGCTCCGCGCCGCTCGCCGGGCCGGGACCGGCCGCGCTGCCCGGCGGGCCCCGCCGCAGCGGCGGGAGGCGGCAGCGCCGGCCCGCGGGGGCGGCCGGAGACGCGGCGGGGCCCGGCCGCGGCCTGCGCCCGGGCGGGCCGGGGCCTGCGGGGCGCGGCGCCCCCCGCTGCCGGCAGCCGCGCCGGGGCGGGCGGCCCGGGAGGCCGTGGCGGGCGTGGGCGGGCGGGGGGCCCGGCCGGCCGCTGGGCGCCGGGCGGGAGGGGAGGGAGGGCGCGGGGCCGCTGCGCGCCGCCCCCAGCCCCGGGGGTCCCGTCCCGGCGCCGCGGTCCGCAGCGCTGGTGGTGGCGGCCCGGCAGGCTGCGCAGGGCTGGGAGACGGTCGCCTTCGTCCCGCCCCGCCGGGGCGCTGCGGCCTGGGGCGCCGAGCTCTGGGTGAGAGAGGGTCTGTCCCGAGAGCTGCTGGGCGCCGGCATCCGGTGCGGCGTGTACCACGCCGAAGCCCGTCACATTTAACAGCGCGGGAAACTGCGGTCTCGGTCCGCGGAGCGCGGCCAGAGGGCTGGGGTAGCGCTGGGCGAAGGGGCGGGCGAGGGGATGGGGCAAGCCTGGCGGCTCTGCGCTCAGCTGGCCTTCGGCTGGCAGGCGGCTCGCAGCAGCCCGACCGAAAGGTCCCTCTGGCTGCCTTTGGTGATCCCAAACCTTCAGATTTTTGCAGCAAGGCTTTGCCCTTCAGCAAGGAAAGCCTTGGGGCCGTGGGTGCCGCTTGGCCTGTGTAAGGAATCCTGATTCGTCTTGGTCGCTTGTTGGGTGTTGCTGCTTCCCTGCCATGGTTTTTGTTGTCTCCACTCGATTTTGGCAGTGTGCTCAGGTCTGCTCCCGCTAGCTCGTGCCAGGAATATCACTGCAGGTGGCCTGCGGGACCGGTTTTGGAGAGCGGTGGCCTCGCTGTAGTCGGTGTAGGCAGGCAGCAGCGCGGTACGGGCCTGCACGACGGGTGACGCTGCACGGCGGCAGCAGTCCGGGCCAGATGGCTTTCCTGGAGCTCTTCTCGGGATGCCTGCATCCCGCTTCAGTCTCTGGGGTGGCTTTTTTGGAAAGGAGAAAAGTAAGAGGGACTGTAACAAAAGTCTAAAAGATTGTATTGTTGAGGGAATGCAAATTCAAGAATTTGTTTCATCTGTCTTGTGGTGCAAGGACAAAGGACACTCGGTGGGATCATAACGGGGCAAATGTAAAACCAAGAGAAGGAGGGGGCTTTTTTCCGCTTCCGTGACTGCTCTGTGAGGTCTCCTGCCACAGAAAGCTGTTGAATTAATGGGATTTCATGAGGCGAAGAGGGAAGGGATTGGTACTGGAGGTCAGTGGGGGTACAGGTGTGGCACAGGCCGTGGCAGTGCCTTAGCCCTGTGCATCGGGGCTCCAGCCGGTCTCCAGCAGCGGAGTCAGGATGGTCCTGCTGGGGGAATACCATCCTGCATCTGTTCCCACAGGGTTCCTGCAGTTCCTCCTCATGTCTCCGCTGCTGGCTGCAGTGGAAGACCCGAGGGACCGGCAACTGGGATGATGTGGCCTGATCCCGCTTGTTGTGGGATGGAGAAACTCCGGATCTGAAATACTGCTGTGTGAAACCTGGGTGTCACTCCCAAGTTTCTCCCAGAGCATGCGTGGCCAACCATCCTGGGCTCCCCGCATCCCTGCCCCTCACGCCTCTTCTCCCTCCCCGTGGGAACGTAGAGCTGCCCCCGCCACTGCCCTGGGCGCTGGGTGCCCGTGTGCCTCCCCAGCCGCCGTCTGTCCTCGCCTGCCGCTGCCTGCCTGCGCGCTGTCCTGCGCCCTGTGAACGAGCGTGAGCTGATGGTGAGCGCGCTGGCGTTCAGGTGCGTCTCCTAGCAACTTCGCTCGTGGTGCGTGTTTTCTCCTGCTGCTCAAAGGAAGGTGTGAAAACAAAATTCTTTCACAAGCAGCTGCAAACGGCCAGGGCTTCCTGAAGCTGGGTGGCGGCCGTCTCGTTTAACCCGAAGATGAGGCACGAAGAGTGACCAGCGCGCTGGCAGACAGCCATGGCGCGGCTTGCTTGGCATCACGCGGGGCTGTGTGACAGGGCTGGAGGCTGGGTGTCCTCAGGGGGCTTTGCCTGCTCCGACCACAGACCCATTCTGTCTCTTCTGGTCCTTCTCTGCCTCCTCCCTCCGTTCTTTCTGGCTGCGGATTTGGCGGAGCAGGAATCCCACAGATTTCCCTATCTTGGCTGCATTCCCCACTTACCTGCTAGGCACTGGGTGAAATAGCCATCCTGGTGAAAAGTGCGCTGTGACTACGCAGTTACACGCGATACATTACCAAGTATATCTGAGAGATTGAATTAACGGTAGGAAGAGTTTTGCTGGAGATGTTACCGATTCTTGAAGTGCCCGAGTCTGGAAGGAAATATCCTTCTAAACTGCGTGTTTTGGGCTCGATACGGAAATTGCCGGAAGAGGCTTTTTGTTTGTCGGTTTGTTTATATTCTTGATCTGAAGATCAGATTCTGTGACCGTAACAACCGCTTCTGGTCCTCAAATCTGTTGTGGAAGTCACCAGTGAAATCCCAAATTCAACTTGGCCACGCTGAGTGCTGGATATTGCGAGGCTTGCTCGTGTTCCTTTACCAGGGTATTTTCTGCAGGCAATCCCTTCATTTTGAAAAGGGGGAAAGGCAGGGGCCGGTTCCTGTCCGCAGTGGAGGCGGTGTGCCCCAGCCGCCCACCCGCCGGCCGGAGCCAGGGTTGCCATTGCTTCAGTGCAGGTTTCACCTGCAGAGCAGTGTCGGCGGGGAGGAGGGGGAGGCGTTAGCAGAAGGTGTGTTGTACAGAAACCTTGTGGTTTTGTGGCTCGTGCTGCAGACGGCGTTGCCAAGGAGGGAGGTGAAGCGGGTGCTGGGTAGGCTGCTGCAGCCGGGAGCCCTGGTAGCCCTGCTGGACTGGGGGAAGGAGCCTTTTCCCGAGGAGGAACAGAAGAGTTTGGAGTCAACAACGGGGCGAAAAGCACCCGCGGATGGAGCTGGCGGCTCCTCGCCGGTCAGCTTCTCCCGGGCCCAAACGGAGGTGGTGCTCAGTGTCGCGGCAGGAGGAAAGGGAAATCTGCTTTATTTTGGTCTCCTCCTCTAGCTGGAGCTTCGTTTAGAGACTGTGGCAGGAGGGAGGGCTGCGGGGCACCGAGGGCTGGGGAAGGCGCTGGGTTTGGCGGGTCGCCAGCGTCAGCTGAATCACAGGCAGGACCCGGTGGTTTTCAGTAGTTTCTAACCGCCAAATTTGGACAGATTTTCAGGGGGCTAGCAAAAAGCGTTTCCCTCATCCCAGGCTTGTTTCTTTGCCAAATTTCAGAGACTGCTGCAAGCTGCTGAGCTCTGTAAAAGATTTTTATATATGCACAAAGCAAAATGATACACAACTTTAGTACTGAGGTCGGTACAACCCCTGCTTGTAATAAATGTGACCTCTAACTATGTTACTTTGGAACAGACCATAGACAGAATTATATTAATAGAATTTGTAATTAGATCGGTAATTACACAGCGCTTAATTTCTTTCATAGAAGTGAATTTTGAGAAGTGACCAAAATGCAGGTTCTAGGCAGGGAGAGCGAACCTGACGGTGCAGCGGAGTCACCGAGGGACGGGCAGGCGGGGACGGTGAGTCGCGTGGGGCAACAGGCGCCAGCGAGGATCTGCTGACACGCAGCAGAGAGCGAGCTGTGAAGATGGAGGTATGGAAAGAGCATCATGGGCTGAGAAGATGGTTGCACAGAGGTCTTCTGTGGGCATAAAGTGACGAAAGCCAGGAGGGGAGGAGGTGGAAAATAGATGAGGAGAAGTCGGTGAGATCCCTCAACAGAGCTTTTGTCACATGATAGGAATTTTTTCCTAGTGTTTGCTGTTGTGCCCATGTCTTGCAGCCCACCTAAGGCTCAACTCTCAGGAAGAGCTTGGAGAGAGTTGTCAGCCATCAAGAGAGGACTTGGTGGCCTGGTGGCAGGAGCAAAAATGGCTCTGAATGAGAGTGGTCAGAGTTTTATCCGGAGTGTGTGTTTTTCCCTTTATTGTCCATTCACACTCCTCCAACTCACTTCTAAACTTGTTTTGGTTCCTTTCTGCATTTTAAGAAGCAGGATTAGTTTGGAAAAGCTTTCCTCTACATTTGTCAGCTGTTGCTTCTCTGGCAGAGGCACAGGATGAAAAAAGCCCCGGAGAAGGATCTGCCGATAGCAGGCTGGCGGTTAGCTGTGGCTCTGCATCTGGCTTTTGCTGGGCAGGGATTACCTTTGAATGTTGTCTTTGCATTGCTCCAGGTCCCAGCTGTTTCACTGGGTTTAAGACCAGGAATGGACTATTGTGTCACTTGGTATGAACCCTTTCATCCCAGGATTTAAGCCTTTTCCCAGTCAGTTAAGTAGAAGGAATCTGTTAAGGCATGTCTTTGAGATACAGTTACAGTCTAGGGCCTTGCCACCTTAGAAGTTTTTCTCCATTATTAGGCATCTTGATGTTAATAATTAATGTAGTTTTTTCAATAGGCATCTCCAAGATCCTGGATTTTCTTTTTTTTGCATTTCTCTCTAAGAGTAAATAGTCCTTTGATACTTGGGTATTTTTGTGCTTAAAGCCACTTGTACCAATTAATGAGGTCACTTTTCTGTCTCTCTGATGAGTTAAACTGGCTGAATCGTGTCATTATATTCAGTTCCAGCATAAGTTTTACAGCTCTATTCTGCATCCTTTTCCAATGTCTTTTAAAACTGGTTCCTGATGCTCTGATTCACAAAGCAAAATCTGAGGCAGGAGTTGCCATCGATGCAGTATCTTCTTGAGGGCGACGAAAGCTGTATCAGCACTAGTGTGGCCAGCAGCAGCAGGGCAGGGATCGTGCCCCTGGACTCGGCCCCGGTGAGGCCGCACCTCGAATCCTGTGTTCAGAGTTGGGCCCCTCACTACAAGGAGGACGTTGAGGTGCTGGAGCGTGTCCAGAGAAGGGCAGCGGAGCTGGGGAGGGGTCTGGAGCACAAGTCTGATGGGGAGCGGCTGAGGGAACTGGGGGTGTTCAGTCTGGAGAAGAGGAGGCTGAGGGGAGCCCTCATCGCTCTCTGCAACTGCCTGAAAGGGGGTTGTGGTGAGGTGGGGGTTGGTCTCTTCTCCCAAGTAACCAGCGACAGGATGAGAGGAAACGGCCGCAAGTTGCGCCGGGGGAGGTTTAGATTGGGTGTTGGGGGAAATTTCTGTACTGAGAGGGTGGTCAGGCATTGGCACAGGCTGCCCGGGGAGGTGGTGGAGTCACCATCTCTGGAAGTGTTCAAAAAACGTGTGGATGTGGCGCTTCAGGACATGGTTTAGGGGACATGGTGGCGCTGGATTAATGGTTGGACTTGATGATCTTGAAGGTCCTTTCCAACCTAGTGATTCTGTGGTTCTGTGATTCTGTGAAAGCGAAGCTCCCTGGAGCCTTCCCAGTGTCCTGCCTCAGTGCTGGGGAGCCCCGTGCTACCAGGCTGTGCCCAGGGTTTGCCGGCATGTCCTTGCTCAGCTGAATCGGCCTCAAGTAAATTACACCCTTTGGGAAGGAGACTGTTCTGCTTAGCTAGCTTTTTCCTGCTAATTCCATGACCTCTGCAGAATTGCCCTGTTTATGTGTGCCTGTAATTTCCCGAAGGCTTGGAAACCACAGGGAACGGTGGCAGGGTGTGGTGTGAGGAGCTGTGCTCCATGTCCTCCAAGAGCAGCAAACTTAAGAGCCGTCAGCGCATCTCTGCTCCTGGGGCTGGAGCCGGGCTTCCCGGCTGGCTGCGTGTCTTCTGCCCTGCTGCCCCTTCTGCCTGCCGGGTCAGGGCAGGATGCCTCTGCCACCGTAGTCTTGAGCTCTGCTGGAAATTAAGTGCAGAGGTCGTTAAAAGAACACAAAAATGAGAGATCGGGCAAATGTTCTGATCACACATTCTGTTTTGTTTGGATGGGGCGTGCTGGGGTTTCAGGGCAAAGACTCCCAGGAGAGACTCCCGAGGCTATTTGGAAGTGCTTCTTGAGACATCTTACGTGCCAGCAAGGGAAAGCCCTGTGTCCTCTAACGCAGCATGTGTCCTTGCCTGGCAGAGGAGTCGACAGGGCCAGCAATGCTCAGCATCTCTGAGAGCCGATGCCCGGCATGAGTGGCATGCGCAGGAAGATCCGCGTGGGGAGAGTCCCGGAGCAGGTCCTGGTGCGAGGGGAGACCTTGGCCCCATGGGACTGCCGGGCAGAGCAGAAACAGGGCTGGAGGAGGCCTGTAGCACGCTTGGACAAATACAGCCCCTATTTTTATAAAGTTTTATACTGCAGCCCCAGTCATCTGGAGCCACCTTTGCCAGATGCAGCTCTTACACCATAGAGCTCGCATCTCAAGAACAAGGTCTTGTGGAAGAGTCAGAAAATCAGAAAGAAATTGCTTGATGCTGTGATTGACAGGAGCTGGGAGAGATGATGAAGCTGGAGCAGCAAGAGTGGAGGATGATCTTGATAGCTGAAGACTGAGTAGGATGAAGTTGCAGGTGCTGTGGTGAGGGAGGAGATTATTTCTGGTGCTGCAGGGGCAAGAACTCTGACCTTGTGGCCAAAGAGGAAGAGATGGGGATGTGGAGGTACGCCGCAGAGCAAAAATAGGATTTGGATGTGGCCTCAGTGAGAGTATCGGAGATTTCTGTGGCTGCGGTTTCACCATTACCTCAGTCCAACCCAAATGTGGTTGCTGCTAGAAGGGACAGTGCGGCTCTTCCTACCTGGCAGCTCCTTGCCTGCCCTTCCTTCTGCTAGTGCTCATTGCTGCATGGTGAGCTGGATCAGGGAACTGTTCTGCTAGAAACCGAGCTTTGCGTTGGGGTTTGGTTGGGCCAGTTTGCAGTTGCTCGCTGGGCTCACGGTGCGACCGCATGAATGCGAGCGTGGACACTGGCGAGGAGGGGATAATGCGTGGTCGGGACTCGGGGGGGAAGGCAAAATGGGCCTGTGTTCTGCTGATTCTGAGCTCGTGTGAGACGGCCGGCCTTCAGCAAGGGTCCGTGTACTAAATAACCTGACCGTGACAGCGGCACAAGTCCGAGCCTGGGGAGGAGCGCAGGAACCAGCCCCTGTTTAAGGGATGCTTTCTCCACGTGTTTTGCCAGGTGTTGGCAGGTCTTCCTGAGCTCGGTGTGGTGTCTGCGTGTTGTGTCGTCCTCGGCGGCTCTCTCTTCCCTTGGCTTGTTCAGTCTTCCTTGACCCAACGTAAATTCGTAGCTCTGACGCTTTCTGCCTGCGGGGAGTGTCACAGTTCGGCTGCACAGAGTCGTCTGCGTGTCTAGGGACAGTTCTGCGCCTGACGGGCGCTCCAGGCAGCGACACCCCGCTGACCCTCGCCCCGGGAGCTGCCGCTGCGTGCGGTGCAGGGCGAGACCTCGGTTTGTGGCCAGGACTGTTGCTTGCGCTTTCCTTCTGTGCTTGGGCTGGAGTGGCCGGGGCTTTGCCTGGTGAGGACCCAGTAGGAGAAATTCGAGTGTGGTTGGTTTTTGGCAATTGGTCTGTGAAGAGTTGATCTTGCCACCCCCTTTCAGGAGGTTTCCTAGAGCTCCTGCCAGAACGTGCCCGCTTTCTGTGCAGAAACCTTCAAGTCTCGGGCAATGCTGGGCTCTCGCCTCCTCTGGAGTTTCACCAAGGTGAGGATTAAAGGCGTGTGTGCGTCCAGGCTGGCTGTTCAAAGCTGGTGATAGGACTTTTGGTTAATTTGGGTGGCCAAACTAGGTTTAAATTATGTCTGATACGGACCTTAAACTGTGTTTCCAGGTGGGCCGGCTGACTTGAAATGGGTCCCACCTTCTCTGCTCATCAGAAGTAGGCCCTGGGGAAGACTGGGTGTTCCTGGTGCCCCCGGGCAATGGGGTGACAGCCCTTGAGCTAAAATCTCAGTCACGCTCTTCGCTGGTGGTGAATGCGAGAGGGGTGTGGGCAATGGCGCCGAGTTCCAGAGAAGCAGCAGTGGGCTGAAAGGTCGACGCATAAACCTGACTGCTAGAAGTAGAGGCATACGAGAGCTGGCCCAGCAACTTGCCTGTGGACACATCTTTTAACCTTGGCCAGCGCCTGAGTAGCACCATCACGCTTCTATTGCATCCCTCGCTGGGCAGGAGTCCTTTTCTCTTCATCATCCCACCTTCCTACTTTGGCGTCTGATTTTTTTAAAAATCCTCCTCCAGGATTTTCTGCGAGTCAGAGCCTCCTGTACAGCAGCTGCACGGAGTGAACAAACCATGTCCGTTTTATTTCTGCCTGCAGTGCCCTGCATGAAAGAGGCCACTGTGGTCTTACCTGCTCCTGCCCCCTCCTGCAGTGCTGTGGGCATCACTAGCAGCACTGACGCTGGGGTGTGCCTGTTCTGGTGGATTTTCTGAAGTGTTGTAGTGAGAGCAAGGAGTCTTCTGAGGCAGGAAGGCTAAAAATCGAGGTAATTTCAGCCTGCTTTCCTATGGAAAGGAGGTTCTTATGATTAAGCCCTGTTCTCTGTCTGCTTTCCTCTTCTGCCCCAGTAACTTTCAGACCTGCTGTCCAGTTTCAGCCAAACCCGGCAAGCCCCTGCTGTTTCCGAATTCCTACAAGTCCCAGGGAAATAGGTATCTAGACAGAGCAGAGCGACCCAGCTTGGGCCACACAGAGGAAAAAGGGACGTTTGCATCTGTCCTCGGTGGCTCGCTGCCGTGGGGCTGCATCTCGGCACCGGAACCTCTGACTTGCGTGAGTCACTCTGGAAGCTTTTGCCTGGGGTTATGAGTGATATCTTGTTCTTTCCATGTGATCTGCGTGGTGATGACATCCACTCAGTCACCCGGAGCGCTGTGCCTCAGTTACAGCTGTCTAGTTGCTGGCTGCTGCATCTGAAATCCTGGTCTTGTGCTGCTGCTGCTGCTCTAGTCCTGGAGGGCTGGGAACCACCAGCGTCAGGTTCGCCATGGCTCGACGTGCTGCGATGGATAACGTGGGCTGTCAGCCCCTGACACTTGCTCCCTGTAGCATGTTTATTGCTCACTTGCTTCCTGCTGTTGTTTTTTTGGCAGCTTTTGCTATTTAGCCTGGCAGTGACTCCAGTGCTTAATGAAAAGGGTTTTGACTTTCAGATAAGCCTCTGGCGACTGCGCGCCCCTTCCCCAGTCTCCAGACCAATGAATGGAGGTGAATGGAGCGAGTCCATGAACGAAGCAGCGCTGCTGGCCCGCGGCGGGTGGCCGAGGCGGGTGCTGTCTCTGGCGGGCGATGGGTGCTGCAGGGTGGAAAGCACTATGGCACTTCTGTTTGGGAACGGTTAGGTGTGAGTCTGCTTCTTCCGTTACTGTCTCGTTCATTACAGTCACACCTTGGAGTCTTAACTGATCAGGTTCCTCCTGCAGAAGATGCTGTGAAAACACAGGACAAAGAGAGCCCTGCCACAGAGGTCTTGTAGTTTATTTAAAAATGAGAGGCAGATGCCTCTGCCCCAGAGACAGTGGGACAGTGTGGGCTCTGTCGTGGACGTGGACTTAACATGACAGTCGTCTAGCCTGTGTTGTTTTTGATTTTTCTGGTGAGTACAGAGACACAGGAGAGCTTTAAGGAGCAATTTGAAAGAGGATAATAAAGTGGATTTCAGGTTGTTTACAGAGACCTCTTTTCAAACATGAAATACAACTGGGAGAAAATAGAGAGGTGTTTGCTTGAAATTTAGCAACTGGGAAGTGGAGGTTGCTGTCATAGTTTGGGAGGGAGAAGAGTCAGCTCTTCAGCAGCAAAGGAAGGATCGTTCTTAACGTATGAGTAGTTTGGGAGGGTGAAGACAAGCAGCTTGTGGTTGACGTGACAGAGGAGGACGTAGAGGGGGGATTCAAAGGGAGGCTTGGCCTGCTTAAGAAAGAGAAGTTAGGAAAATAATTTTAGCAGCAGCATTCTGACTGAATAAGGATGAGGCATGATTTTATGCATTATAGACAATTTTTGGGGGAAGGGTGCAGCAGTGATTGGTGTAGAGTGGAAGCCTGGGGTCTTTGTGTGACCGGGTGATAAAGGCTGTATTTCAGGGACTATAACTTATGCAGCTCTGTAGGGGTTTAGGGACAGCCAGGGTATGGAGGGAAGAGGAGAGTTAGGTCCATGAACTCTGTTCCCTGTAGCAGTGTCTGAATTGTGTCCTTAACTCACAGACAGGGTCTAAGTGATGTCCCTGGTCATTGAGCAGCCAGGGCTTGGGGGAGGAGGGGACAAAGCTGGGATTATTAACAGCTCTCTTTAATCACGTTGAGCTCGGGCTTGTGGGTACACACTTGAAATGCTGGAGGGGGAAATAAGCTGAGACTTCATTTTGGACAGGAGACAGTCCAGGAATAGAAAGGCAGAACTATGAATCATCAACATAGAGCTGAGAGATGGTATTAAATTAAAACATAAGGCTAGCTAGAAGAAGCATGAAGGGAGAACAGAAGGTGCTATGGGCAGGGCCATGTGAGACACCTGAAAAAGCATAGCAAAACTGGGGGGGGGGTGTGTGAGTACAATCGTTTTGAGGCTGGTGAAAGAAGTAGTAGAGAACTAGCAGGACAACCAAGAGAACAAAATAATTGCTGGGACCAATGAGGACAAGGTGCCGTGGCCAGTTATGGTCCGGAAGGTGTAGCTGACAGGGTCCAGAAGAGCCCAGAATCTGCATGTGAGGCAGGAACAACCTTGTGCAATCCCCCCCGTGAGACGGGAAAGGGCAATGGGAGCTCATTTACCCACCCTCCTGGCTAGGGCCAAGATGTCTGTCCTTCCTGAGAAATGTTTGTCTGACCAGCTTTTAAAGGACTGTCAGTGACGGTACATCTGAAGCCTTCCCAGGAGGCTGGAGAGAGATTGGAGAGAGAGAGATCTGATGGATGGACGATGAAATGGGTAAGGAATTGGCTGGATGGCCGCATCCAGAGTTACAGTCAATGAATGGCTCAGTGCCCAAACGGAAGCCAGTAACGAGTGGTGTCGCACCAGAGTCTGTGCTGGGACCAATACTATTTAATATCTTAATTAATGACAGAGAGAGTGCACTCTCAGCAGCTTGTGGATGACACCAAGCTGAGTGGTGCGGTTGATAAGCTAGAGGGATGCCATCCAGAGGGACCTGGACAAGCTTGAGGAATGGACCCATGTGAACCTCATGAGGTTCAACAAGGCCAAGTGCAGGGTCCTGCACCTGGGTCAGGGCAACCCCTGGTATCAGCACGGGCTGGGGGATGAAGGGATGGAGAGCAGCCCTGTGGAGAAGGACTTGGGGGTCCTGGTGGGTGAAAAGCTGGACATGAGCCAGCAATGTGCACTTGCAGCCCAGAAGGCCAACTGTGTCCTGGGCTGTATCCAAAGCCACGTGGCCAGCAGGGCGAGGGAGGGGGTTCTGCCCCTCTGCCCCGCTCTGGGGAGACCCCCCTGCAGTGCTGCGTCCAGCTCTGGAGCCCTCGGCACAGGAGAGACATGGACCTGCTGGAGCGGGGCCAGAGGAGGCCCCAGCAACGCTTCGAGGGCTGGAACAGCTCTGCTGGGAGGACAGGCTGGGAGAGCTGGGGGGCTCAGCCTGGAGCAGAGAAGGCTCCGGGGAGACCTTCCTGCAGCTGCCAGGGTGAGAGGGGCTGAGGAGAAAGATGGGGACAGACTTTTTATCAGGGCCTGTAGCGACAGGACAAGGGGTGATGGGTTTAAACTAAAAGAGGGCACTTTCAAACTAGACATAAGGAAGAAATGTTTCACGATGAGGGTGGTGAAACCCTGTCCCAGGTTGCCCAGAGAGGTGGTGGATGCCCCATCCCTGGGAACACCCCAGGTCAGGTTGGACAGGGCTCTGAGCAACCTGCTCTGGCTGGGGATGTCCCTGCTCATGGCAGGGGTTGAGCTAGATGGCCTTTACAGGTCCCTTCCCACCCAAACCGTTCTAGGATTCTGTGAAATCTCTTCCAGTGTTCAACTGTCCTTTTCTTGGAAAGTTTAACCTGAATGTGTTTTGCTTCCAATTCCAGACACTACTGAGGACAAAGGGAGCAGATTGTTCCCTTGCTCTTTGCAGCAGCCTCTTTCCATACTTGAAAACTGTAGCAGAATCTTCTTCTTTAGGCTCAGTAACTTTAGGTCTTTGTCCATGACATCTTCTGGTCCTCTGTTATCCTTATTCTCCTCTGGACTCGCTCACCTTGATCACGTCCCCCTTGAAAAGTGGTACGGAAGGCTGGGTGGTACCCAGCCAGTGCTGGAAAAAGCACAAAGCGGGACTTCTTCTGCAGGCTTGTCTCTGTTCATATGATTCAACATGGTGGCTGCATTTTCTCAGAAACATGTTATTGCTGACTCCTGTTGGTTTGTGATCCACTTTGACCCCCACATCCTTTTCTGAAGAGCTGCTAACTAACCTGCAGCTCTGTCCTGTTCTTGGGCAAATGATTAATGCTGCATAAGCATAGACCCTCACAACTGCCCCTTTGGATTTTAATCCTTCTTAGACAATTTATCCATTTGACAAAGCCATTTAGGATTCTAATCCTTGCAGTCACTCTCGGTTTCATGCCACCTGCAATTTTGATAAGCATACTTTCTTCCATCATCTGGCTGGTTAATAAGAATATTGAAAAGAGCTGAACGTAGGAGAAGCCTTGCCCAATCCAAGTTTGTACTCATTTCAGTTTGTATGGTTATCTTTGATAAATATTCTGAGAACAGTTATCAAATCAGCATTGTTCTGAGCCTACAGTAGGTTTATCCTTCCTTAAATTAATTTTGAAAATACCGTGTGAAACAGAGTAAGAAACATTACTTAATATATGATGCATAACATCTGCTTCTCTGCTGTGCCAAAGGTCTGTTACTCCGCTGCAGAAGGAAGTGATGTTAGTTAGATACCATTTGTTCCTAATAAATCCGTGTGTACCAATGCTTGCCTTTTCTTCCAGGGACTTACAGGTTGTTGCTGCTGTTAACGTTTTGAATGAGAGTGATCTGTGAGTTCTTAGCTTCTCTATTTGTTCATTTTTAAAGGTGGTTGCTACTCTTGCCCTTCTCAGTGCAGCTGCCTTCCATCAGCTGAGAGCTCTCAGGGCTTGAGCTCTTTCAAGGCTGCTCCAGACAATTAAGCATGCCAGGGTCAAGTTAATCAAAATCTGACATTGTGGTTTTTTACTGAAAGCTTAGGTATGATTCTTTGGCCGCTACTTTTTGTGCTAGACACCTCTTTGCTGTTTATAGTGAAGATGTATGCAGAAAGGAATAAAACACTTTGTCCTCAGTGTAATTTCTCAATTGCTTTTTCTGTCCACTGAGTAACGTATTGTTATGTTTATTGCTAATGTACATGAGAATTGCTGCTTGTCTTTGCAGGTTGTTGCTGGTTGCCTCTTTGCGTAGCTGTTTTGAGTTCAGTCTGTGGTGCTGATGCCACTCTTTTGTATTTATCGTTACTAATCTGACCTAATTTCCACTTTCCACATGCATGCCTTCCTGTGCCAGAGACCAATAAGGAGCTCATGTGAGTTAGCCAAGTTGGTCTCATACCACCCTTGTTATTCCTTTGCACCGGGATAATTTGTGCCATTAGCACCATTGCTTTGAGAACCTGCCAGCTTTCTGTAATCTCTCCTTTTTTTTTTTTTTTTTTTTTTTCTTTGTGGATTTGCCTCCAATGAGTTCTTGCCTATGGAGTTTAGTAACGTGTGCCCTGCTGGAGTCTCTTGTTTAGAGTTTGCTGTCCTTCCTCCCATACATCTTAAGAACTTGCGAACAGTCTTTTTTCTGCTCTGCTTCCTCCCGACAGCTTTCTTCAGAGGATTTGGTCGAGGATGCTTTGTTAGACTGTAAGATGTAGAAATAAAGTTGGAGAGAGTCTAAGATAAAATTGGAGGACAAAACGGCACGTGGCCTGGTGCAATTAAGAAATGGGTGTCAGAGATGCTGCCCACCCCCTTTTGCTCAGGAGCCCAGGCTTGAAAGTGGGTTATTGGAGAGAGGATTGTGCAGTGTGGCTGCGATGAGACGTTCAGTGAGCTCATGATGGACGGGCACAAGGAAATTGTGATGGTGAGGGTGAGACTAAAGTACATTCCTCTTGTGAGGAGAAAATGCCTAAAGGTATGTTGAGGTCAGTCAACTGGGTTTTGTTTTTTAAACACAGAATTTGATACTGGAGTGTCTGTTCAATTATTTTGCCATGTATTGTGAACTAATAGAACTCGCATTATTACCCCAGTATTTAGCTTAATAAATTGTTTGGCTGAAGCATTTCCCAGACAAATGTGTAGGTTGGGCTGAAAAACATCAAGAGGTGAAGAACGGCAGAACTATTCCTGTTGGAAGGGACCTTGGGAGGCTTCTAGTGCAACGTCCTGTTCAACACGAGGCCAGCATTGCCATCTGAGCAGGTTGTGAAGGGCTTTGTCCAGCTGAAAAGGTCTTGAAAGCCTCCAGGGATGGGGGTTCCAAACCCTCCCTGGGCAACATGTTGCAACGGTGCCTAATGCACTGTTTCCTTCAGTCAGTCGTTCCAGTTGTTAATTCCTCTAGCTACTAGTAATTAGCATTTAATTTCTAATTTGCATTCATCTGTTTTAAAGTTCCATTTTTTTACTTCTTTCTTTAGATTGGACTAAATAAAACTTTGTTACCTGAACATTATTCCCTGAAAAGTTTACTTTTACTTTATAATCAATTATCTCTTGATGTTCTTTTTAGAAAGTTAATCACATAATGCTTGTTAAGTGTCTCTTTGAGTTCATTTATTGTGGCCTTCAAAGAATTTTTATGGCTCTTCGTTACCTAGTGTTCCTAAAATAAAAAATAAAATCAGACTATAGGCAACATGCTGTTACTTGACTCAACCACAGTTACATTTACTGTTAATTCATCTTCTTTCTCTATTGTCTGTTCATTTTAAGTATCTGAGGATAATTTAGCTCTTTTGCTTCAGCATTGGATTGAGGACTAATGATGAACTGCTCATCTGCTCTGACCTTTGAACCTTTCCCAGGATTTGAGCCCCCATCCTGTGGGGATGGCTGGTAATCCTTGGTCAAAATAGCTTGCACAGCGCAGTACAAAAAGGTGCTTTAGCTGAAGGGACCCAGCTTGCAAAGTGATTCAGATCACTCAGTCACGTCCCAGTCCTCTGCACTTACGATTCTCCAAGTTACAGCATCAACCAGATGTTTTTCAACCGTGATCTGACTTGCATGATTGCATCGCACAGAGAAAGCATTGAATAGCATCAGGTCTGGTACCAGTTCATTCCTAGCATCAGAGTGTTGGTTGGGTCTCTGTAAGGCTCTAGTCCAGCCTACTCAAAGACTCTCACCAGCACTAGATTGGGTTGGCTGTGGCTTTCTCTGGCTGAGTCTAGAACAGTCTTCAGAAGGGAAATCATACTATGTCTCTGCAGGTGCCTACTCCCGTAGTGGAGAAGTTTTTTGCTAATACTCAGTCTTTGTGGACTAAAGCCATGACATGGTTCTCTTGTCCCTTGTTGCACTGTCTGCTGTTGCTGAGAAGGGTTCAACAACAACATCTTTCACATAGCTGAAGGCTACTCTTAGATTGCCCCTTTTCCTCCTCTTTCCCGGACTGAGGAAGCCTATCTCCTCACTGTCCCTGTGTAGATCGAGCGCCTCGCCATCTGTTGGAGCCTTGCCAGATTCTCAAAGTCCCTCTTGAACTGCGGAGCCCGACTGGTGCAGCCTTACCAGCGTTGAGCAGAGAGACACAATAGACTCCCTCAATCCGCTGACCACGCTTCTCCTGACATGACGCAGGATGCAGTCTGCCTTCCTCGCCATGAACACGTGCTGTTGGCTCGTACTCAACCTAGCATGTGCCTTGGCCCCAGCCCCTTCTCCGGCAGGCTGCTCTCAGCCGGCAGCTTTCCAGCCGGCACTGCTGCATGGAAGTCCTTCTGCCCCAAACACAGACATGCACATCTCCATATTGAACCCTAGTCCAAGTCATCGTGGTAGTTGTGCGTTATAATAACACATAACATGCAGATAACATGGTTATCTGCAGATTGCTGAGGGTGCACTCTCTCGTTACATGGGTGGCCGATGAAAGTATGGCATGATACCGTCTCAGTGTTGACCTGCAGGCTATTCTGCTCGTTACTGGATAATGAGCTGGATATTGAGCTGTTGCCCTCAGCCTGGTGGCACAGCCAGTTTCTGCCTGTCCTTGCTCTGGTTGTCCAGCCCGCGTTTCCTCAGTCCAGATGTTTTGTGGGGCAGTCGGGTTGATTGTGGATGATCCGCCGTGGTAAATCCATACCGACAGTTCCTGGTTACCCACTCATTCCTCACATGTTTGGAAACGGCCTCCAAAAGGATGCGCTCCATGGTCCTTGCGGGACTGGGGTGAAGCTGGCTGTCCTGGCATTTCTGGCTTTGCCGCCTTGTGTTTCTTGGAGACGGGCATAGCAAGAGCATTTTGCCAGTTGTCTGGGGCTTCCCCCATCACTAGGATGGCTCCAAAGTGTCACTAGATATCTTCTTACCCGTTAGCGTGAAGCGTCTGCTGGTTTTATGAGACTACTTGTTTAGCCACTTCTTGCTGCGTTTATCATTAATGACTTTGCAAAGTGTTAATTTGTATAGGAATATCGTATGGTAGTAAGTCACATCTTCATGAAAATGTAGGCAGAATTGTCTTTATCAGCAATGCTTTATACGCCTTGAAGAGTGAAATCAGATCTTTATTTTGAATCAAGATAAACTTGATAACTTGAATTTCTGTTTTTTAAAAAAAAAAAATCTGTTCCATTTAATCATTCACCTTAGCTTCGTCGGGAATTGATGTCAAACCGGATAGCTGATGGTTACCTGGGGCGCAGTCTGTGTGTTCTTTTTTGCATACTGAGGTAACTTCACTCTGTTTCAGTCATTCCCGAATATCTCCATTATTTCAGTATTTATTAAAAATTAGCATAAGAAGAAAAATGATCCTTTCTGTGAACTCTCTCTTTCTAAGAACATTACGTTCAAGTTGTTTGTGCCGTTTTATTTAAAAATATATTGATTAAAAGACTTTTTAAATTTTTTTGCTAATGGTTTTGAACTGCTGCATTTGTCTCAGTATGTACTCTTTACGAGTATTTCAGCCTGCTCCTTTATGACGTCGGCGTGAGGACTGACGGACCACTTCTGCTCTCTGGTATCTGCTGCGGTGGTTTTTGTGGTGGTGTCCTGCAGGAGCTGTGTGGAGGTACTCGTATTTTGCAAAGCTGCTTCCTGTTGTACTTAGCATTGTTGAAAAATTTTTTTTCCTGAAGTT
This sequence comes from Phaethon aethereus, assembly GCF_964289735.1. NCBI lineage: Eukaryota > Metazoa > Chordata > Aves > Phaethontiformes > Phaethontidae > Phaethon > Phaethon aethereus. The sequence continues at coordinate 171,732,562 of NC_138582.1, forward strand.
TTCAGCTTCCTATGCTAATTTTTGATACTTCCTGTGTTCAAGATCTTAGTGACATCTGTTTCCTCCTCTTTTTTCCCATTTCTTACAGTTTTTTGTGTATTTTGGATGTTACTAGCCTCTAACCTAGTTCAGGTCTTTTAGCCAAATTGTTTTCTTTCTTTTTTTTTTTTTTTTTAATAGAGTATTGGCTTTTTGGCTATCTGATAAATTATCATGAAAATGTAAAAAACCTAAGCAACAAAAAAGCCAAATAAAGCCATGCACCCCTTCAGACCCAGAATGCAAAACCCCATTTTCTCAGCGTAAAATTTTTTTCACAAGTACTTTCATCCTCCCAGACGACCAGATGTGAGCAGGCGCTGGCGTGCTGCGGGAGGTGCACGCGCTGCCGCCGAGCTGCGGCCGGCGGCCGGTGCTGCAGCGTGAGCAGGGAGCCCTGCGTGCCCGCGCGCTCCCAGCCCGGTGAAGGTGTCCCTGGGGGAGCGCCGCGCTCGGGGGCTGCCTGGCCTCGTGCTGGAAGGCAGCCGTGGTCGGAGCCCCGCCGTCAGGCGCGTTGCCCTGGACAGAGGTGCCCGCAGAGCCGACGAGCAGCTCCCGCCTGTCCTGGTCGGTGGGGTGGTCTGGAAGAGACCCCGGCTGGGCCCTGTCTGGCTCTGGCACTGCACACAGGGGTCCGTCGGGCTCAGAGTTGGCAGCTGAGAATCGTGCGGGAGCTAAAGCTGCGGGCCATAGGTGCCGTTTCCAGCGGCCCCTCGGCCCTGGGCAGCGCCCGGCAGCCTTCAGACAGCTGGTTGCATCTGCTGCTGCCTTCTGTTGTCCTGCTTAAACGGGAAGGAGCTGCTGCTTTGCCTGCAGCCCCGCTCCCACCGCCGGCGACGGGGTGTGGTAAGGGGTCATCGCTGTCCCCCTTTCCCCTTCACGCAGGCGCCGCGTCGGTGAGCGAAGCCCCCAGCGCTGCACGCTGGCGCCTGCCCTCCCATCCCGGCGGTGGGTCGTGCTGCTGCTCGCCCGTCGGCTGGGGCTGGCTGTGCGCCTGGGGCCCTCCTGCTGCCGGGTCCGCCGGGCTCCTCGGCAGCGCTGACCCCAGCCCCGCGTCCCCTCCTCTCCTTGAGCTAATTCTGCCGGTCCCAAACCGCAGCGGCGGACGCTGGATTTAGGTGGCACACTAAAATACATGCACAGTTAATGGGATTTCGAGTTACCTTCTTGGTGAAGTAGGTGGTGCACGGTTTTCTGAAGTGGTCAGGGGGACGGGGCAGGTGAGGTCCCGTCGGTCCCCCCACCCCCAGGAGCACGGCCCCGGCACTGCCGGCCGCCCCGGGCTGAGGAAGGGGCCGTGCACAGGCCGCGCTGCCGGCACAGCCCTCGGGCTGCCCCGTGCCCAGGGCAGGGGGTGTCGGGGGCCGAGGAGCAGGCGGGCGGCTGCGGTGCTGGGAGCCAGCCGGGGGGTGGCTGCTGCAGCGGGGGCTCGTCTGACCCGCGGCTTCACTCCTGGGGGTGGGGGCAACCGACGGGGACCGCGACAGCGACACCCGCGCATCTGGGACCGGGCACGGTGGCCCTGGCCAGCGGTCCCTGAAGCGGCACTGGCGGCCGGGGGACGACCTGCCCGTGTCACTGCTGTGCCGGGGCTCTGCCCGGCGCTGGGGCCTTTGGGGAACCGCTGGCAACAGAACAGCGCAGCGGCGCGGGAGGGAAACCTGCACCTGGAGCTGCTGCGGCAGCATCTGCCGGCCAGCCGGCATCCGTCCATCCGCCCGTCCCGCGGCGCTGCGTCCGAGGGTGAGTCAGCCCGTCTCCACGCTGGGTGACTCAGCCGGCGGACTCCCACGTGCCGCGCTGCCCGCGCCTGACTCACTGCCGCTGCCAGGCAGAGGCACCCGCTGCAGCACGCGCCGCCCGCTCCCCTCTGCCGGCCCGGGGGGTGTGCACCCCAGCTGGCCAGCCGGGGGGGCGGGGGAGGAGGACGGGCAGGCTGGCGGCAGGAGAGGAAAGGACGGAGCGAGGAGCCGTATGCGAGGCAGCCCGATGGCTTGGCTGCTGAACTCCTTGCTGGGGTGGGGAGGAGCCAGGCGGGTCCTGGCGGCGTGTGCGTGGAGGGTGCTGACAGCGCGTCTCCTCGGCATCAGCGCCCCAGTCCCGCGTGTGCTGGCTTTATGGAGAAGCAGGCTGGGCCTCCCATACAATGTGCTCATCGCACGGGTGACTGCCCGTCAGGGGGCTCCAGGGCTCTGTGTGGGGAGCAGTAGGCAAGGACCAAAATTAGAGAGGCTCTTCCCTGCCTGTACTTGTCCTTACAGGTGGTCTGGGGCTGGCAGGCGTGTGTAACGGTACCCTGGGGAGATCCCTCCAGAGGCTGAGGAGGGGTCTGGCCTAAAGCACTCCCAGCTTTCATGGTAGATCAGCTCTAGATGTAGTTTTCAGCCACGCTTGTGTGTCTTGATATGGAGCTTTGCCAGCATGAGGGTGGAGATGGCTCCACGTGAGCTCCTGCTGGAGCAGGGCAAGCTTGCTGTGTCCCACAGACTCTGTTGGACAAGGGGACTTCCCTCCATCTTCTCCAATTCTGAACTCTGTCTCGGAGCAGGGTTAGGATTTCTGCAGGTGAGAAGTTGCTCTCCTAAAGATCGGGATGTTGCTGCCCTGACACGGCAGGAAGGGCTTAAGGAGTGTGGTTATAATCGTGGCAGGAATTTGGCTCCTGGTCAGGTTTCCAGTCCCTTCCAGGCATGGGTAAGGCAGCAGATAGCATGTACTGCAGCAGATTTCCTCACCATTAGCATCTGTTACCCACTGTCTGCCTGTTCCTCTTCGTGGTGGCATGTAGCCAGAGCTGGACTGAGCAATTTTGGTCCTTGGACTAGGGCATAATGCCCAAGAGGAGAGAGGCTTGTTGTGCAAGACTCTCTGGACCCGTTAGCTAATGGTCATGCTGACCACAGTGATGCCGAGGCATCAGCACCAAGAGGGGATTTTTGTGCGGTGACTCCTCGAAGCGGACCCCTGGCTGGGCAGAAGACAGAGAGGCAGCTCTTCTCTCTCATGGGAGATGCCTCTCTGTTACCCGAGTGCTTCCTGGGTGCAGGTAGCTCCCCTGATCTAGCTCAACAGTCTTGATGATGCTACCAGTATCATAGCTTATGTTGTTGTGTTTTGCAAACCCAAGCTACTGTTTCAGAAGACTTACGATGTTGCCTGCGTCCCTCTCAGCTTTGTTTTCAGTAAAGAAAGACGGAATGATGACCGTAGGGTTGGACAGGGTAACCCTCTGCTAGCGATAGCGATTAGCACCTTGGCTCCACACCACTCTTTCTTTGGGTTGACAATAGTGCTCTGCAGTGTCAGGCGAAAGTGGAGGCATTGGCCTCTTCCCGTGCCAGCTGATACTCATATTAGGGCCTGAAGCTATCCAGTAACTTGCGGAATGACTCACAAGTACAGAAAGCCTTTTCCCACTGCTGAGACATCAGGGAAGCCTTGGTCAGCAGGATTGCTGTACGCCGTCCAAGATCAGTTGCCAATGTACAAGCAAGCACTGAATTCAACCGCCATCAGTCAGGAACTTCCATCGCCTAATATATTGATGCTCTGGAAGCCTAATTGACTAGTAAGTGAAGCAAGAGTAAATACCGATGGGATGGCCCTGTCCTTTGCGGAGCTGCCTGTGTGGCGGGATGTGGTGGCGGGGCCAGATGGCGGCTCGGCCGCAGTGCCGCAGCGCAGCCTTTGGTAGGGCTGCGGTGGGGTGGTGGTGTGGGGAAGGGCTGTCTCCTTTCCTGGCGCTGGAGATGGGAGTGCTGACAGGTTTAACAGTTAAATACCCGATGTTGGTAATTGTCTTTAAACTGAAGTCTCTAATTCTGCTGTTTCCATGGAAATAGGACGATCTTCTGATTAAGACGTAATGCTGGGGTGGTGAGCACTCCGGTCCTTTGGAGCTGCAGGCCCTTGCTTCATTCCACGATTGCTGCTCCAAGGTATGGCGTGTCCGTCTGCCTGGACTGCAAGGGGAGACGCAAGCCTGCCCTTAAGCAGAAATATGGACACCTGCTTTCAGAATGGTGGTGGTCCAGAAAACCCTGCGAGTCCCCCAGGGTCCTGACAGAAACGTGGAATCACAGGCTGGTTTGGGTGGGAAGGGACCTGTAAGGGCCATCTAAGTCCAACCCCCTGCCATGGGCAGGGACATCTTCAACCAGAGCAGGTTGCTCAGAGCCCCGTCCAACCTGACCTGGGGTGTTCCCAGGGATGGGGCATCCACCACCTCTCTGGGCCACCTGGGCCAGGGTTCTTCACTTCAGGTGCCTCAAGGGATGGCGTTGCTCATGCCACATCGGCTGAGCAGGCTGTCATTGAAGGGAGGCGTGGGATCCAGAAGTTGAGGGAGTCATCTCACGCAGCATTAGGTGGCTGTGATGGAGGCGACACCACCTGAGTCAGTTCCCCCAGGCTCCTCGGTAGTAATCTCGGGCTGAAGTAGGAGTGCAAAGTAGGTTGGATGACTTGTGCACTGAAAGTGCTTGTTTTTCTCCGTTGGCTGTAGGAGAGCTGAGGGCGACTAGATCAGATGTAGCTACCTAAAACACTGATGGCTTTGAGTTCAGCTTGAAAAGAGGGGGAGGAAAAGATGTGATGGGACCCGCTTTTTTTATGCTAGCCTCCTGAGCAGGGCATTAGTGGAGACAGGGCTCTCTGTGGCTGCTGGGGTTCAACAGAGCATTTCCCTGCAGAGCTGTCCCATGGGAACAAGCGTCTCAGCGCGGATCCATTCTTGGGTGGCTTGGAGAGCTGGCGCCTTCGGCCCGCCTCGCCCCGGTCCTCCGGCTGCCTCGCCTGGCCAGGTGCTCTGGCCTCGGCATTTCTCCTGTTGCCCTGTCTAAGGTAATGCTTTGGGCTGAGGCGGAATGAAATCTTGCAGCCACTATGGTCTCCTCTGGGGGAGGTGGATTCAGTCCCATGAAACACAGACCTCAGAAAGCCTACTGGTCTGTTTGCTTTCTTGAGAGAGCTTTACTGCTGGGCTTGCAGATTAAGCCATAGCATCTTGCTGACGTTGGAAGACCATGTTGTGGTGGAAAGTCAGATGGGAAGAGGAGTCCGTTCCTTCCCGGGACTTGCTCCTTTCTCTTTTGAGCGCTGAGATGTCACAGAAATACAAGAAGGGCAACTTCTCTGTAAGCTGTCCCGTGTAACCTCTCAGTTCCTTAACCAGTTGCTATGCATTTCTGCCTTTACTGTCTTTCCTGCAAGCCATAGCAGTTTCAAAGCTGGCACAGTATTTTATGCATCATACAGTGTAAGAAAGTTATTAAATACCTTGCTAACTTCCAGCTCATCCTGGGCATTATATAAAATGGTAGATCATTTATAGTCCAGTAGAAGATGCATTTGAGTTTGACCGTGTTTAGATTGTGCAACATCCCAATCGTTGTGTTAGTCTGGGAGAAAGCCTCTGTGGGACCCTGCTACCCAGGCTTTTAACGCAAGTTGGAACTTAACTCATGAATGTTGAAGGGATGGCTAACGTTTTTATGGCTTTGACAAGACCATCACCAGGTACTATATGTAATTTTGATGTCTATAATTTTTTTTATTGTTTAAAAAATGTGAATAGTTACAAAAAGAGCCCTGAAATCATTTAAAGCCTGGGGAAAATGGCAAATAGTCTAGTATGGGGCTTAAAAGCACTCGCGTCAATTTAGAAGCTGAAGACAGAATGTGACCTGCTGGGCAGAGCCCAAAGCTACAGAAATTCAGCTTTGAAGTACTCATTTTTGTCAGAGAGTGTCTGACCCTAGGAATAACTTTGCTAGAGATGCAGGAAATACTTGCAAGGCCTCACATCGAAGTCTGATGTTTCTTTGCAGAAAAAAGTCAGAACTAGCTCAGGTATTAGAGATGATTTTGATACTGAATTTACTGAGTTTTTCTAACCTGTGCTGTGCCGCAAGTGCAACTAAATGGAACGGGGATGATCTCTGCTGTCTTTGTAATCTGTTATTAGTGACAAAATATACAGGATTCAATAGGAGGAGTGCTCGATCTCAGCTGAAAAGCCTGACTGCGTATGTTAATACAACCGATTGCATTCAAATAAGCTTAAGCAACGGCGATAAAATTATAAATCAAGCACTCAAAAATTGAGAAGTGCTAAAATCAAAAGTGCCTTGTATTTCTTTGTGTATTTAAATTTTCTTTTAGAGTGTCAGCAAGGAAACCATGTAGCAGATCAAGATAGGAACTGTTCTGCTGCAGCCTGTGTCTCGGTGTAGCCCAACCTAAAGCTCAGGCTGTTGTGCGTTTTCAGCTTGAGTTGTTGGCGTGTGGAAGCCAAAGGCTGAGTGTCCTCTCTGGTGTGTCGGTTCCTTCTGTATTAGTTTGAATTAAGAGTGATAGGTCTCTTTTGCATCCAGCAGCATAAACCTGAGAAGCGTGAACAGCGACTCTCCAAGGGCTTGTTTCGCCCCCAAGTTTGGATGCACATTTACAGACAGCAAAAGTCACCTCCTTGAACGAAGGATGACCCTGAGCCAGCCACTCGGTTCCAGCTCTGAACTGTGGAGGTCGATTAGCTCTTCGAATAACTCAGTAAAAGCTGGAAAAATGTACAACTTTGGCAAAGCTACCTTATTTTTCCCTAACCTCATTTTTGGAAATGTCTGATTTGCTTCTGCTGAAACTTCTAAAAATACCAGCCTAATGCAGAGAGCAAGCATGGAAAATTTCAGCTTCAGTAGTTAGTTTGGCGAAATTTGAGGGCCCCGATTCTCAGCTGCTGCAGTGACTATTTGACAGCCTAAACCACAGGTATTGCCAGTCGCTCTGCTTGCACACACAGAGGCCCGCGGGGCAGAGGAGAGGCGAGTCCATGCTTCGTGCCATCGCGAAAGGGGCTCTGGGGGCTCTTCAGCCCATCACCCTGGCCTCTGCTCCCGCCCAGCCTGTGCCAGGGGGCTGGAGCGCACGAGCCGGGCTGCGGGATGCTCTTCCAGCATGGAGCCATTTGTCGGTCACCGATTTCCCAAGCCAAAGGCAGCATCTCTGCAGCCCTGCATGGAGCTTTTGCCCTTGAATTTGCCTAATCATCTGAGTGCATGTTAGCTTAGCTTCTTGACAAGGCTTTTTACAGCTTAGTCATGTTTTACGTTTGACTCTTTCTGTTTTGAACCTGCCTCCTGGTCAGTTGAATTTGATGTCCCCTAGTTTGTCTTTTGCAAGGAGCAGTGAATAAACTGTTCCCTGGTGGCCTTCTGCTTTCTTGTCCCGACACGGAAGACTTCATTCCCGCTCTGCAATCTTCCTTTCCAGGCTCCTTGTACAGAAGCTGTTCCGTCCTTTCGATCATCTCCTGCCCTTCTTGGTACCTTTTCTAGTTCCCTTCTATCTTTTTTTGAGATCTGGGTCAGAAGTGCCGGGGTCGGTGAGGAGTAGCACTCGTGTGGTGCAGAGCCTTCAGCCGTCGGTGCGCCGTGGATCAGTGTGAGAGCGTCGTGATGTTCCCCGTTTTGTTCTTCGTCCTTCTCCTAGTAATTGCTAATACTCTGCTCTGTGATTGCTGCTGAGCAGTGAACTGATGTTTTCATAGAGTTATTTAGAATAACCTCAAGATTTCATTTGAGTGGTAGTAAGAAGTTGGAGATCTTTATTGCGTATGTAAAATAAGAATTACTTTTTTCTGAACACGCCACTTAACATAGATCATCTACTATTCTGTCACCCAGATACGCAGGATTTTAAGGTCCTTTCACAACGCTTTGTCTTTGTTTCTGCTGTTCTGACTAACATTTTGGAGCTGATCTGATTTTTTTTTTTTTTTTTTTGTTTTGTTCTTTTTGTGCTTGCCTGCAAACACTGTACTTGTTCCAGCACTTTCCTCCTCCTGAAGCTCTGGGGCTGCCACAGCCTGAGCTGCAGCAGAATGAGGACGTGCTGCCTGCCGAGAGACTCGCTCTGTCTGTCCGGATGAGCAAAGGTTTCTCTGTGAACCAGAGCCTTTTGGCTGAACCTGATTTAATTTATTCTTTCTCTGAAGTTCCTTTCAACCAGCTGGTCATTCCTCTGTGCATCCGAGGCCCGAGCAGGTTTCCTGTTTGCTGCCCTCCCGGCAGTGCGGCGCGGTGCAGCGTGCCATGGGACCTGCAGCTGGCCCCGCTGCGGGCCAGACCCCGGTCATGGGAGGTGCTGCTGCTGCCACAGTTCCTTTCCAGCCGCTTTTACGTTCCCTCGCCAAGAGCTGTGCAGCCGCCGCCTTTCGCTGCAGAGTTATCCCAAGGAGGGAAGCCATGGTCCTGGGGAGTGTGCCGTCGTCTCCGGCGCCGCTGTTCCCTGGTGCAAGCAGCACAGCGAGGTTTCGGTGGCACAGGCACAGGGAGAGCTGAGCAGTGCTGGCACGCGGCTCCCTGCAGAAACTCTCTCCTGCTCCAGGGGCTTCCCAGCCTGCACCAAAGCCTGCGGTGCAGCTCGCTGGCTCAGGGAGGATTTGTGGTTTGGCCAGGGAGACCTTGGATGTCAAAGATGTTTAAAGATGGAGCGAATGTTGTAGTTGTGTGTGTGTTTGCTCTGACGACGTCAGTACAGGGGAAAGGGGGTCGTGAATGTAGGGGTCCAGACCTGCCCTCCTGAGCGCTTCAGTACCTGGGGCTCCGGAATTTTGCGGTAAGCTCTCCAGGCAGCAGAAGGCTGGTGTGCATGCTCAGACGTGGCCCGTAGCGCCCGGAAGCTGGAAGGTAGCTGTGGGCAGATGCAGACAGTGGAGGGGACTCGGCTCCTGAAGCATGGCTCGCTGTGGCCCTTGGGCAGACCAGCAATGTTTAATGTGATGCCAGCTCTTCCTAGATGCCGGCGTTAGTCTGAGTGCCTGCTCACAGAAGGGGCTCCGTAGGTGCGGGGGAGCTGAAAGCAGCTCTTCAGGCTGAGAAAGCCCCGTTCCCTCAGCTGCTCCTCCAGGGCGAGCGCCCGAGTCCTGGGCATCCTCGTTCCCTCCACGAAACCTCCCCACGTGCTGTCCGTGGGGCAGTGCTCTCCCGCCAGCCTCGATGGCTTGGTGCTGTTCATTGCCACCTTGTCCCCAGCACAGAAGCAGGTCACCAAAAGAGATGTCAAGAGATCAGGTGGAGGCGTGAGCTGCCCTTGCATCTGCCCGTTGCATCTGCTCGGTGCTCTGATCATACTGCGATCTTAGACGTGAGCAGCATCGCACAATGAATGCCCAAGTTACCTGGTCTGGTGTCATGGCTCTACCAGCAGTACCAGTCTGGTGCCAGCCTTGGGCATCCCTGAGGGGCCCCGGGGGAGCTTCCCGGCAGCGTCTCCTGCTACATCTCCACCAGAGCGATCTCCTGGGAGCCGTCCCAGCCCCTTCCTTGGTACCGAATAGGGAAGGGAGGGCAGGACGTCCCCCTCCCCTTACAGCCCTCTGTAACTCCCAGACTCTTTCTCCCAGAAAGGTTGAGTAACGATGTGATGCTCTTTCTGGTGATGGTGCTTGTGTGACACTCACCCATTACTGTTTGTTTTAGAAGGGTTGATGTCACAAAGGTGAAAAAAAAATTATCAGCTGAAGTATTTAGGAGAAAGAACATAAATAGAAAATGCAAGCAATAATTACGCATTTCTAAAGAATGTCTTGTTTGTGCCCAAAACGCCCAAGCTCCACAGTTAGTGAAGAAGGCTTGCGCTATTTCAGAATTCATCCTGGCATACAAAAGAGGTGGCACATCGGAACAATAGGACTGTCATATAATTAATTGTTAAGAGAGGAAAAAGTTGATATTGGGGAACAAACCGGGACTGCAAGTGAGCAAACTGAAGGGAAGGCACAAGTAGCAGCATATATCCAGCTTGGTCAGTGGCAGTTGGGAATTACGACGTTTATTAGGAATGGGGATGTTTTTTAGCTATGGCATTGGTCCACGGCTGGATAAAATGCAGGGGTTGTTAGCAGCCATGCGGTAGAAGCATTTCCGTCCCATGCTTGGGGAGGTGAAGTACTTTCCCTTGAACAGTTGTTCGGTGCTGAACAGCAGCTACCAAAATCAGGTATTTTAAGGTTCCCAGCCTTTGGTAGCTTGTGCCCGGGAGCCCTAAGGGAACTGGCTGCAGAGCTCTCGAACCACTGGCCTCTTGGTGGCTCCTGAATGAGAGGATGACTGAGACTGGAGCAGGCTAACGCTGTGCCAGCCTTTAACAGGATAAATGGGATGACTCAGGTATTTATGATACAGTTTGCCTGATATCGATGGCTGGGAGAGCAGCGGAGTGGCTGACATAATCTGAATTAATGAAGAATTAAAGGAGGGGAAACGAGTGCCAGGTAACATGGTTTGATGGGATCTGTTTTCCGTAGGGCTGATAACCGCTCCCGAGCAGAGTGATTAGGTACTGGTGTTAATGATTAAATAATACATTTAGACTTCTTTATGGTATTTGGCTTAGGACAGATTGGCCTTCCAGTGAAGAAGCTAGAAGAATCTATGGCCAACGTGAAATGTGTAAAATGGGTTAAGAACTGGGACTTCAATATATAGCTAGCTGTAAATAAAAGTTGTATTGGAGCAGCTAGGTTTGTGGTGGATTTTGCAGGAATCTGTTCTTCATCTTGTAGCATTTAGCATTTTTATCAATTACTGGGAAAAATAATTAAGAATAGTGATTGAATTGATTATGTAAAGTGGCAAAAACAGGAGGAATACAGGCAGTGAGGTGGGTGAGTCCCTGATGGAGGAAGGTGGGGAGCGTGTCCAGAGAGCCAGGGACTGGGAAGACTCGAGGAACTGTGCTCCTTATCGGTGGAAGATGAGTTTCCAGTGCAGAGCTGAGGAGAGGAGGGGTAGTACGGACTCTGTGTGTGTGGTTATCTATAGGGAGCATGGTGTAGAGAAGGACGTTTGGCACCAGTCTTCTTGCTGGCCCAACGTATGGTTCGGTACGGCTGGTATTCCCGGCACCCCCCAGGCAGCTCAGCTCTGAAGATGTCTGCGTTGTCCTCCCAGCTAAAGAGCAGCCAGTTTTGGGGTGATGAGAGGCACCCGGAGCTGTCACCTTCTGCCCCGACCACACGGGAAGTTCGTATCGGTGCTGGTGTGGTTGAAGTCTTCCCTCTGCGCGTCTCTGCGGTCAGGCAGCGGGCACTCGGCTCCGCTGGGACTTCGCGTCGGCGGCAAGACGCTGCGAGCGGTGAGGGTCGGTGTGGCAGAGGGGTATGGGACGTGCAGAGCCACGTGGAGGCTGCTCCCTCCCAGGGGGCTGTTGGGCGGGATGCAGCACACGCTTCCCTTCGGGAGGATGAGCCATCCGCAGGCTGAGGCGTCTGCGGTTGCAGCAGGAGCCTCTGGGGGACGGTGAGAACATGAGAGCGCAGGTGGGAGGCCAGCACCTTCTGCTGTGTGCGACTTGGGGTTTTTTTTGTCTGCTTTTTTTTTTCTCCCCCGACTGTGGTTGATGGTTTGGTTTTGTGCAGAGGCCTTGGGGAGAAACCCGAAATGCCTGTGTTTGGCAGAGCTCTTCTCGCCTGGGTGCTGGTGTGCGTCACGGCGTGCATTGATGGAGACAGACGGCGTGGTGAGGCTGCTCGAGGGGTCTGCCTTCCCGCAGCATGCTGTCCGCCGAGCGCCCGGCCCAGCCCACCGCGCTGCGGAGCCTCCCCTGCCCCGGGAGCACGCGCTGGACGCCCCGCGGCGGCCGGAGCAGCGCTGCTGCGGAGCGGGGATGCAGGCAGTGGAATAAGGGCGCTTGGGTGGCGGGGCCCGCGTGGGGGCTGGCGGGGCTGGTGTGTATATGGGGCAGTGAAGCCAGGGCACGGTAGCCCGGGGATTCTGACAGTATGGCCATTTTTCCTGGGTCGCAATCCGCATCTGATGCCCAGCATCCAAATCTGCAGCTCAGCTGGCAGTGGCTGTACCGCGGTACCGCAGTTTTGTAGTTCAAGCTCTCCCCATTATGTAAAATGGGTTGGTACTGTTAGAGAGAGCTTTATTTTATTACATAAAAAGAAAAGTCATATGAAATGGCTCACAGGAAAACTGCACTAAAACCAAACAAACATTATTTTGGTTCCGAAAGCCAACCTTGTGAAAATCTACATTTGTCTTTAGATCCTAATCTGTGCTCTTTTGCATATGAGTTTTGATGCCACCTTTAATTATGTGCTTGTGTATTTTCCACAAAGCATTGCCTTACTCAGGATGAAAACACACGTGCGCAGGCCTGAGGTAACATCGTGCAGGCAACGGCAGGGCTGGCTCTCGAGTGCTTCCCCTTGAATCCAAATTACCTTCAATGCACTTGCTTAAGCTGTACTAGGAAGGAGCTGGTGTGAAGGCAGCTCACCTCTGTGAACTGGAGGGCCCGTGGTACCCCCTTTTGGTCTTTGAGGAAGGAGTTTCTTCAGGGTGTTCCTCCTCACTGCTTCTGACTCCCGGGATCTGGGACGCGACCACCTGAATAAGCCCCTTCTCCCTCTCCAGAGGGCTGCCTGCGGTAGCGCCTTGCTGGTCTGCTGGTGACGGCATCCGGCTCCCGAGCGCTCCGTCAGCGTGAGGATACGGAGCTCCGCTCTTGCTGCTGCATTACAGCCTGCGGGTGATTAAAGATTATAAAGATCTCAGAATAAAACCATGGATGGCCCTGCTCAGCCCATCTGGGACAGAATCTGCAGGGTTCCCTCCCACCAGCTTTGCGGCGTTTTCGGCAGCTTGGTGCTGTGCCGGGACGGGGTGGGAGGGGGCTCTGGGGCTGGCAGGGAGGGCTGTACCCCTTTCCTCACCTCCTGGCTGCTTTTGGGTGCTGTAGTGCTGGAGGTGTTTTGTCTGGGTGACACAGCAGCCCCTTAGGACAAGGGTGGGTTTGCAGATCAGGTGGTGAGCCGGCGGGTGAGGGCTGGATAATATTCCTCGCGTCCCAGCGCTCGTCTCGGTCCCTGGCGTTTTCCACCCTGTTGGCTGGTGGGGGTCCCCACAGCTGGTGGCACCGCCGTGAGTGGGTGATCGTGTTCCTTGTGGGGCTGGCCCCAGCTGGGGCAGCTCTGCCCGGCCCTGCTGAGCCCACCTCTCCCCAGTCCCTCATGGTGGGCGCTGCCTGGGTCCCTGCAGGAGGCCCTTCCTGCTGAGATGTGGGGCGGCTCCTCTCTCCCTCTCTCTGACAGCAGGGCCAGTTTTCGGGACCCTGTGGGAGGCTGGCTGCCAGGGCAGGGTCGTGGGAAAGCTGCCTGTTACGGGGGGCTCACCCCATCTCGCCTCGGCCCCTGATGGCTGCTGGCGGCGAGCCGGCTCTCGCACCCCTCGGTCTGCAGCGCTGCAGGGTGTCACAGGGCGAGCACGTCTGCTCAAACCTGGTCTCCGAGCATTTTGTGTTTGCAGCTCCATCGCGGGAGCTTCTTGGCCATCAGGTCAGGGCAGAGCAGAGTTCAAAGCGCTGGGCTGGGAGGCTGCGCATCCTGCTGAGCTGCTTGCCATCCGTTACAGAGCCGTGCAGTGCTGCTCCTCAGCAGCCTCTGCCCCACGGGCACGTCCCCTCTGTCCCTGCCAATGCCCCAGGGAAACGCAGGAAGGCTCCTGGCGGTGTCCCGGCGCGCAGTGGGTCTCTGAAGCGTGGCTTGTAGCTTTGGGATGGGACTCATGCTGGATGCTTTCTTGCTTTGGGCTCACCGGTGGTGTTTTTGTTGCATTTGTTTAGTTGGCTGGGGAGAGAGCTACTTCAGGGCTGGAAACTGTTGAGCAGTGAGGGAAGTGCGTGAAAGGCTGGGCTAGTTGCCCCTGCAGGAGGCGGCTTAATTAACAAGCTAGAATTTGGCCAGAAAGCAGGGTTATTCTTCCCATTCTTGGAGCAATGGTGCAGGATCTAGGACAGTTTGAGTTGTTACTGGTCATTCCTGAGACCCCAGGAGCTGATTTGCAAAACAGTTGTTAGCTCTTGAGTGCTGTCAGTGTCTGCTCACAAACTGACATTATAAATATTTTAACTGAAATGACTGATCATGATTACAGTAAAAGTGGGATTCAAAAATAAAGCATAGCCAAGTAACTGCTCAGTCCTGTGTTTATCGCTTCCCTCGCTGCCAGCCACAAACAGCAGCAGGGTGCCGGGTTCCCTCTGACGTCCTTTGCAAAGCCGCCGTGGTCTCGCTCTCACAAGGCTTGCGGGCCGCTGCGGTGGGGCCCGAGTCTCGCCGCGCTCCGCTGGCACAGGGCACCCGGCCCACATCCATGGGAGAGTCCAGCTGCCGCGGAGCCAGGGCTTCCCCAGCCCTTCCTTAGGGGTTGCAGGATTTTGGCAGCCCGGCCTCACTTAGGTGCAGGGGAGGGATTTCTGCTCGGCCTCTGGAATTCAGGTCTCCCCGACTTCCCCATCCTGGGTGACAGCTCGAGCGATGCTGGGAGATGCTCGTGGGGCGATCTCGGGGCGACTGGGACCCCGTCAGCGCCGTGTGGGTGCAGGTGGTCCCCCAGCCAGGCAGCAGCAGGGCAGCAGCGCAGGAGCTCCTCGGCGGCCGGCAGCACTGGAGCGCATCTTCCTTTTCTGACGGGCACCATGCTCCTGCAGCCTCCAGGCCTGCTGCCCCTGCGAGGGCAGGATGGTCCCCAGGGCCAGAGGCATCTGAGGAACTCGTCGTCTGGAAACTGCTGGGTCTGAGGCTCCCAGGCTTATGGAGAAAGTGCGCCTATATCTCCAGGCTAATAAACTGCAATGGGATCTTTGGCTTCTTTGGTATTATTCTCCCTTGAAGTTGGGCTGCACTGTTCACTCTCAAGTCATAGTCTGGTTTCCGCCGTGGCGTTTCTTGGAGCAACAGACTTCCAGGGGAGTACGTCTACAGTGGCGCGTCCGTCAGAATGGCAAGTGCAGCCGTACGCTACATCGGGAGAACGTGTGACATGAAAACAGCAGTGTCCTGGTACGAGGTGCGGCTGAGACTTCCTCCAGGAGGCTTTGTACGATGCCTGTTGCAGGGGAGAGAACTTTGATGGAAACAGGAGCAGAAACGAGTTCCGGGGGTGGTCAGAGGAACCAAGGGTCTGTTTGAGGAAGGTTTGCGCTGATTCAGACCGAAGTTCAGTTTGGCCCGGTATCCTCTCGGAACATGGATGAAAGTGAGCGCCTCTGCAACGGGATGAAACCAAGAGGAACATACTGTAGGATTTCCCTGGCTGACGCAGCATCCAGCGGTGTGTGGCTGAGGGACCCCTGTGCCAAGGGTAGTGTCTTCACACTTAATAGTGCTGGTTAGATTTGCTTCTGTGATCTCATTTAGTTGCTTTCGAACTGGGTGAACTTTGAGTAACCACAACCTCCTGTGGCAAGGAGTCCGCAGCCTGACGGCACGGCATGGCGAGAAGTGCCTCCATTTGTTTTGAAACTTGCCAGTTTAATTTGACTTTCCCCAGCTCTTCTGATGCAAGATGCTGTTTCTTACCTGTGCAGTGGTCTGGAGATCAAATCGCAGACTGGGAGTCTCACCCCCTCGGCTGCCTCCTCCTTAGGCTGACAGATCCTTCTCTGCTCATGTCATGGAAGCTCTTTGTGTCCCTTCTGAGCTGGGGACCAGAACACGGCATTCAGGGTCGGGGTACTGAACTGGACTCGACTGTTAGCCTGGACAGATCATCACAGGGAGCTGCCCCGTGCCCCTGCGAGCGAGCTGTGTGTCTGCAGGCAGGGCGGTGGGAGGCGATGCTGTCCCGTCTGCGGAGACCTGTGCGGAATTCCCTTTCCGGGCTCCTGGTGTCAGGGCCTGGGACCCTTGTACCGATGCGGCAGCAGGAGGAGACGTCTGACCCTCGTCCAGCCTGGAGCAGGGGCTTGGGCTGGGCACCTGCTGCAGGATGCCGCTGTGTTGTGGGTGGGAGGCTGGTGCTGGCTTGCTCCGAACTCCTTGTCGCACCACCTGAAGGTGTGGGTGGGTTTAATGAAATGCATATTCTCACCAATACCGTTTTGTTGTGAATGCTAGTTTCATATGCTAGATGACATCTATGTTTTTTAGCATCCTAAGAGTTATATTTCCTTTTCTAAAACAATTACTAATGAGAGTTTAAGCTAAAATGTGGGGTCTGTGGCCTGTTTCGCAGGGGGGAAGCTGGTTTGGCTCTTCTAGAGAACTTGGTTGCTGGCTGAGTGCTGTAATTACCTGGCACCAGGTGTGACACAGAAGAGTTTACTAATGCTGCTCTCGCCACTGCCTCCTGTTGTTTGTGGCAAAACAATCTCTGCCTTTGTGTGCTGATGTTATTAGTCACTGAGCTGCTCCTTGGGAGGATGACGAGGTAGAAGCACTAGGTAAAATGGTATTTGAAGACATTTATTGGGGTGCTTAGTTCCACATGAGCATCTCCTGTTGTTATCAGCCTCTGGTTTTTTAGCTTGTTTTTTTGAAAATACTTCCTTTACCTCCTCTCTTGTTCTTGAGTGGGTTCCTGGAGGGAGCAGGGAAGAAGGACAGGACCTTTTCATGACTTCTTACAGTGTCGTTGTTGTGCATGTTTTGCAGGGAGGACCGATCTCAGGGAGCTTTGGGCAGCTTTGCTGGGAACATCCCGTTCGGGGTTCTGGGCTCCTCTCCTGTCTGTAGAGCTGCATGCCTTTCCAGCCTTACCTTCTGCTGTTCCCGGCATTCCTCTGCGTCTCGTTGGTGGTGTCTGAGCGATGCTGCGTGCAACAGAATGAGAAGGACCTGCGGATGGGTGGTCTGTCCAGTCAGTGCAGACCTGGCTTGGGGGATCCAGGCTCCATCCTCTGCCAGGGTGGGGGCTTTTCATATGGGTGAGGAACATCTGTTATCCGCTGGGCGTGCGAACATGACAGCGGCGCAGTCCCAAGTGGAAGACAGCTCAGCTGCAACGAGAAGTGGGGCAGAGAGGCCGTACTTGTGCATTGCTGCACGGCACTACGCTGCATCGTGGCCCTGTGGCCTTGGGCCTCAGCCCGTGTCTGTCCTGGGCCAGACAAGCGCTGCCCGACCTCACAGGTGCAGGGCAAGGGTGGCAGGGCGTTTCAAGGGCAGTGACGGGGTCCACACAGGCATCGCACAGACCTCCTTCAGCGTCAGTGTTCAGTGCAGCTGGTTTCCCCCAGTTGTGGGGCAGGACTGTTTCATTTTTGAGGTTCTCTGTACCCGAGAAAGGCTTTGTTTCCTCCCCGCTGCACACAGTGCTTTGCACGGGTGTGCTGATGCTCCAGCCCGGCTGGTGAGGCCAGGGAGCACTGCCCCAAGCCAGCCGCTTGATGGGGAGGTGGCAAGAGGGGCTGCTCCCCCATGCAGCTCCCTCCTTGGGAGACTTCTTGGCTTTGATCCTCTGGGCTAACTCCCTAGCCTTTCTGTGAGGGTTGGCCTTGAGCTGGGAAGGTCTGGAGGTCTCCTCTGCCCTCCTGATCTGCTGAGGAGCTGGCTCTGTGGCCATCCTTTGTGGGCTGCTGCAGGATCTCTGCCTTTCTGTCGAAGCAGGTAGGGATTTTTCAGTCTCTTCCATGTCCTGGCCAGGAAGCTGTGTTCTCTTCCTGACCACCAGATTTATTTACCTGTCCTCTGAGTCTTATTTCTGCTCTGTCCATCTCTTAGTTTCACCCCTTTGGTATTTTTCTTGTAATTTCTCCTTTCCTCTGCTGCTTTTGGAATAAGCTAGAGGGTTTTCACTATTGTAAATGATGACTGTGGGAGGGATTTTAAATCCAGGGCAAAGGCTGGGCTGGAGGACCTGAAGAGGTCTCCTTTAGTCCTCTTCCCGAATTTTCACATCGGCTTTTGTCTTTGAATTTCAAAATACTGAGATTTCACAGTGTCTAGTCTAATCAGGTTGAGCCTGCTTGTACCTGCAGCCATCGCTCGAGCCTCTCCTGCGAGGCTGGTGAGGAGCACGGAGGGACTGCGTAAACACAGCCTGGGCACAGCCTGGTGCCTGCACTGGCGTTACGGCGGGTCTGCCCATGGCTTGAAGCAGAGGTACCAGACTGACTGCAGCTAAGCAGAGGCTGAGATTTAGTCAGGACACTGGTATTAACATCCCTGCTTGCAGAAGTGCCCAGGGGGAGGTTTAATGAGCAGAAGTGATGACTGCCTTGGTCTCCTATTACAGCCGGGAGATAACTCCAGGCGTTACCTTCCAAGCTTCCCTATGGCATTGGGGTCTGGACTGCGCGGGGTCTGCAGCGTGGCTGCCCTTACAGGGTCCGCAGCGCCGCTGCCCTTGCCGGAGTGCTGGCGGCGATTTGGTGCTCAGCTTCTCCATGGGCGAGAGGGTGCTCGTGCCCTGTGTGCGTGGCGCTGCAGGGATGGGGTGGTCTGGGGTGGTTTGGGTGACATGGGCATGACCGCATGGCGTGTAGGAAGGAGGTGGTTTGCTTCAGCACTGTGAATCCCAGGGGGGAGAAGGTGGTAATTTCCTCGTCAGCAGTGGCGCGGTTTGCAGGCAGGACCCGAGCTGGGGGTGTGCAGAGCGTGTGGGAGGAGGCAGGGAGCTGATGCTGAAGTCAGGCTCTTGTGTGCCTTTTCTGTTTACTTCCTGGCTTCTGTTAACTCTTTGCTGGCTGGGCCTGTTCCTCCTCTCTCCATGGAAACTGTGGGTAACAGCCTGCTCCGAGTGGCCTCTCGCTTCAAGAGGCCATGGAAAGTCAGGTCTCGGGTGTCAAACCCACGGCTGCGGCGCTGCGAAGGGGGCAGGGGGAAGCGGCTCCAGCTGGCAGGGCAGCAAGGGGCTCTGCTGCAGCTCAGACCTGGAGCAGTGCCCCGTTTCTCCAATCTGAGACCCTGGGGACTTGCAGGGGCCTGCCGGCCTGGGTGGTGTTTTGTCGGTGGAGAGGGTGGGGAGATGGTCTCTGTTGAAGGGCTTGGCTGGGTGATTTGCAGCCTCTGGCTGCGCTGGGTGCTCGAGCCCCAGCTGTGCCCAGAGCCTGGCTGTGGCTGAACTCGGCGGTGGACAGTGCCCCTCGGCTCAGGGTCGAGGGAAGCATCTCCGCCTCCTTCGCCCTCCTCCTGTTCGGGCAGAGGACAGCTCTGTCCTTGCGCTGTGGGGACAGCAGGCAGGGCCTTGCTCCCGCCGCCGCCTCCCCGAGTGACGGCTGCGGCACGCTGCCTGCTGCCGATGCGCTGGCAGCCGAGCTGGGCGCTGCGTGCGGCAGCGCGGGCTGTGACGCGGGGCTGCGGGGGCTGCGGAGCTGCGCACCCCGTGGCCAGGCAGCGGAGGCTGCGCCCCTGACGCTCCCTGTTCGGGCAGAGCCTCATCAGTATTCCTGGTGCGCGGCCGAGCCGGCTGGAGCTGGTCTGCAGTGCCTGGCAGCTCCGGCGCAGTCCTGGCACGGTGCTCGGGGTCCTCCTGCAGCTGCCGATGGGCTCAGCCACCGTCCCGCGGCACTGCACGGAGCCCTCCTGCTCCGCTGCTCCCGCCTCGCGCCGTTCGCGTGGGGCAGGCTGGAGAGCCTGTGCCGGCGGTCCTGGGCATCCCACAGCCCGGCCTAAGTGCCGTGTTGTCACCGCGCCCTGTCCTGTCTCTGTCTCCCGGCAGCGCTGCCTGGGCAGCGGTACTAAGCCTGGTCTCCTGCGCACAGGCCCACCGCCGGCTCGGCCTGCGTGGGGCTGCCGGCCTCGGGCGCCCTGCAGCCCCGCTGGCACGTAGGTCCCAGGGCCGGCTCGCGTCTGCCCTGCCCTCCTGGCCTGCTGCTGGCCGCTGCCTGCTGCCAGGGCGCTGAAAACTGATGGCTCCGACCACGCTGGGAACCTCATCCCTCCGTCCCCAACTACCGAGGCGTTCTTAGATGCTGCAGTGCCGGTCCCTCACCTGCGCTGGACGTGTGGTTTGCTGCGGCCGGTCTCCCAGACTTGGGCCCCTCCGCAGAGCAACAGCACCTTCAAACTCAGATGGGGTTGCTGAACAGCCGACCCATC
The DNA here is from genome assembly GCF_964289735.1 of Phaethon aethereus. Taxonomy (NCBI): domain Eukaryota; kingdom Metazoa; phylum Chordata; class Aves; order Phaethontiformes; family Phaethontidae; genus Phaethon; species Phaethon aethereus. The sequence goes on from NC_138582.1 coordinate 171,752,432, forward strand.
GTCTGGGCTGAATGTCCCTTTGCAACAAAATGCAACAAAACCTTTGCATGTGCAGGCAGCTGGAGCAGAAATACCAATGCCAGTTAGGTCTGGAGGAGCGCAGGGGAGCGTTTGGCCGGTCACGGTTCAGACTTCTTTTCCATTTTAGGACTCCACCCTGAACGTCACACTGGGGACTAGCCAGCAGTGGAAAGTTCCCTGGCTTTCAGACTGTCTTCCAGTGCAGCTGTTGTTTAGCCTCTCACAGCTTTTTGTTAATTTAAGCCAGATGTTCGTTGCCATAATACTTGTAACATGAGTGTGACTCGTAAAAGTACTGGTAAGAGACTAACTTGCTTCTGTCCCCAGGCACCTGCCCCCGGTCAGGATTGCAAAAGCACGATGTCCCTGTTACATCCCAGCTCTTGGAGCTCGTTGGCTTCCGGAGACCCGCACAGGGGACTCCAGCAGCAGCTGCCTTCCCACTGCCGGGCAAGCTGTAATCTTTCATTTGCATTAGATACGCACACAAGCACCAGTCAAACCCAGTATAATCATGGAGCAGAGTGCCTAAGAGATGTGGGGCGTATTTCCGTGGTGGCTGTCTCTAAACACCGGTGGCTTCTGGTTTCCTGGTCTCATTCTCAGAACAGTTCCTCCATCGGTTACCGTTTCAGCCGTGGTGGCTGAAGAGGCAGCCAGGGCCCATGTGCTGTCAAGATCTGGTGGGGTTTGAGCTCTTCCTTGGGTGCGAGCACCCTGCCTGCAGCCCGCTGCCACCAGAAGTTCTATCTGAGGTTCCATTTTATTCTATTTTATTTTAGATGTCTTTTGTTCTTTCTTGCAGGAATAATGCCAAGGGGATCATATCAATGTATAGAGCATGTGGAAATCTTTGCCTCTTAACCGGCTAATTAAGTAAAAATGTTGTTATGTTGTTACTGTAGCCAAGACCGATACCTTCCCAGGATGTAGGAGTACCAGCGTCCTGGCCTGTATCAGGAATAGTGTGGCCAGCAGGAGTAGGGAAGTGATTGTGCCCCTGTACTCGGCACTGGTGAGGCCGCACCTTGAATACTGTGTTCAGTTTTGGGCCCCTCACTACAAGAAGGATGTTGAGGTGCTGGAGCGTGTCCAGAGAAGGGCAACGAAGCTGGTGAGGGGTCTGGAGCACATGTCTTATGAGGAGCGGCTGAGGGAACTGGGGTTGTTTAGTCTGGAGAAGAGGAGGCTGAGGGGAGACCTTATCGCTCTCTACAACTACCTGAAAGGGGGTTGTGGCGATGAGGGTGTTGGTCTCTTCTCCCAAGTAACTAGTGATAGGACAAGAGGAAATGGCCTCAAGTTGCGCCAGGGGAGGTTTAGATTGGATATTAGGAAAAATTTCTTCACTGAGAGGGTGCTCAAGCATTGGAACAGGCTGCCCAGGGAGGTGGTGGAGTCGCCATCCCTGGAAGTGTTCAAAAAACGTGTGGATGTGGCGCTTCAGGACATGGTTTAGGGGACATGGTGGTTCTGGATTAATGGTTGGACTTGATGATCTTAAAGGTCCTTTCCAACCTAGTGATTCTGTGATTCTGTGATTCTGTGACTGCTGTACGCGTATATCTCAGTGCTGTTGGAGGCCCCAGGTGAATATTCTGCCCAGGTTCTGGCACTGCATTTAAAAAAAGGTAGTACACAAACTGTAGAGAATTGAAGGGAATGCCTTGAAAACACTAATAGCTTTAAAAATAGGATCCTCAGTGGGACAGCAAAGGAGACGTCAGTTGAGGGGAGCTCTCTGCGTAGGAGGCGTCAGTTGAGGGGAGCTCTCTGCGTTTCTCAGTAGCTTGAAGGTTGTAGGGAAGGATGCAGTCTGTTACTCTCCACAGCCGATAAGGGTATGGCAGAAGTAATCGGCTTTATATGCAGGCAGGCGGATTTGGACATAGCCATGGGCGGAAGAACGGGAGCAGCGAGGACGGCGCGGTGTGGCGGTGGGCTTAGGGAGGTTGTTGGGGATGGGTGAGGAAGGTGCTTGTTGGGGCGATCCACTCACGTCTGGTCCTGCCTCGGCGGGGGAGCGTGTGGTACATCATCTCTTCCAGCAGATATTTCTGTGATTCAGTGATACCTTTAAGGCCCAGAACTTGCCAGAATATTTTAAAAACGTGAGATTCCTCTAGAAGGTGTACCATCTGGCCTTGTTACAGTAAAAGTTAAACCCAGGAATTTGGGAAGGGATGAATACAGAAGGTCCCACTTCATTACAGGAACAACTTCCAGTCCCCGGGAGCAAGGAGCCGTGCAAAGTGCGGTTGGGAAGGAGCTTGCGAGGTTACTGGTCTGGTTCCCTGCCCAGCGGCTGGTTGCCTGTGTCTGAATTACTCCTGACAGACGTCTGTGCAATTGGTTCTGACATCTCCGGTGATGGAGACGCCGCGGTCTCCGCAGCCAGCCTCGTCTGGTGTTCAGCGCGCTTTGGAAGACGTTCCCTCCTAATTGCTTTCTGCAGAATTCCTCACTCCTCACTGCAGTGCGGCTGCTCCTGGGAGACAGGACACCAGATGATGTGGATGAGGGTCGGGTCCAGTCTGGCAGCTTGTGCGTTCCTGTGACCTTGGCACAGATGGCAGAGCTGCAGCTTTGCCGGGTTGTCAGGCGCCTTCTGCTCAGTTTCAGACATCGGTGCCCGTTGGCTTGGGGGGGGGGGGGGAGCTGGATGCATCCCGTCTTTGGCCTGAGAAGCACTGACATGGTGTGGGGAGCAGCAGCTGTGGGCAGATCCTCGGTGTGGGTAGCTCCGTGTTCAGCACGGTGTAGCTGGGCGGCGTGATTGGGAGTGTGAATGGGAGGTTTTACAGCCAGAAGGGTGCAAAAAAGTCGAGGGAAGAGAAGGACCTCCAGCTGCAGGCGATAGACCACCATCACCACGCTGTGTAAGCTGAGCTGTGTTGTTAATGGAGGTGGGGCTCACAGGGGAGGTGGATGGTGGAACCGGTGGGCTTAGGAGAGGATGGAGAAGGGGGAGGAAGGGGCCTGGCTGAGATGTTGGTTGTGCTGTGGGGAGGGGAAGGGCTGAACCTGCTGGTGCCTTATGGTGAGGTGGGATTTAGCTGTGCCCTAGGGCTGTGGGCAGCGACCACAGAGAACTGGAGAGGAGATGGGGTGTTGCTCGAGCAAATCGTGAGGGCATCCTGTGGAGGAGGATGAGGAATCGAGGAGAGGGCAAAGTCCGAAAAGGTGGTGGGATTTCGGAAGAGTCAAGGCAGTGGAGTCAGACTCCTGGGTAAGGAGGGGGAAAGGAGGTGCTTATACTAAGGCGTTCTGTGGAGAGGCCTGGAGGGCAGGAGAAGACCTAGGCTGGTTTAGCAGACACAGCTTTCAGAAAGGTAAAAATAATTTAAGGGGGAGTCAAGCATCTTTTTTTTTTTTTCCCTTCCCTTCCCAGAGGGAGTGCCGATCGTGCTTGTGCTGAGGCGGAGGAAGAAAGCCAGAGAGAGGGAAAATTGCGCCTCCGCTGCCCGCGGGGGCCAGCCGCGGGAGCGGTGGGCAGGCGGCGACGGAGCTGCCCGGTGCCCGGGCGGGGGGGCGGTGTGCCCGTGTGGGTGTCCCGGCGTCCCGGCGCTGCACCCCGAGCCGCGCGAGGGCGCCCGGCGGCAGCGGTGGAGCGGGAGCGCCGCGCCCCCTGGCGGGCCCCGCCGGCCCCGCGCCGCCACGAGGGGGCCCCGGCCCAGCCGGGCGGTGCGGGCGGCCCGGGACGGCCCTGCCCGGTGCTCGGTGCTGCCCTGGCGGTGCCCAGCACCCCGGCGTGGCGCGTGCGGGCCGGCCGGGCAGCGTCGCCGCTCTCCGGCTGCAGGCTGCCGCGGCGGGCACTGAGGGCGGCCGGGCGGCGACCGGGCCCGGCCCGGCCCTACCCCGGGGCTGCAGCCGAGCCCCGCGGGGGAGGCGTGAGTGCCGCCCCGGGACGGGTCCGCCGCCTCTGCCCGCGGCCGGTGCGCGGGGCTGGGCGAAGGGCAGCGCCTGCCCGCCCGGGGTTCGGTGCCCGCGGCGTCGGGGGCGGGCGGAGGCTCAGGGAGGGCGCGGCCGCGGCCCTGGCCCCGTTCCGGGGCGGGCCCAGCCCCGCGCTGGCGGCGCGCCGGAGCGCGGCCCGGGCATGCCGGCGCGGCGTGGGAGCCGGCAGGCAGCGGGCGGCGTGCGGGGTCCCGCCGCGCCGCCTCCCCGGGGCCGGCCGCCCGCGCCGGCAGCGGCCCAGAGCGGCGGGCGGCCCGGGGCCATGGGGCAGCCCCGCAGCTGACGATGGCGGAGGGCTGGCGCTGGAGCGAGGCGGGCCGGGGCCCCCCGCGGCCGAGCCCCCGCCGCGCCGTCAGCGTCTGCGAGTCGCTGGACCTGCAGGGCGTCCCCGCCGTCCAGGCCGCCCTCAAGGCCGCCCAGCAGCAGAGGCGGCGGCCCAAGAGCTTCTGCGCCGCTGGGAACGGGCTGGCGGCCGGGGCCCTGCTGCCCCCGCCGCCCCCCGCCAGGGCCCGCAGCAGCCTGCTGGACTTCTTCAGGCTGCGCTCGCCCCGCAAGCAGGGGCCGGAGGACGAGGGTGAAGGTGCAGCGTCACTGCTCGTCGGGGCCGACGGGGCGCAGCGCCCGCGCCCCAGCAGCATGACTTTCCTGCCCTCGGCCCGCCAGCCGCACCCCGCCGAGAGCCCCGGCTTCTTCCGGGGGGGCTCCCTGTGGGGCAGTCGCCGCTGGAACCTCTTTGGGGGCAGCGGCCGGAGCAGCCCTGGCCCCAGGAAGAACTTCAGCTCCCTGCGCAAAAGCTTCAGCTTCCGCCTGCGCCGGGGCCACGAGCTGCGGCGGTCGGAGTCAGGGGGGCTCCTGCGTCCCGCTCGTCTCCGCACCAAGAGTGAGGGGGATGCCAGCTCCCTGCACACCTGCCCCAGCAAGCGGGACCTGCTCTACCCGGAGCTGGCCAGGGTCGGGGGCAGACTGCACACCGACCCTGGGCAGGCAGGGGGACTCTGGAGACTCCTCACGAGCCGCTTCCGAAGGCGAGAGCGCGGCAGCACTGGCAGCGTGTGCCCCAAGGACTCTCACGGCTGTGCCGAGCCTGTCTTCCTGGGCAGCGGTCCGCTGCGAGCGCTGGGTAAGTGAGCGCAGGAGCTGTGCTGGCCTGGTGAGAGCTCCCCTGCACCCACGGGCTCTGCAGGGATGAGTGGCCGTGGCCCATCCCAGCCAAGGTCCTGGGCTGGGCATGAGTACCCGATCGCGTCCCTGTGCCCTGCGGGGTTTGCACTCAGGAAAGCTCGGCTGTAGTGAGGTAGCGTGAGTGTTTGTGGGGCTGTTGCGCACGCCGGTGGCTGTGGGCACCGCCGTCATTGTCGGTGCTGAAGGAGCCGCAGCATGGGTAGCTGGGAGGAGGGGTCTGGGTTCCCTCGCTGGCTAGATGCCTGCGTGTGTCCCACATCCTTCTTGCCCCGGTGGTGTCTCAGCAAGGACAGGGACAACCGAGCCTCATGCAGCAATGTCGGGGGAGCTGAGGGAACTGAAACTCAGTGGGAGGGGAGAGAAGTCCTGTTAGTGGGCTCCCAAGCAAACCCTCAGCTATTTGGGAAATTGCCAGAGCAGAGGCATGGAGCAGCATGAGGGGGTTGGGGAGCACAGGGAACGTGCCTGCACCTCCTTCCTGTAAGCAGCTCTGGGGTGCCAGGCTCTGTCTGGGCGATGCTTTTCCCTGGCGCCGAGCAGAGGCCCCATTTTGGTGGTGCTTACTGGGTCCGGGGTGGCCTGCGGAGAGCGGTGGTGGCATCCCGAGGAGAGGGCAGGACCGCCTGGGGAGCAGGGACAGGACCCCGGTGGCGAGTGGGCAGGCGATGGGGGCTGGCGGCTGAAGCAGCCCTTGGGTGCTTGCCTAGCTGACATTTGGTCTGGCTGAGGAGGCTGCTCGGGCGTGCAGGAGCCACACCACCCGTGTCTGTGTTGCCCCATCCCGTTCCCTGTCCCTGCAGCGTGCCCGGCCCTGCGGAAGCGAGCGTGCGGGTGAGCCTTGCCGCCTGGCCGGGAGGCAAGAACAGCGGCCACAGGCTTTTTAAGGCATTGAACGCTGGCCTGTGTGCACAGCGCTGGGGGCTGGGCTGGGACCTGCTGTGCTCAGGGAGTCGGGGCGGCCGCTTTCTGGCGCCTGCAAGCCTCTCCGGGTTTCCGTCGCTCTGCTCCAGAGTCCAGGCATTGTGGAGGCAGTTACCCGACTTGGCTCGCGTGCCAGAGGGACGGATTGGGGCTGGCTGGCTCCAGGAGGAATTCGCGCGCTCCCAAGGCAGCAGTTGCCCAGGTGAGCTTTGTGCTCGGGATGTTTCCAGGAGGGATGGGCTCCAGGGACCAGCGCAGGAGCGGCACTGCTGGCAGCCTGAGCTCTGCTGCTGCGCAGGTGCTGCGCAGGGAGCTCAAGGGGCTCGTTCCTGCTGGTCCTCCTTGTCCGTGGGGCTCGCTGTGCCTGCCGGGGAACGTTCCTGGAGGCTCTTTAGGCTCCGGGTGGGTGGCTGAGGCTGCCTTCGTGCGCTATGGGGCGAAGGGACGGGATACTGCTGCTGCACTATTTGTGCTGCGCTCCCGGGGGGCTGTGCCGCTGGCAGGGGTGCCCGGGGCTGGGTGCCGGGTGCTGGCTGGGTGGCAGGAGGTTCCCAGGCGAGGGAGGCTGCGCTCATGGCTGGGGAATGTGGGTGTATCCAGGCAGGGAGGGCTGTGCCTTGCCCGTGCAGCGAGGGGCCTGTTCCTGCTTGCTGGTGGCTTCTAACAGGAGCTGCGCCAGCAGCAGCCAGCCCGGCAGCCACATTCCCAGGGGAGCAGCTGAGGTTGAGCACTTGTGTTGGTGTCCTCGCCCCTCACCTGGCTGCTCCACTGGGACAGGTAGGAGCTCCCTTTGTCTGACCTTGTCCCAGGGTCCATCTGCTGGAGAACCTTCTGAGGCTTTGCTGGAGAGTGCCAGAGTGGGCTCAGAGCCATCTCTAGCAGTGACCAGCCAGCTAATGCGAGACCACTGTTTGTCAGGGTGGTTAGCATTTGCCACCGTGGCTCATACTGGAGGCGCAAGCTCGGGGATGACCTTTCCGGACTGCCTCTGGGACTGTGGCTCGTTGCAGCAAAGCGAGCCCTGCTTGCTGGAGCTGCGAAGTTGTCACTTTGGTTCGGTCTTCGCTTGGAACACCATTTTTGCCATTATCTGGTTGCACCCAGTCAAGCTATGTCCTCCTGGGGTCAATGAGATGCGAAGTTTGCAGATCAAAGCTGCTCTTGCTTGTCCTGTCTTATGTGTCCTTTCTCCCCACGGTCTCCCCACTCAGCATGTCTGGCTCGCTCCAGTGGGAGCTGTGAGCCTCTAAGCCAGGACACCGTAGATTGGATGTGCACAACCTTAGTAGTGCTCCAACATGGACTTGCTGGATGTGGCAGCTCAGGAGATCTCTGCCCTGTTCCTATTTCAGACTTGTGGGCCAATAGTGTTTCTAATACCCTCTCGACATCTTTGATGCTTTATGCTAGTGCTGCCCACCTTAGCCCTAGGAAAACTGCCGATACAGTCCCAACACGCCCTCCCGAGGGGGTGCAGCTGCAGTTGTGGTTATCAGCTCTTTGGAAAAGCTGGATATGTGAGCCTAGGCAGAGATCCAAGCCAACACTGCTCCCCTGTTTCCAGTACCTGGCGTATTTTGTTTACAGCAAGCTGAGATCTCCTTTCTGCACTCTGCGGTGTAGACGTACCCAAGGGTCGAAAAGCCCACCCCACCGGAGAGTCAGGAGGGCAGCTGCAGTGCTGCTTCCCCAGCCCTGCTGAGACCTCCACTGGACTGCCCGGCTAATGCTCGCTCCCTGCTGATGGAGGGGTTCAGCCGGGACCAAGCACAGGGAGGGGTGATGAGGGGAATGCGGAGTTTGTTACCCGAAAAAAGACGTAAGGAGCCGGTCTTGTGTAGCAGAATGAAGGCTGACAGGGCGTGTGATTTTCTGTAACTGCACTGAGGGAGGGCAGGAGCCCTTGGAGCTTGAGAGCAAAGCCAACACAGAGTCTGGCCAGCTTGGACTGACCACAGATAATCACGGCCAGCGGTTCAGAGCAACATATCCAAGGCACAGGCTTGGAAAAAGTGGGCTGGTTTGGGGTTGGCACTTTCCTTGTGCATGGAGGGATCACGTGGTGGGTGCACCACCTCCAACAGTGAGATCTAGACACCAAAGCTCAGGGAGTATTTCTCACAACCATGTCCCCTCTCCCAGAAAGATGCCCTGCTTTTTAAGGTGCTTTAAGGTAACTCCCTTTACTCTCCTGTTTGGTGTTTGGCCATGCGGTGGAATAACGTGTAGGGCATGTGTGAGGGAAGACTACTGGGAGAAGAGAGGTGTGTATTTACATTAATGAGGTGAAGTTTGCATAGTGAATTGAGTAGATTATGATATGTATCATCTCTTGTTGGTACCTGCCTCAGCTTAGCTGGGAGTGTTGGTGAGGAGCAGAGATGTCATGCTGGGTTTAGAGACCATGCCTTGGATGCTGAATCCAGCTTGGTGTCCACGCTTCAGAAAATCTTAAGATATCAAGGAAGGAGTTGTCGGGACAGCAATCTGCAAGGCCTAATTCTCGGGCTGAGATCGGAGGAGATGTGCGTAGTAGGTGCAGAGGTGTTCTGATGACAGTCTACCGGCATCCATAGGAAGAGGGAACTTCGAAAAACAGTGCCTTTTTAATCTCAACCTGCCATTGCTTGTGGGCTTAAACAGCTAGAGCTGAGGTCAGACAAATTTGGAGCAGGTTTTTACTGTCGAGGTAGGTCCCCACCAAGTGCTTGTGTTGGGGAAGCGGTGCGTTATCTGTCCGTCCACCTCACTAGCTCTGCTGGGTTGTCCCTTTCAGCAGACCCTTTCCAGCTGCCAGAGCAGAGAGGATTTGGTAGGGTTCTTTGGTCTGTGTGTATTCGGATGTGAACTGGAAAGTAGTAGGTGCCGAGTGGCTTTTCTGAAGTCTGCACTGCGCAGCACACGTAGTGTGATGGCACCAGCTGCTGCCGTGCGCGGCGTAGCAAAGGAACAGGGGTGGCAGTTCGTAATCGCGCCCTTTTTTCCCAGAGGTAGGCAAGATGCTCTCCTTGCACTGCCTCAAAGTGTTTAAAGCTCTGGTGAGATAATCCTTGCTAAGATCACGTTGTGCACAGGGTATCTGCGTCGGCTAAGCTCTCTGACGGGAGCGCTGGCCTCAGCCGTGTTGTGCTTGACTTGGAGAAATCTCTCTTCCTGCCAGCCTTGCCGGGGTTGAGTCTTTATCAAGCCTGGCCTGGAAAACGTGGCTCTGCCCAGGCATGTCGCACTCTGCTGCCCTTTCACCTGCGTGTGCGGGCAGATGGGTACTTTGGAACCTGGTTTGTGTGGGCACTGCTGTGTTTGCTCAGCCTCTGACCTGGTTTCAAGGCTGGGTTTAGTGTCCAGGGTTTCAGTGTCCAAGTTTGTTCCACAGCGGCTTGGATAATGAGTTAGTTAATTATTAGCTGCTGTGTGTGGAGACCAAGTGTGTCTGGCAGTAGCGCTTCTGAAGCACAAGGTAGATGAACCTGCTACGCTTCATCCTATGAAGGGAGCAGCCTGGGTGAGGAGTCAGTTCTGCCCGGCCAGTCCCTTCCTCCTCCCAGCGTTGCAGCAGCAGGTGGATGCCAGCAGCAGCAGCGGGTCCGTGCTGCCATGGCTGGATTGCACTCTAAAGGGAGAGGGGGCTATTGTGTCCAGCCCCTGAGATGGAGGATTCTGGTCTTGCCTCCTTGGTGTGTGACGCTGCCTGTCCCTCAGCTGTGGTCTGGTCTGTAGGACAGTGGTGTCCAGGGTGGCTGCCTGACCGAGGGACATCAGCTACGTAGAGTGCCTGCCCCTTTTCGTGGTAGGGACTCTGCGCACCGTAACTTCCAAACGTCCATATGGGGCCTCCACGTTCTGCAGTGACGCTGCCTGTGCCTGGAGATCTCCATGAGCAGAAGTATCTGGGCAGAAACACAATTGGCCTGAACCTCCTTTTTCCAGGACAGGTCACACCGATTGCCTCTCTTGCGTGGCTGCGTCTTGCAGCCAAGGCCACCATTTGGCTGTGCCAAGGCTCTTGGTGTGCAAGCGGTGCCGTGAGTCCACTGTTTCTGCTTTTGAGGTCAGATGCGCGTGGGGAAGGTATTCAACCGCAGCGTTGACAATCTGGTCTCTTCTGTGTTATTAAATAACAAAGAGAAGAGGGAGGAAAGAGTGACTGGGTGTGTTTTAATGTGAAATACCAAATGATACAGCTAGTCCAGCAGTGAAGCTCATCACGTAAATCACTACTCCCTGGTGCCTACATAAACCCTAGTGATGGGGGAGACAACAGTTCATTAGGGTGTTACCCCGGTTGGAGGCAATCTCTGCTAAACAAGCTTGTACCGCAGCTCTGGCACCGTGTGGAAGGTGCTAATGCTGACCTGCCTGCCTGGATTTCGGTTAGTGTGTTATGTCAGGTCAGGTCACTGGTGGCTTGCTGTGTGCTGCCTCGTGGTCGCTGTTTCTCCCCGGAGAAGACGGGGATCTCCAGCCTCTTCCAGTGGGGAACGGTGCCTGAGTGGCTGGTGTCATCCCCTGCGCCTCCCACTGCTGGGCGCAGCCGGCTGGGCAGTCGAAGCCCCGTGGGTGCGGAGGGTCTGGCAGCCCTGGAGGGGGCCGGTTTCATCGGGGGGGGACTCCCACACCTGAATCCCCCTCCTGCAGCAATGGGCTTGGACCTTCCTTAGGCTGACGTGGGTGCGTAACAGACGCACGGCTGCACGGAGAGCGTAGTATCATACTAACAGAATTTATACTGGTGAAGTGCAAGAAATCTCCATATGCTGCATTTTAGTCACAATCAATCAACACTTGGGATGGACGCAGCTGACGTCAGCGAGTCGCGTCAGCATTCTTTGGCAGTCAGGCACTTGGCCTATGCCTGTTTTGGGCGATTGAGAAACTGCTCTTGAGGTGCCTTTCTGACAGCCCCATGGGCGCCACGCGTGCCTGCCCGCACGTGGCTGCTGCGCTCGCTTCTGCGAGAAGCTGCTGGTGGAGGAGGAAAGTAAGTGCGAGAAAACGGCGGGGGGGTGCTCTGTGCTGGGGGATTACCTGAAAACCAAGTGATGGAGCCAGCCCTGGGGGTGCAGGCGCAGAAGGCTGCGGGGCGCGGGGGTTTGGGTGACGTGAGAGCTGGCTGACGAGGCGTCTTTGGGTCTGCGAATGGGCGTGTCAGGACTAGGCGCGGGTCTCCCGGATGTCTGCGTGGCGTGCACGGGTTGTGCGCATCCCCTGGCGTGATGAGAGAAGGGTGATTGGTGTGCCCTGGGAGCAGAGCGGTGAGTGTGTGAAAAGGACCGAGGGCCAGTTACAGTGATGGGTTTGAAAGACTCAGTGGTGGCATGGCCCCCAGCCTGATGTGTGGAAGTGTGTTGTCCTTCAGATCCTCGGGCCTTCCCGGGTGGTCTTGAGTACCTTTTCTAGGTGGTAGGTGGGAATGGTGTAAGTCAAGGCTTCACGTTTAGTAATGGTGATTCTTCAGGTGCTGCAGGAACTGCCACATCTTTTGGAGCCTGCTGTTGGGGGCACTTGGGCAGGAGGACATGCATGCTACAGGCTGCTGGTTGGTGCAGCTGGAGGCACTTATTTTTCCTCCTTTTGACAACCAGAGCCAAGCTTCTCCCCGTGGTCTGCAGGGAGTGCTAGAAGTGTACGTGTGGGAATACTGCTTTATTAACCGAGGAACCCGGGGAAGCTGACGCTAAGGCCTCCTGGTTTTGAGGAGTTTCAGCTTTCCGGCACCATTAAAGCAAGCCCCAAACGCACTGCAGGACGCTCGTCCAAAGCCAGAACTGAAGACTGGCTGGTTGGTGCCCGCAGTCAGGCGTGCAGGGGAGCTCAGTCCAAGGGCTCTTCCCTGAGTAGCCGCCGTTCTGCGCAAGACTGACTCGCTGTGGAGCGAGCTGGGTGTTTCGGGAAGTGGTGCTGGAAGGCGTGCTGCACGACACCGTGACGCTCCTCCTTCTACGCTCTTGGAGAAGCTGGGAAGCTTCCGAGGCGTTCCGCGACGTGCAGGCAGAGGACATGTACCCACCCCAGTGTGTGGACATGTGCGACCTCCTCGCATCACTTCTCCGCTTCGCCCGGGCACTGCCTTGCTGCATCTCTAATCTTTGCGGCAGAAAACACTTCGAGCAGCTCCATCCATCCACTCAGCCGGTGGGGAAGGGCAGAGGGCGAGTGGGTCTCAGCGTGAGGAGTGGTGCTCCATGCGGGTGGTTTAGGGTCAGGGTGGGATGTCCTCCTGAACAAGAGGGGCTTTTGTTCATGTCGGGGTTCCTTAGCGGGAGGGTTTGTGTGTACAGGTACGGGCATGGCGTGTGGATATGTGGGTCTCCTGCTCCTGGCGCCTGGGACCCTGGTGCTGGAGGGGGCCGCAGAGGGAACCGGCCCCTCCCAAGGTCTATGTCTCAGTAATTTTTCCAGCCAATTGTGAAGGAATCCCATGGCTGTCTCCGGTTCAAGGCCACTTCCACCTTAGTCTCTGTTCCTTTGGTCTCGTAGTCTGTAAGCTCTTGCTTTTACCCTCCTGGGTACTGGAAGAAGAGTGGGTTCATTTGTACCTCTGTGAGCATTTATACTGAGGGTATTGCGGCCTTGAAACGCTGCAGGTAGAGCACTGTATCGTTGCAGCTGGCTCTCCTGCAGTGAAGTGGCTGGGCAGACTGGGTAGGGTCAGTTGCTGGAGCCGCGTGGGACCTTCTGGTACAGCCATCTTGCCTTCCTCCTGGTGCGGGTGAGATGCGTACACAGCCACATGAGGAGTGGACGTTCCTTTTCTGCTAAACAGGAGGTACCGGAGGAGGACAGCAGAGAGGGTGGAACGTGCGCAACGGCTTCCGCACGAGGAGCAATCCAACAGCTGGGACTCCGCAGCGTGGAAAAGAGGGGCTACGGTGAGGGACGGGGCGGTGCTGGTCAGGCTGGCTAGGCATGTTAGCTCACCCTGGTACAGGCGCTGCGGGCTTCCAGCGCAGTCAAACCTAAAACAGAAGAGAGTGGATTTTCAAGGAATGGGTGAGCTGAAACCCCTTGCTACAGGATGATGTGGAAGTGAAATTTTATATGGTTTTAAAAGGAGACGGACTCAAAGGAGAGTTTTTTGAGGTTTACTAAATGGAGAACCGCAAGAGATCCTTGAGCTGAAGAAGTCAGCAAACAGCTGTGGCATCAGTGTCATGTACTCGCACCATATTCCTACTCTTCCTGGGTTCCCAGGTGCCAAATGGTGCTGGAGGTGACGTGCTGGGCTGGGCAGACCCCCAGTCCGAATCCACATGGCCGTTCTCGGGTAACGTTCTCGGCAGCCTCATGCCTCTCCCTCCTGCCCTCAGCAGAAGCTGCTCCCGGGTGAAGCAGCCCCCACTGCTCCCGGGGCGGGGAAGCGGCCCCTCGGCAGGGGCGGGAGGACACCCTGCTCCCGGTGGCGGCAGAGCTGGGATCTGGTGCCGAGCAGCCCAGCTGCAGTCTGAGCGGATTTCCCAGCAGCAGAGGCGTGAGCTGCAGGAGAGTGCCCAGCGCCGGGCAGTGCCCTGCGAGGCCTGTCCCGCGCCCGGGCAAGCCCTGCTCCCTGCCCCGGGGGAGGGACAGCCCCGTCCCCTGCCTGCAGCCGAAGAGCAGCCGCGGTCTGGGGGCGGCGAGCTGGACCAGGCAGGAAAGGCCTCGCCCCGCGTCGCCCGGTGTTGAAGCCAGACGGTAGCGCGTGAGCTCCTGGGTGGTGGCTGCTGCAAGCTGGGGCACGGCGCAGCTGAGGGAGGCGCAGCGCAGGTGAGTCAGCGGGCACCGGCCGCGTCCTCCCCGCTGCGCGCGAGGCAGGCGTGAGTGGTGACAGGAGAGCGGCGCTGCCGGTGTTCCCAGCCCACTCCTTGGTGCCAGCGGGGCTGTCGCTCGGGCGTGGGGATTTGCGGCGGCAGGAGCTCCAGCGGCACCGTGCAGAGAGGTGCCGGTGCCCTGGCACGCGCTGCTGAGCAGGGACGGTGCGAGTGCAGCCGGCGTGCCGGGCTGCCCTGGGGCCCGCGGACTGACGGTGCCAGGCGCGCGCTGGGATGCGCCGGGTCGATCGCCAGGGCCGGCTGGTGGCCTGGGCTAGAACTCGGGCTTGGCACGCGTCGGGCACCGATCGACCAGCAGAGGTGCGCAGGCTGTATGTTGGCATTTCGAGTTAAGCGTGCTAATGATAGTTAATAATTTAATGTGTTGTATGGCTGTGTGGTTAAATTGGCATTGTCGCAGTTATTTATTGGTATTGAGATTTACTCGGAGGCCTTCACAGCAAGTCAAAAATCAAACTTGCTAATGAGCTCCTGAACCTTGGTTAAAAACCAAAGATCTGTTAGTATAGTTAGCAAAGGAGGCAACTAGCAAAAATCTGGACTATTTCTCTACCATGAGCATCTGGGAACAGAAGGAGAAGAGAATAGCCTGCCCTCTCCAGGTCTCTGTCTCTCTCTTCTTTCTTAAGGCCAAGTTGGCGAGTGCATTTACTTGTGCTCCACTCAGAACCCCTTGAAAAATCTGCTGGGTTTTTGTCAGCTTTTTGTAGTTCAAGAGCAAGGGAGATGGAGTGAAGCAGTGCACGTATGCTGCCTGCTCCAATCTGGAGGGAGGGAATGCCAGTAAAGGAGTCGGCACCAGTGGTGCTTTAGTTAACTGGCAAAGGGGCTAAGCGGAGCAGAAGTTACAGGTGGAGGTGACAGGTTTCTGTAGACCAAGTAATGCAGTTGGCAATACAGGTGTGCTGTTGGCTTTTTGAAAGGGCTCAAGAACTTACCGTTTTCCTTCTAACTTAATAGTTGTTTTAATAAAGATTTTATCTCCACCTAAAAAGAGAAAGGATAGGTGAAGGACAGAGACCGTGAAGAAACAATTCCTCTTAAAAACCTTCATGATGGTTATAAATAACCTTGTGTTACTGCATCAGACTTGTGTCTTATTTGTCTGTAGGTTCAGAAAAAAATTGTTAATAAACTAGTATATGAGTGGTAAACTCTAGGTGTGAGCACCGTATTCTTACCTTTTTTTGACATGATGGAAACACGCGCCATGCCTGTGGGTGTCAATGGCTGCACGAGTGCCATGACGGAGGCAGAGCGGTGGATCATCTTTTTCTCCACTTGTGCACGCCGAGCAGCGGGGGTCCAGCGTGCAGATGTGCGGGCACGAAGGGCAGGGCCCCCGCCGGCCCTGTGGCTGCCGGCAGCAGGAGCAGACTCTTCCCCATGCAGCTTTGGGCCGCGCATCTCCCACCGGTTGCCCAGGTGAGATGGGGAGAGATGGGATGCGGCGTTAGCCTGGAGAGGGACGGTTGCAGCCGTTGCACGTCCAGCCTTCCCTTGGGGGTTATGAGGGCAGGAGCATGAACTGGGGTGAAGATGGTCATTGCCTGGCTTCTGGCAGGGCTGCAGAGCCTGGCGTGGCCCTCTGATCCTGCCTGGGTCTGGCGGCATCTCCTGCAGCGCCGTGGTGTCAGCAGCGCCCTGGTGTCAGCCTGCGGTGCTTGGCGCAGTCCCAGATGAAACACCTACTCGGCAGAGACCTGCAGCCGCCAGCTTGCCCAGCTGGTTCGGGCAGTGCCGGTGCAGACGCCAGAGCTGGGACTTGCACCGCGAGCGTGGCGGCGGGGTCGGGGCCGTGGGGAGCAGCGGCAGGCAGGGGGGAGCCGCCGGGGCAGGGAAGGGCGGCCGCTGTGGGGACCGGGCAGCAGAGCAGCTCTGGAGCCATCCTCCCTTTGGCCTGGCGTTCCACTGCAGCCTTGGGTGACACGAGCAGCGGTAGCGCCCGGGACGTCATGTTAGTTGCTGCCCGCGGTTGGGTCTCGTGGATTCGCCTCTTCCCTTTCTGAACCCATCTGAGACTGCCATTGCTGCAGTAGTCTGTGGCAGCCAACTCAGCACGTTCGTTACAGGTTCTCGAAGCAGCAATGCTCCCACAGGTTTCCGGTCTCCAAAAATCCTTTATCATTTTTACACCATTAACACACGGCAAGTGCTTCTCCTTTGTGTCAGTTCCTCACCCCGCAGCATCTGGCTGTGGGCGGAGGATGTACTCCCTCGTCCAAAGCAAATGAAGGACTCGGGTTTTGTTAGGAGTGGCTGCTGGCTACTTCTGATATTCAAGGTGTTCTCCAGGCTCTTGCTCCTCCTCCAGTGAGTCTGGTTTTATTTGGGAAGTCTGTTGTTTGACCAGCTCCTGGAGGTTGTCTGGATGTAAATGAAGCGTTTGTGATTTCTGTGGCAGGAGAGAGGGTGTTCCCTGCGCCGCTCAAAGCCGTGCCTGATTGTTACAACCTTTTTAAGCCTATTACAATGTTCTGCAAATTACATAACATACACATAATTAATTGTGTTCACTTTCAATCACGAGCATAGATTGTAGCGTGCCTTCAGCTCTTCATCTGCACTCCATACGACACGCCAGTATTGCAGCCTGAGTGCAGCACTCGGGGCACTGCTTTCGCCGGGATGTGCCCTCGTTCTGGGGTCCTTCGCAGCATGTGCTCCGACAAGGCATCTGGTCACTGGTGCTCCTGTCATCCCATGTGCCTTGAGGAAGCGGATGCTGTAGGGCTTTTTGTGCTCCCGCAGGCAGGAGGGAGGGTCCCCAGCCCATGCTGCGTGGGCTCTGCGCTGCCTTGCTGCCCTTGACTTGGCCGCTCCTTCCCACCCGGAGCTCAGGCTGCAGAGCCTCCCAGGCACGGGCAGTGCCAGGACCTCGTGCAGCTTCATGTCTCTAGGCAAGGTGGAAGGGAGGGAAGAGCCATAAATTTGCCTGGAGGGAGCAGCGGAGGGTGGCAGGATCCTTGCTGGGTTCTGGAGGGAGACCATGGTGCCCTGATGATTTCTCCTCTCTGTTCTGCAGATTCGTTTGTGAACAGCCAGGAATGGACCCTGAGTCGCTCGGTGCCTGAGCTGAAGGTGGTGAGTACTCACGACTCGTGCCTCGGATACCCCTGGTTCTCTGGTGCTGCTCCAGATCGCCAAGAAAAACCCATGTTTTATTGTGGCCAGGTGGAAATGCATAGGTGCTCCCGGAGGAGCTGGGGCTGCTGCCGTGCTGGGGCAAGGCAAGGGCTTCTTGGTGGCTCACGCTTGTAAGGGAAAGGGTGTTGATCTGGGAGAGCACTTGGACGTGAAGGTCGAAAGGCAGTATTTGAGCACCTTGCCCTTCCTGCTGGCCATAGCAGAGCCGTAACTGCCGACCAGGTACTGCTGCATGGGCTGGACCTTCTGGCGTAGCAGAAGCAGGGGCAGATCCTGAGCCGTGGTTCGGGCACGCATCCACGGTTGTAGCCCTCAGAGCAGGCGTCCCAGTGTGGGAGTTGCCTGTGTGGGACGTGTCACTTCTCCGTTTGAGCCTTGGTGACCAGCTCTGCGCTGGTGCTTCCCCGGCCTCCTCCCAGACGTGCCTGCCCCGCGGTGTCCCTGCCGCGGAGGCGTGCTGGTGGGATGAAACTGTCACCTCTGGCGCTTTGTTCTGCCAAACAGAGGGGATGAATCTCCTCCAGTTTGTCAGCGCAGGGCGGGTTTCCAGGGCCGTTCCCAGGCTTCATCACCTACTTGTGGGCTACAGGCTGTGGCAGGGGGGCTGCCTCTGCCCCCCTCTCACCCCCGACTCGCTGGTGGCGATGAGCTCGTAGGCTGGTTTGGGCACTGACGGAAAGGCACCCTCGGCAGCTGTGCCGCGAGCGCGGGGGTAGCGCTGGGAGGGACGTCGGGGCGGGCGGGACGCCGCAGGTGCTTCCGAGTGTCTGTCTGTCTGTTCTCGGGCACCTGGGCAATCTGTTCCACCGCTTCGCTCTTCTCACGCTCTCCATGGCAGCCCTTAACTCCCTTTGAAGACTGTTGGCATGTCTCCCTTCTGCCCTTTCGAGATTAATTTTTTTCAATCTTAATCCGGGAAACAAGAAGCGTTTTTGCAAAACATACCAGCACCATGCTGCGACAATTTTTCTTATCTGCAGTTAAGTAAAAATTAAAACAAACTTTGAATATTCATTTGTTAGTTTGGCTTGTACAACATGTGTCTGTTTAAAAATATTCTTGCAGCTATTCTCTGTATTGCCTTCTGACATTTTAACATTCTGCAGGCTGCAAAACAGTGCTGCAAGCTAAACAAACCTAAAGCTTTTAGTTCTTCCTCAATTAGCACAATCCTTGTCCCATGTTTTCCATGACCTCCGGGGATCTCTGTTGCTCCAGGGTTTCATCCAGCCGATGCAGCTCTTCCCGAAAGCCCGGGGGCCTTTCAGAGCCCTGGTTCGGTCCCCGCCTTGCTGGGCTGAAGCCGTTTCTGCTGTGGCTCGGGTTAGGCTGCAGCAGCCGCCTGCGGCGGGGCCGCTGTGCTCGGGCAGGCAGACCTCTGGGCGGTGGGGCGGTCAGCCGGGGTTCTTCCTTCTGCGGCTGCGCCGCGAAGGAGGTGGTGCAGCGGCAGAGCTGCTCCTGCCTGGGTCTGGGATGGCGGGCAGCCGGCGGGGAGGAGGAAGGCCAGGCAGGTCCTGAGCTTTCGGGCAGGTGCCTAAGGGGTCCCTTCCGCACCGCGCTGCTGTGGCCCTGGCTGCGCCGTGGGTGCCTACGGTGCCTCCTTGCCTCGGCTCCCGTCTCGCCCGCCCCAGCGGCGCGGCCGTCCTCGTCTGTCGCAGGGCCCAGCTCTTCTCCCCGGGCCTCTGCAGGCACATCGGTCTTTGAGGAGGCGTCCCGAGTTACCGTGGTGTGGAAGGGGTCCCCGCACACCACCCATCCTGGAGTCCGTATGGGAATCGCTGAATAAATGGCTGCGACTTGGCAAGAAACATTCCCAGGCTTCGCTCCCTTCCAGTTTTCAAGCAGCCCTCCCCTTGGCTCCCGGCTCAGCCTCACCAGCCCCGTCCTCAGAGGCATGCTCGATGCAGGAGGTGCTGCAGGTGGAGCAAGGTCGTGCCTGCGCGGCTGGCACGAGGCGCAGCGGCAATCTCAGCGGTGCTGCGTAAGCGGCTCCTGTGGCAGAGCCACCCAGTCCTCGGTCCTGCCTGTGTGGCGCTTCACCACGTGCCACCGTGAAAAATGGGTCTGAAACCAAAAGACATCCTAGTGCAGGGCAACACGGGGTCTTCTGATAAATGGCAGAGCGCCCGGTTATGACGGGAGGGGCTGGCACGAAGCGCTCCCTCTGTCTCTGATCGGCGAGTCCTTCTCCCCAAGGGAGACCTATGCTGAGCCTATGGCCCCAAGATTCATAATTCTGTGCGTATGGAAAACCACGGGTTCACTGGGGGCTTCTGTTTCATGGCACATAAGCGTTGAAGGCAGCCCACATCCCTCCTTCTGCAGGAATGAACTCTTTCCTTTACCTCCTGCAGGAGGTGAGGATCTTGCCGCTTTCTTCCCTGCTTACTTTCCCATTTGCACCACAAGCGGTCAGTCTACTTTCTCTAAGGTTTTTTAATAACTGGATGTATTTAAGTTATGTATATTAAGTTATGTTACCATGAAGCTTCCTCCACCTGCTGCAGGCTGAGGGGGTCTGCATGTGGGAGTAAGGCAGCGATTCCTGCAAGCCTTGCCTTCGCTGTGGGAACGGCACAAAATGGTGCCTGTTGGCGGGGACTCGTCCCCCCGCCCCGATACGGGGCCATAGCAGCCCTTCGCTGGCCAGCACAGAGGCAGGCTGCGTTCTCCCGTTCTCCCGACACGTCCTAATACAGAGGTTTCCATGGTGCCTACACCCCACGTCTTACTTTGGTTTGCTGCCTCTAAGGGGACACGTTCCTCAAGACTGTCAGTTCTGTTTGAACTTGTTTGTAACAGCAGATGAGATTAAGCAAAGCAGAAGTGTATTTCTGCAAGACGTAGGTCAGGATTTTGGTTATAAGCAAACAAAGCGTAAATGAGGTTCTATCCAAGTTTGAGAGCGCTAAATATTGTTGGAATGTTTAATCTCTGATGTTGCGGCTAGCCTGAGCACGGAGCTGAGCCCCCAGCTGCCTGCTCTGCTCTGCGTGGTGGGCTCCGCAGTTTCTTCTCTGTCTTCACCCCTTTATGTCGCAGCCTGCTCACGCTGCCATCGAAGCGTGGCGGAGGCAGGGAGGACTCAGCCAGAGGAGGGGGTGCTACCTTCATTCGTAACGCAGGCCATGGCGTTCGTGTAGCCCTTACGTCTTCACTTGGCTCCAGAAGCACGTGTGTGTTACCTGGGAGGTTTGCAGTCTGGTACGTGTTTTCATGTGTCCGAACGCGCTGTGTACGGTCTGTGATCGCTGCTGCGGGTGACAGACCTGGCAGCGATGCGTTCGGCCCGGGCATGCCTGTGGGAGCACGTTCGCCTGCACTTCCTAGTCCCGGGCTCCTGGCACCCCGGTCCTGCCACTCGCCGGCTCCGTGCGCGTGGGCGCGAGAGGCACCGGCAAACCGGATGGTTTCCCACGCTCCTGTAGCGCGGTCTGCCGCCAGCTGAGCGCCCGCTGCCGTGGGGCCGGCGCGTCTTTGCCGCTCGCCGGGAGTGTGCGGGTAGCTCGGGGCAGGACCTGTTGCAGCGGCAGCTTTCGAGCACCTGCCTGAAAGCTGGAGAACCTGCCTGGTGGTGACTCACTCGCCAAGCTCATCCCTTTGCCTGGAAAAGGTCAGCCGTAAACTCCTCTTTGGTGGCAGAGGCAGCTTTAATGTTCCCAGCCACTCCTCCCCTCACCCCCCGCTTCTTTCGGCGCTGCTGAGGCTGTGCGTGGCTGTACTGCAGACCTGCTCTTGGCAACGGAGCCGTTTTGAAAATAGCACTGCAAACGAGCGCTGGGCCGCACGGCCTGTGCTTGACTCGCTTTGCTCCGCGGTTGCACCGACCGTGTCGGTGGCGCAGTCGGGCGAATGCGAGGTGGGTGCGGCGGGCAGGTGCGCGGTGCGGCAGGGACGGTCCCTGCAGGCCGGTGGCGCGGAGCGGAGCTCTGCGCTATTGCAGTCGGGCCGCTTCCGGCAGCACGGCGTGTCTGCCCCGTGCCGCAGCCTGCCGCCGGGCTGTCGCCACAGGCTGTGTCCGCGAGACCTGCCTGCGGTCCCCGAGTGCCGAGGCGGGCAGCAGGTCTGGGCAAGCAGGGAAGAGCCAGTGGCTGGAGCTGAAGTCGCCATGGCCCACGCTTGGACATCACGAGGAAGTGTTACCAGGCCATGTTGTACCTGGAGGACCTGCCTCGACAGTGCGGCCCTCAGTCCTGTCCCCTGGTGCAGGCGGGCAGCGCTGGGGACACCTGGGGCCGGCCGACCCCTGCCCTGGCCCCGGGGGAGCGGGAGCAGGCACAGCCCGAGGTGGTGGGCCGGCTGGGGAGAGGCCCCCCAGCCCCAGCGGGCAGGACTCGGGGCTCTTGGTGCGACATGTCCCCTGCCGGGCTAAGTCTGCGCTGAGCGCGCAGCAGGTTTCGTCTCTGGCGCTCGGAGGGGCCGGGCTGAGGTGACCGTGGATGGAGTGAGGGCACGGGGCACAGCACCCCTCGGGCAGGAGCTGGTCCTTGCTCAGCTGCGCAGGCTCTTCCCTGAGTCGGCAGGCAAGTGGAGAGCTCCGACGCCAACGTGCCTCGTGCCGGTTTCCGATACCTGGGTGACATTTGGACGCAAGTGATGGGATTGGGATTTTGATTTTGTCTCTTGTACGTGTAAGACTATGTGCTGTTTTCACAAGCGCTATTAGCTTTTCAGTGCTGTGTGCCTGCTTGAAATTTTCATCGTAAAGATACTTCTGCCTGGGTCATCCTGCACAGAAATACGCCCACCGGGCCCGCGTCGCACCTCCGTGGAGACTCTGGTATTTCCAGCAAATGCAGGCACTCCGCACGTCCCCAGTGAAGCTCGTGGTCCGATCCAGTGGCGGGTTTAGGAAGGGTGCAAGGTCAGCGGTGTACTGCCAGACGCTTTAATGTCACTGTGCATTTGCTGTGAAGCAGCCGTGGACATGCAGGGGATGTTGGATTTTCCAGAAACACGTCAGCCCTGTTGGGAGGTCTGCATGGGGATGTCTCTGGTGGCTTCCGTCTGGTAGATGTACCAGATATCTTAAAACCCAGTGAAACAGCTAGTCCCCACAATCCATGCTAATTAATCCTGGTGACAGAGAAGGAGGATGCCTACAAAAGCATTTGGGTGGATGGTATACTGGGCAACAACGACGAAGAGTTGGTGGGACAAAGCGTGAACCTTCCATAGTGGAGAAACCCCCAGCTCCGTGTTCTGTGGGGCAGTACGGGCAGGCGCTCCAGGCGGTGTTGGTGTGCCGGACACCCACCCCAGGGATGTCTCTCTGAGAGCACTGGGAGTGTGGTTTGGACATGGGAGGAGGTATAGGGTGCCCTAAAGCAGCGGTTACGTACGAGAAGACCCACGGTAAGGTCAGACTATACAAAGCCACAGGCAGGTCAGGTGCTCTTTGGGAAGCTGTGCGGAGAAGGAGTGGGAGCTTGCTGCGCCCAGGTACGGTGAACTGTGGCGCCGGCTCGGCCAGGACGGCTTCCGGGGCTCTGCACGGTGAATGACTGGTAGGAGCTTGCCAGCCTTCTCCGCCAGCCAGGACTCTGAGGTGCACCGGCCTGCGTAAGAAGTGGGTTAGGAACGTCGCTCCCGGCTCCTGGCCGAGAGTGCCTCTCCATGGGTCTGGGGCATCGGGAGGAGGGAGGAGGAGCATGGGTGGAGGGTGCCCCTGCGTCGCCCCGGCGTTCCTGCTCCATCAGAGCAACGCTGCGGCAGAGGCTAGAGGAGCACAAGGTGGGATGCTCAGTAACACAAGAGCCCACTCCGCGAGCTGCATTGTCCCCGTGGGTGTGGGGAATAGCTGTGGGATATAAGCTGGCCAGTCAGAGCTAGATTTTTTGCAAGGATGGCAGAAGATGCCTCTTTACCCCAGGACTCCTGTCCCATCGGCAGGCAAGGACACTTGCAAGCCTTCAGGCACCAGAGGTTTTATAATTTGTCAGGAAAATGCTGACATTAGGAAAAACTGGGCTGTCTGGCTGACCCATCCTGGGACAGCTACGTTCATTTTGTAGCAAATTTGTAGGGTGATCCAGACTGACAGACCCCTCGCCTAGTGTGTTTCATCCCAGTTAAATATTGATGCTAGGTATCTTTATTTTTCAACTTGGTTAAAAATTGGTGCTAGGTGTCTTTCTGTGTAGGCAGCACAGCCAGCTCCAGTGGGAAACGTGCGCTCCGCTACAGCAGCGTCACTGCCGCGGCGGGGAGCGAGCGCTGTGCCTCGCTGCTGGGATCGGAAGCAGCAGCTGTACCCAACGCGTGGCCAGCCTGCTCTCCTCCTCCCGGCAGGTGCTGTCAAGAGCTGTAACTCCCCAAAATTTGGGATGTGTGGGCTGGGAGAAGAGGGTTTTTTCCTTCAGAGTTGACTGTGGCTTGGGAGGGCAGGCACACCCCACGAAGAGCTGAAGTGGCGCCAATGGGGCTGTGCCTGCTTGGGGGAGGCGAGGGTCCTCACGACCCTCCATGTGGGTGGCTGCGCCCTGGTACCTGCTGCTCTCTGCCTGGCTGAGACCAGTTAATGCCCCCAGGCTTCCCACCGAGCACCAGCTGGGTTGTGCCCTCCCCCGTGCCCTCTCGTGGTGGTCTCTGCCCATCCCCGGCACGTGCCCGGTGACAGGTTGTCTCGCCTCGCAAGGGTGGCCTTGCGTAGAGGACGGCGTGCTGGGCGCCTGGACGGCAGGTGATGCGCGCCTCTCTTTCAGGGCATCGTGGGGAACCTGTCCAGCGGCAAGTCGGCCCTCGTGCACCGCTACCTGACTGGCACCTACGTGCAGGAGGAGTCTCCTGAGGGTAAGGTCTGGCTTCAGGGGCGCCTGGGGGGTGCTCTGGGCCCTTGCTCCTCTCCCCGCTCTACAGGCGACCCCCACCTCTGCCCCTCATCTGCCGCAGGGCTCTGCAGCCGCCCCTGGCCTTTCTTAGGGGGTTCCCTCTGCTTGCTCCCTGCCCGCGCTTGACCTGCCGCCTTGCCCTTTTCCCAAGGTGGCCGATTTAAGAAGGAGATTGTGGTGGACGGCCAGAGTTACTTGCTGCTGATTCGAGATGAAGGGGGCCCCCCCGAACTCCAGGTAGGAGCCCCGTACCTGCCTTCCTGCCCTGGCCTGCTGGAGGGATTGGGGGGCTCCTGGGGAGGCACCTGCCCGGCTGCCTCTTGGGGGCCTGGCCGTGGGAGGACGTGAGGACTGCAAGGCCCGAGCAGGGGCTACCGCTGTGGTGACTGCTGACGCCAGGGCCTCCCTGCGGTGCCAGGGAGCTCGTGCGGCAGGGCCCGGGGCAAGCGCTCGGCTGAGCCTGGCCGCCGCGCCCCGCGTGCCCGCCTTGCTGGCGGCTCCGGGCACGGGGCTCCGGGGCGCTTGTCTGGGCTGTGACGGCTGCTGTGTCTCCCTCAGTTTGCTGCCTGGGTCGATGCTGTGGTGTTTGTCTTCAGCCTGGAGGATGAGATCAGCTTCCAGACAGTCTACAACTACTACCTGCGGCTCTGCAGCTACCGGAACACAGCGGAGGTGCCGATGGTGCTGGTGGGCACGCAGGGTGAGAGCGGAGCGGCCGGGTTTCCTCCCCACATCCTCCCTGCACTGGTGACGTGTCTACACGGGCAAGAGAAGGCGGCATGCTAGCCCCGCGAGCACGTCGGGAGATCCCAGTCCGTAAGCTGTATGCGGGACAGTTACGCCGAGGCCCCTCGTCTGGGGCTCTGGAGGAGATGAGTAGTTCTGTCTCAGGCCATCTCGGCTTTCCCGCAGAGAGCTGCCGTACTTCAGGGAGCCACAATCCTCTTCAAAATGCCCAAAGCTGCTGGCGTTGCCTGCCTTCCTGGGCTCTGCCTGCAGCAGTTTGGCCCAGGCAGGAGCCAGGGCCTGGGTGAGGGAGGGTCTTCTGCTGGTGCATTGCCCTCCGTCCTCTGGGACGAGCTGCAGCAGGGAGGGTGTGGGGGGATGGCGACTTGCTGTGAGCACCCCGAGAAGGGGCCTGAGCTGTGGAGCACCGTCTCCCCTGAGGTGCTGCCAGTGCACATGGATACGGGGAAGAGCAGCAGCAGCCCAGAACTGCCCTCCCCTGCCCCTGCCCCTCCCCTGCAGGGCTGGGGACTGGGACGGAGGCCATGAGGGAACTGTCATGAAACCACAGCTGAGGCTGCCAGTGGAGACAGGAGACACAGTGCCTGGAGCCCCCACTGGGCACCTCAGACGCGCCCAAGCAAGGAGCTGCCGATGGAGAGGGGCTGCTGGGAGAGAGGGCAGCCCTTGACTGTGATTCCGGCCTTGCACAGCTTGTGTTGGAGGCAGCCTACCCTCCGAAAGCCTCGCCGTAGGTGCCCAGGAGGCAGGGAGGGGCAGCAACGAGGGCATTACTGCAGATGTCTGAGCTCTGCTCCTCCAAAATCAGTGTCCTTCCTGCCTGTAGGCCGTAAAGCACAAGCAGGAGGGAGCCTGGGGCTGCAGAAGTTGTCTGGGTGTCAGAGAGCCGGAGCAGGGGACAGAGGATGTGAGGGGAAAAGGTCTTGGCAGGACCCAGTTCCTGAGCAGTGCAACCCATTCTGGCGAAGAAGAAACCCTGAGGCTGGGAAGACGGGGTGGCAGCAGGAGGGGAGTTGCAGGGGCGTCTGCTCTGGACCCCAGATTAAGCGTAGAACAAAGTTGTTAAACTTTTGATACTTAAAGATTGTGGAATTAATGTCAGGACTGAGTGATCTTGGTTCAGGACGGCGCTAGGCTTGCAGGCATGTGCTGTGGAGGCTCAGGAGTGGGGCAAAGGAGTCGGTGATCATTGCTGGCGCAGACTTAGAGCCACAGCCTTGGTACAGTCAGGCTAAGCAACCCACTGGAGAGTTTGAGGGGGACTTTTTCACAGTGTGAGTCCCAGGACTCCTTCAGCTCCTCCTGAGAGGGTTCATTTGCAGCCCCTGCGTGTCCCTGGCATGTCTTCAAGGAAGCAGATTCCTCATGGGAAGGTAGTTTTTCCAAAACATGCGAGCATTTAGCAGCCATCTGGAATACAAATTAAGCCTGTTTTTTAGGGTTGTCCACCAAGGCCTCAACTGTGAGTGCATCCTAGTGGATTTGGTTTTCCCAGTTAACTGAAGATGATTTCGCCCTTTTGATTCTTTAGTCTGTAGGGTATGTCCTTAAGACCTAAAATGATGGAGACTGGCAAATCCATTTTACTCTGCAACTGAGGCAGACATGCAGATGAGTGCGCTGTCTTGTTGCAGCAGCCATGACCGGTGACACATGGACAGATGGCAATGTTAGTAATTTCTAGCGCATGTAGACACCGTGCATCCTCATGCAGATGAGGCTGCAGTTCGACCCAAGGTCAGTCTGTTTGCACCTTTGCCCCCAGCGCTCTGTCTGCTGTCACTGAGCGTCCTGGTGTCTTCAACAGCGGCACTGTTCATGACACGGTTATGCGAAATTGTGGTGGTGTGTCCCGTTCCTAACGTCCAGGCTGCCTTGCCTTGCCAGCCACACCTCCCACTGGTTTCTGCCCTCTGTCCTCAGAAGCGTCAGTGGCTGGATATTGGGAGGGTTGAATAAGGTTCACTGAAAAAATGGTTCATTTAGAAAGGTTCATTTAACAAATAAATTTTTCTACAAATGTGGAACTGTAATCTAAGAGATTAGTGGGATGGGAGGTGTGCTCTGAAGGTGGGTGTCTGAGTGTGTGAAGGGAGGGAAAGAGGTCAGGAGGGTGCTCTGGGACCTGCGGATAGATGGAACCAGGGTGCTTGCTTTTTAACCTCCTTCCCTTCGGTTTCCAGATGCCATCAGCGCCACGAACCCCCGGGTCATTGATGACTCTCGGGCGCGGAAGCTTTCCAATGATTTGAAGCGCTGCACGTACTACGAGACCTGTGCCACCTACGGGCTGAACGTG
The DNA here is from genome assembly GCF_964289735.1 of Phaethon aethereus. Classification (NCBI taxonomy): domain Eukaryota; kingdom Metazoa; phylum Chordata; class Aves; order Phaethontiformes; family Phaethontidae; genus Phaethon; species Phaethon aethereus. Next base: position 171,779,338 of record NC_138582.1, read on the forward strand.
GAGAGAGTCTTCCAGGATGGTACCTGCGGCTGGTGGAGGGTGTCCGGGCGAGACAGGCCAGCAATGCTGTCCCAGGGAGGGGGCTTACACTACCTAGACCGCCGGCTCTCTGTTGGAATGGCGTGCTGCCGTGAGGCCAAGGGAGCTAGGCACACAGTCGTGCGCAGCGCCGCTGCTGTACACACGCAGGCTGAGTTTGAGGATTAGGACGTGCCGCATGTGTGGCAGGATTGCGGTGTGTGTGGCACGGAGGGACGTGCACGAGGGAGTGCAGAGCAGGGCCGGGCAGCACTCTTCTCCTGCCTTTCTCGCTGGGGCTGTGCTCTGGGCAGCCCCTCGCTCTGGAGAGCGGGGGGGCTGCAGGGGACGATTGCATCCCCGTGGTGGGCCTGTGCAGCGCAGCAGTCTGTGTGAGCCTGCAGAGGACTTGGGAGGCTGCAGAGAGGGTTTTGATTGCTGTTGGTGGGGGAGAGGAGGAAGCACTGCCGAACCTTTGTTAGGTAAGGGAACCTTTGTTAGCAAGGACAGCCAGATGGGCGGCTGTTCCTCATGGGAACAGTGTGGAAGAGTATTTCTGCTTAGTCTTGGAGAGGAGTCTGCATGACGGGGATGCTCTACGTGGAAGAGGGAACCTACACCACATCCTAGGAGTTTGCAGTCTGCTTAAATAAACTGGCACCCTGCGCTGTAATAGGGCTGCATATTGCCCTGTCCCTTTCCTCTACCTTGTCTTCTGGAGAGCAGCTGGGGGTCTGTGAGGAAGAGTCTGTGCAGAGCTGAGCAGCTGGAGGGGACAGAGTTGCTTTTGGAAAGGAGAGCTGTGCTGTCAGTGTTTGCAAGTGGAACAGGCGCATGGAAGAAAGTTTGGAAATAGTAGTGCAGCAGGACTGAGCCTGAATTCAAAAATCCAGCTTGGTTCATTGCAGCGAGCAAGATGGGCTGAGGGCGAGGCACAGGACTGAGGCTGTCATCGGCTTCAAGTGCCTCCATCCTCTGAGCTGGAGCTGGTGATCCCCTACATAAGTCTGTCACCTTCCAGTAACCTCCTGTTGCAGGGCTGAGGGTCGTAGTCACGGTGCTGCTCTTCTTATGCAAGCGCATGTAGAGATGTTCTGCTCTCCTGCTGCTGGTCCACCTCTGAGACAGTCTGAGAAGTCAGCCCAGAAAGCGACCTTTCAAACTGTCCCACCTAGCGCCTGGCAGCGAACCCCTCCGCATCCAGCAGCCTCCGCATTGCCTTGCTGTTCCTGGGGAAGCTGGGGTGTCCCTGTTGGGGGGGTTGCTCATGAGTCTCCCCTTCTTCCTCGTCCTCATGAGTAATGGAGGAATGGTGGAAGGAACAGCTGGGAATAGCTGATGATAGTGAATACTGCAGCGGACCTGGAAGGGGAGGATCCGCTAAACCAACTCAGCAGTTTGCAGAGCAAGTCTGGAGAGAGCAACAGCAGGTGGGCTGTGGGCACAGCTGATCCTGGCTTCTGGAAAGTGTTTGGCACTGTGTGTCACCAAATTTGTTCAGCTTGTTCCTTCAAATTGGTTCTGCTGTGTTGCTTCTCTGAAGGACAGTACAATGAGGAATAGCCGCCGGTGGGTTTGGGAAGGGGCTGGGGAAGGCACTGCAGGATTAGGTGCTGCTGTCTGTTAGGCTGCTTCTCATCCTTTTTTAATCTCAAGATGGAATGAATTGTGCTCTGGGGTTATTTTTTCCCTTTGTTGGCCATAGCAGCATAGACAACACAACTTTAAGCAATGCAATGTGCGAGATGAAAGCTCTCATGTGAGACTGGGACTCCGCTTCTAGCACCAGTGCTGCTTAGCAAGCTTGGTGGTAGACCTTGAGCTGCTGCTTGAAGGCGCAGGAGTGAGTGCTGGCAAAGCACTGTGCTTCATCTTTTGTCTGGGTTTATTCACAGCCTGTCCCTGTGGTCAGGAAGGAGGCAAGGGAGCGGGTTTGTCCATGTGAGGAGCAATGAGGCTGAGGAAATCCAGAAGACCCCAAGGAGTGTGTTAACCGGAGACTGTTCATACAAACCCGATGTCAGTCTGGGCAAATGCTGATGCTGCACGGAGCAAGGAGCGTGGGCTGCCCTGCCAGGAGGGCTGATGCTGTCCCTGGGCCAGTGAGCAGGGGAGCACTGATTTGAAGTCCAGATGGATTCTTGCCTTTGTACAGGGCAGCAGGAGGACCATTGCTGGAGTGTTGTCAAACTCGGGTGTCAGCGCTTGAAAAGGACACAGAAAAACTGTAAAGATTACAAAAAAAAAAAGCTACAAAAATTAATCAAAGGCTGGAAAAAATACCTGATAGTGAGACACACTAAAAGAGACTATCCACTGAATAAATCAAAAAGAAGACTGAGAGGTGACTTGATTACAGTCTAAGAGTATCTATGCACCTATCTACATGGGGAGAAAATCACAGATACTAAGACTCTGCAGGCTAGCAGAGAGTTAATGCTAGAAGCCAAAGCCAGTCAAATTCAAATTTTAAAGAATCCTTACTTTTTTTATAAATAACTCTCTTTTCATTAACTGTTGGAAAAAATGCATAAGGAAGTGCTGTATTCTGCATCTCTCGTACTTTCTCCAAATCCAGACGACATCCCTTTGCGGAGGAGACTCACCGCATACCCAGGTGACTGGTGCAGTATAGGCTGGGTGAAGTTTGGTGGCTGGCAGCACACAAAGGTCAGCCTGGAAAAGAGGGAGATCCTTCTGGCCTTTGGGTCTGTGTATGCAGGAGCTGTCCGCGCTGCTGCGGTTCCCTGTGCCGTGCCATAGGCTGCCTCTGCGTGCCACACGGTGCCGCGTGCCTGCTGCTGCCGTTTTGCCGGTGTCGGTGTCCTGGCCGAGTGTGCTGCTCGGAGCTCTGGAGAAAGCAGTGTGGTAACTGGGAGTTGCAAATGGAGCAGAGGGACGCACCGTCGCGTAGGAGATCTGGAGTAAATCTCAGGTACTCAATGCTCTCACCTGCCTGCTCAGCTGCAGGACCACACAGATGCTCCCGAGCATGGCTGTGGAGAGGGAAGGAATGGAGCAGGAGGCCCTGGCGAGGAGCTGAGGAGAGCTGTGCCAAACACGTCGGCCTCAGCCGTCACTGGCATCTGAAACTATTCAAGGGCGTCCAGGATCCAGTTTCAGAGGAAGCGGACTTGGTGGGATGAGGTATTTTCGCAGTGGGTAGGCAGCTTTTCCCAGTGAGCGTTGGTGGGTCCTGATGCATCTGTTTTGGGATCTGGTGGAGTGCTGGCAGTCATGGATTGTGTCAGCAGCTTGCCCTGCGTGGCAATGCAGTTACTCGTCTTCCTATCGTTTCTCCAACACAAGTTGCTCAGCCCAGACCGTGGTAGACCTGCCCCATGCAGGCAGGGGAAGATGTCGATTTCCCACAACAGAAACAGGAAGACTTCTCTACATGGTGGTCTTTGCTTTCGCTGCAAAGGTTGGCTTGCTTGTCCATGCTGTGCAGAGCATGTGCTGCAGCCCTGTTCCCAGAGAGCCCTTCCATGCCACCGTCTGGTCGAACAACGAGCAATCACTGATGACCTTTTTGGATTGCAAGTTAACGTCGTGCTGGTCTAGCATGACAGCTTGAGGGAGTGACCATCCTGCCTCTCGGTATTCAGTTGGAGGCTAAGGCTAGTGCTCTTCCTTCCCAAGCTGCTGTCTCTGCAAACGCCCCGTGGTCTGCACATGGTGCTGCTGAGCATGGAGGAAGCTCCAAGAAGGAGAACCTCGGACCTCCACATTTACCGACTGTTCAGAGGTTCTCCAGGAATTGGGTGCCTCCAGCTGTTGGGGTGCTCTCCTTCCTGCTCAGGCAGGTGCAGCAGGGACCCCTCCTCCACGCCTAGAGCAGTTCCTGGGTATTTGGTTTGTGGTTGTGTTGTGCAGGGATCTAGACCAAGTATGTGACAGTGTGTGCCACTGTAATTGTGTTGAATCTTTTGGAGCACTGAAGGCTTTGTCCAGGCAGTCAGGCTTCTGAAGGTGGCTGTGAAAAGGATGCATGGCGTGCAGGAAGGGGGGAGCTTTCTGCTTGCTGGTTTCTCGTGCGTGGTCTGGCAGAAGTCCCCCTGGAAACGCTGCTCGCTGCGTGGGAACCGTACTTCTCTCATCCTTTCCAAGTTGCTTCCAGCACCAGATGTTGTTGCAGTTACTGCTTCTCTGAAAAGATGGGACAGACTGCCTGTGGCTTCAAATACCGCAAGGAGACGACCCTGGCAGAAGCAGGAGGAGTGGGCTGTGTGCTGCAGCGTCCAGCACACGGCCGATGCCAACTGCAGTTTCAGAACTTCACCAGGGGTGGGCCCGCCCTGAGGGGTGGGTCCGTGTGGTCCCGGTGAGGTGGGAGGCTGGTACTGAACCTGCCTTCTGACTTCTTGGCTCTGGACAGGTATGATTAAAGAGCTTTTCTTCTCAAAATTGCCTTCACAGAGCTCCTGTATGCAGGAATCTCCTAGAACTTAGAGGATGCTAGGACAATAGCAACAAGCCAGCGCTGTGGGGGTGCCTCAGCTCTTGGGCTTCATTTTAAGAGTATTTCTGTACCAAGCAAAGGTTAGAGAGGGAATTGTTGAGAGCCCCTTGGCAGTGATTATCTCGGCGTTGTTCCTGAAGGGGAGGAGTGACCCAGGCCTGGTCTGGAAGCGCACAGGAGGGACAGCAGCGCTGCTGCCCAGTGCTGCGGCGGCTTCCCTGGCTTCGCCTCTGCGGCAAGGCGCGGGTGAGCTCTCCGCTCTTCCCGCTGGCCCTGGGCACTGGGGAGGACAGGCGGCGGTGCGAGGCAGCCTCCCCCGATGGCCCGCCAGACCCTGCTGCTGACGTGCTGGCGGCATTGCCGCTCTCCGTCGCTCGCCCTCAGCCGTGGGGCTGCAGACCTGGACTTCAGCTTGAAAGCCCAGGGGTGGTTCTGGCTCTCCTGCCTAGGGCATTGTTTGGGTTTCTGCATCTTGAGCGGGACAGCTGGGCGGCCGGCGTCCCTCCTTCTGCTTGGGTGTGAGTTGGTTTGTTCCCGGCCATTGGGGTGATCGATGGCATCGCCAAGTCTGCCAGGGCAGTGAGAGATGCTTCTGAGGAACGGTTTGGCAGGAAAATTTCAAGGGAGAGGCTGAGAGTTTGTGCACAGGGATGTGGGCAAGGCCCTGCAACTCCGTAAGGTGCCACCCCACCCCACGTTGTTTTCTGTAGGGTCCTTGGTGTGTCACTGGGGACCTTCACATGCACCTCCTGTCTGTCCAGATACTCCTACCAGAGCTGACCATTCCTGGCGGTTTCTCCAGAACATCTAGACAAGGTGCTGCGGTGTGCTTTAAAATACTGTGTGATGCTTGAGTGCCAATACGCACAGGAGCACCAGGCATGACATCTGGCAAACAAACGCCAAGCAATGTGTTTGGACAGAGGTTCTGTGGCCGGGGCAGGGCTTATTGGTTCTACATCACAGAGCTGCACGTAGCAACCAAAGAAACCGTGATAAGCAAGTGATCCCAGAGGCTGGCTTAAGGGGTGACAGAAATTATCCTTGAAAAAGTCTGGCTGGTGTTCAAGAAGTGGAAGAACCTCTGCCTGGCAAGCAGAAACATGAAGGCCGCCTCAAGATGCCTCAGTTAAGGATTGGTGAGATTTTATCAACACCGGTGTGGTCTTGCTGGCCTCATGGTTAATTCCTTTGTGACCACGAATGGGTGAGTGACAAGGCAGAGCCTCTGCCCGGCTGTTCGCCCAGGACAGGGATTGCTGAGGAGTTTTTCTGAATCTTTTCTGGCCAGCTCTCTTTTTCCTGCTGGTGGCCTTCTCAGCCTCCCTGTTTCAAGAGACCACTTTCACCCTGCCTCTTCCTTTAAAACTAGACATTGAGAAACCTCCTGCCTTGAATCTGCCGCCGTCGGTAAAGCTGTGGGAAGCTGTCCTGAATGGCATGAAGTGCTCTGCCCTGGAAGGGGGAAAGGCTTTCTCCTCAGCCATGCAGGACTTCCCTTCCCCTTCCCGATCTAGTTTGGACTGCGCTCTGCATAAGGTTTCTGGAACGCTCCGACTTCTGCTGTGGGCGCTCGGATGTCGGTGGCTTTCTGCCTGCTGTGGTGTCCTGAAAACGCTTCCTACGGTGGAAGGGACCGTGTGTCCTGTTGCGGGAACTGTGCTTCACGCGGGTGAACTCGCCCTCTGAGCCCGTGGGGATGAGGCTAGTCCTGCTGGGGCAGGCTGTTGGCTGCTCTCCTGAAGTCAGTGCCTCCACCGAGCCAGGGAAGCCGTCTGGTCGGGGGTCTGGCTGGGAACCACTTCAGCAGCACAGAGAACGAGCCCTGCAGGCTTGCGTGGTAGAAGAGGTCTCGCCTGTCTTACTCTCTGCCGGGTAATTTCTAAGTTCTTCCTTCCCTAACCACTCCAAGGTGTTTGGATTGCCCCTGTGTCAGACCTCCCCAATTTCCACCTCCCCTCCCAGGCTGTCTTCTCCGTGGAGACAGCCAAACACCACACGGCGTGTCAGCTGGGCTGTGTTTTGACCTGCCTGGGTTAAAGCCGTTGGTACTGGAGCCTGCGGGGTCCTGGGCGGTCAGCAGAGGACACGTCCATCCCTGTAGCATTGCCAGTCCCTTGTATGGCCTTTCCCAGGCAGCCAGCACATGGAGTTCAGGCATGTTGCAGAGCTGGGGTGCCTGAGCTCGCAACGTGCCTGGCCAGTGTTTGGAGAAGAGATGATTTACGTGGTGAACAGTGGATGAAGCTGGCCAGAGGAGAGCAGGAAAAAACAGGAGGTTAATGTGGTCTGTTTGGGGGTTGTAGGAGGGGTTGCTGCTATTTATGGGACTAATATTTAGCTTGGGAGTCTGGACAGGCTGCCGGCTTTTATCAGATGAGCAGGTAGCAACAGTGGCCCAACAGGCCTTGGTCTGGCTGTATGGGAGGTGGCATTGCTGTGAGGTGGCGGGATTTTGCAGTTGCTGTCGGCATCTGACTTTTCTAAACGGGTTCAAGTCACATCACGTGTGGTGCAACATCTTCAGTCTTTCTGGAAGGGCAATGAGGCAGCTCCTTTATCGCAAGGGTGCATGATACGAGGCATGCCGGGTTGGACATGTGACGTTCCCAGGGCTTTCAGTTGTGTTCATCTGGAAGGTGCCTTCTCCTGTGATGGTGGGGCTACCCAGCCAGTGTGCAAGAGAAGATGAGGAATGGTCATGTATTTTCCTGAATTCCCCCACAGCCCAGCTTGTTTGCTGTCATGCTTTTTGGTCAAGATGTTTATTTCCAGAAAAGGTAGAAGATTGGGAAGGTTAAATGCAATTTTCAGCTGTTGGCATCAGGTAGTGAGGTCACAGAAACTGGGAGAGTTGTTCCTCACAAACATCTGGAGACCATGAGGGTCACAAAGGCCCAGGCTGATGGAGATGGCGTTGCCCAGGCTGTTCAGTTCAGTAACTGGCCCCTGTGGCTGCTGTAAGGGGGTGACCGAGAAGTGACTCTGGCTGCCCAGGGATTCTTCTGCAAGAGCCCAGGGCGCCGGGTGGCTCCTTGGTGTCCATGTGAAGTCGCTGCTCTGTGTGAGACCCAAGAGGGCGGGTGGCCTTCGGGCACTCGGCATGACCGGCGTGGGAAGCCTGCCCTGCTGCCTGCTGGAACAGCCACAGGCAAACGCTGTGCCTTGCAGCTGGGTTGCATGGCAGCGGCAGGCAGTGGGGATTGAGAGGTTGGGCCTTCTGCAGAAATCGTCCCCGTTAATACAGGGTAGCGCAGTTTGAGCCCCAGATGTTGGCATCGGTCAGATGAAGGGCTTGGTTGTCATTAAAGCCCTCCAGAAATCTGTGGGTGGAGAAAGTTGCTTTCTGGACTCTGACCCTGTCCCTTTTTCCCTTCTTCCAGTGGCTCAGAAGGTGGTGGCTCTACGGAAGAAACAGCAGCTTTCCATCGGTCCCTGCAAGTCCCTGCCCAATTCACCCAGCCATTCGTCTGTCTCTGCGGCCTCCATTCCTTCTGTTCACATCAACCAGGTGGGAAATGGGAATGGGGAAAGCCAGGGACCCCACATGCTTCTCCACACCCACTCAGTTCCCTCAATACAGAGCGTGTTTACCCTAGCTTTAGACTCTCACTACAGCCTTGGAGTAGCTTTTGGAAAGAGCAGAGTAGCTGTCACCCTGGAACTTCTGTCTGTACCCCAGAACAGCTTGGTGCTTGCCCTGAGGTCAAGCTTCGTGTCTAAACCGTTGGGTCTGGCTCATGGTCTCCAAAGCTTGTGGCATGCTTCTGCAGGCACTGGCCGCGGAGCTGTGAGCAGGCTGCAGGGAAGCTCCTGGGCAGAGCGGAAGGAGATATGTGAAAGGGTCCTCGTCTGGCTGCCCTGGCCGGACAGGCAAGCCTGGGTTGGACACAGCTGCCCACGGTCCTGCTGGAAGCAAGAAGCTGATGGTCTTCCATGCATATACAGGTGGGCTTCTTAGGGAATGTGTTTGTGGAGGGACGAATTCAGTGGTGAACTGAAGGAGCAGCACAGAGGAGGAGGAGGTGCTCCTCTGCTCTGCCAGAGGAAGGGCTCTGAGCTGTTCTTCTGGCACAGCTTTAGCTTGGCAGGGCTGCCAAGGTCTCCATGCCAGGAGGATGGTGAAGCTGGAGGCGTTTGTTCTGTGACTCTGGAGAACCAGAACTGATGCAGGAGAGGCAGGTCAGAAACCAAAGCAGGCTGCCACCATGAGTGCCTGGTAAAGGAGATCCTTTGGGCAGCCGCCTTAGTTGCACTAGGGCTTTGCTGCAGTTTCCAGCACTCTCACAAATGCTGACCTGGCTCTCTGATGAGGAAGATGAGATCCTGGGCTCTGCTGCTCCGCAGGGGCAGTCAAGCCAACAGATTCCAGCTCTGAAGCACCTGGCACAGGAAATCACAGGATCTCTAGCAAGGACTTAAGGAAATCTGTCTGTTTGGTGTGGTGCTGTCAGACTGGGGAGCAGCAAGTGTAGCTGCTGGGCTTATGAAAGAGGGGAGGCAGAGCAGCTGTGAGCCCCTCGGCTGCCTCCGCAGCGAGCAGTGCTTGGAATTGTTTTTGAGGAAAAGAGTAGCTAAGGACTCAGAGGAGCATGTGAAACTGAAGAAAATGCAAATCAAGTTTAGGAAAACAAATTCTGCCAGACTGACCCTTGTTTTTCTTAAGGAGGTTGACTTTGAACCTTAGGGTATATCTGAGCTTCTCAGCCCCGGGAGGACTTCTGGTACTCCACCACAGAAGAGATTGTTCCTGTACAAACCTGATTACTGTCTGCAGCCACTGGTTGGCCCCTTGCATAATTTTTAAATACCCACATGAAGTTTATACCTGACTGTATAGGCTTCTAGAGCTGGGGTACGAGTAGGTGTGTACAGATTTTTGCAGAGACCTGTGCCAGCTGCCTGGTGCTGCAGGAGGAGGAGGTCACCTGGACACCAGCAAGTTCAGATGAAGTCTCTGTGTGCAAGTGAATGAGCCAGGGCTACCTGGTGAAGCTGCGTAGCTTCCTGATTAGACCTTGCTCGTGTCCCGTGAGCTTGGGATATAAGCAGAGTGAGCACAGCTGCTTGCAAAACGTACACAGCCATACCATGCCCTGCAGTATGTCTGGATATGTGTGCTTTTTGAGAAGTTCAGCAGGAGGCTTCCAAGGTAGAGAGCAAAGTCCAGGGAGAATGCAGTTTGAATGTATCTGGTAATTTTATTAGCAGACAAATTGTAAACGGTCAGAGACGAGTTGGGAAGGAGAGGCAGTCTGTACTGAAAGGGGAAACGGGGTGGAATATGGCCAAGAGAAGTGTTCCTCAGGGAGGAGCTGAACAATTGTTTAATATTTTCTTCAATGTCCAAAGTATGAGAAGAGGGTCCTAACAAATATGTTCTATGATGGAGCGACCACATCAGTAGCCAAGGGAGGTGCTACTGATGTCGTCTATCTGGACTTCTGTAAGGCCTTTGACACGGTGCTCCACAACATCCTTCTCTCTAAATTGGAGAGATATGGACTTGATGGGTGGACTGTTGGGTGGATGAGGAATTGGTTGGACCGTCGCATCCAGAGGGTAGTGGTCAACGGCTTAATGTCCAGATGGAGATCAGTGATGGGCGGTGTCCCTCAGGGGTCCGTACTGGGACCAGTACTGTTTGATATCTTCAGCAATGACATAGACAGGGGGATCAAGGGCACCCCCAGCAAGTTTGCAGACAACACCAAGCTGAGTGGTGAGGTTGACATGCCCGAGGGACAGGATGCCATCCAGAGGGACCTAGACAAGCTCGAGGAATGGGCCCGGGTGAACATTGTGAGGTTCAACAAGGCCAAGTGCAGGGTCCTGCAGCTGGGTTGGGGCGACCCCCGGTATCAGCACAGGCTGGGGGATGAAGGGATGGAGAGCAGCCCCATGGAGAAGGACTTGGGGGTCCTGGGGGATGAAAAGCTGGACATGAGCCGGCAATGTGCGCTCCCAGCCCAGAAGGCCAACAGTCCTGGACTGCCCGCAAAGCCACGTGGCCAGCAGCGCGAGGGAGGGGATTCTGCCCCTCTGCCCTGCTCTGAGGAGACCCCCCTGCAGTGCTGCATCTAGCTCTGGAGCCCTCGGCACAGGAGAGACATGGACCTGCTGGAGCGGGGCCAGAGGAGGCCCCAGCAACGCTCCGAGGGCTGGAACAGCTCTGCTGGGAGGACAGGCTGGGAGAGCTGGGGGGCTCAGCCTGGAGCAGAGAAGGCTCCGGGGAGACCTTCCTGCAGCTGCCAGGGCTTAAAGGGGCTGATAAGAAAGATGGGGACAGGCTTTTTATCCGGGCCTGTAGTGATAGGACAAGATGTGATGGGTTTAAACTACAAGAGGGGAGATTTAGACTAGATTGAAGGAAGAAATGTTTCACGATGAGGGTGGTGAAACCCTGTCCCAGGTTGCCCAGAGAGGTGGTGGATGCCCCATCCCTGGGAACACTCCAGGTCAGGCTGGACGGGGCTCTGAGCAACCTGCTCTGGTTGAAGATGTCCCTGCCCATGGCAGGGGTTGGGCTAGATGGGCCTTACAGGTCCCTTCCCACCCAAACCAGTCTGTGATTCTATGTACTAAGGGCACTTGCTGTGCTGGGCAACATGTTTGTAGTGAAGTTGGAAACAGAAGGGGTGGATTTAAGACTGGGCATGGGGAAGCAAAGTTTGGGTATCGGAAGAAGTTTCTAACTGCGTGTCCTGAGCTTTGTTAGAGGTTTTTGCTCAGAAACCTTCCTACATTCCTCTCCTCCCTGTAGAAGACCTTCAGCCCAGTTTGCAGACGACGTCTGTGTAGAGGTGAATGCTGGCTCCTCGGGTCTGAGACGGGACCTCCACTCTCAGTGCCTGGCTGTGCTCCTGGGGCTTTGCCGGGGGGACCTGGGTAGTTCTGGTGGGAAACCAGAGCTGTCAGAGGGAAGCAGCGCAGCACGCAGCTAATGGGAAATTGTGGCTAACTGTGAGGCCTTTCTAAGCAAGAAATATTTATTGATTGCCTGGGTTGTAGCAGTGTCAATAATAATGATAGGCCATGTCCTTCTGGAGCTTCCTCCCTCTGTCCTCCCTCCCCCGTACGTGCTCTGTGCCTGTCTAAACCCTCCTGCATCAGCAAACCTGGACGCTGCAGTGAGGATCGAAGTTGATTTCTGTTCCCTGGGTCTTCTGTGGCTCAACCATAAACCTTTCGGTTCCTAGTGACCTGCTGCAGTAATCTTTGCCATGGTGTTCATGCATCTCTCTTCCGTTACAAAAAGCACTTCTGGAAGTAGAGTATGAAGTAATGGAACTGGTGAGTGACCATGAAGTATTTCCTTGTTCTTGTTTGGGCTCAGGACTGAGGTTCTGGAACTGCTTCCCACTGGCCTCGGAGAAAATCCAGCTGGCTTTGAGAAACACAAGTTCGCTGATTCCCTGATGTTTCTGACACAGACCCGGGCAGAGCAGCCCACGCACTCTGGTACAGACGGGCTTGCTGCCCATACAGGAGGACACACGTCCAATTGTGAGCACAGCGACCAGGCAGTTACTGCAGCAGGGATGCAAGAGAGCCCAGAATCGCTGCTCAGGAGGGCACTGTGATGGTGGTGACACACCAAAGGGTACAGCCTCCAGCGCGAGCTCCAGCAGCTATCCCTAACACTGGAGCGAGCGGGGTGCCGACAGCTCCGGAGTCCTGCTGCGCGCTGCTCTCCAGGTCTGCGCTGCAGAAGTGCCGGAGCCTCTTGTGGAGCTGTGTGATGGTGGTCTTGTTCCTGGGAGGTGTCCTCTGCTCCTGGCACTGGTACCCAGCGGGGCAGCTCTGGGAGGAGACGAGCAGGCTGCGCGCTGGCAGGAAGGACGAACGAGAGAGTGACAAGGTCTTTGCAGAGTAGTGCCATGTTCTGTCTTTTTCTACCTGAGGGTACAGGGCTCTCGCCAAGGTTTCTTACTTGCCTTCGCAAGTAAGCGAGCAGGAACTGGCACAGGGAAAAGAATCTCAGGAAGGGTTCGGAAACACAGGATTTAACATGGAGATGAGATGGAAAGAAGCCAGACAAAGAATACAGTTAGGAGCCTTTGTTTGCCTTGTGCCGCACCTAGGTGTTGGTGTACGCAGGCAAGACACACATTGGCACAGAGGGATCTCTTTTTCTTCTCACTGCCACTTGTGGGAGCAGCAGGACTGGCATTTGCGTCTTGAGTGCTTGGCCAGGAGGAGCCCCTGGGAGCCTGTACACTGCTCTGTCCTTACAGGGCCTGGTTTTGGCTGTCGAGAGGTGCTGCCTGCAGCTGCTGGCCATGTGTGGTGGCAGCGTTGCCCTGTCCCTTCTGGGCTGTTACAGCATTTCCAGCAGCGTTTCATTCCCCTTAGCAGGCTGCCTTTATGAGGGAGCAAAGGGAGCAACAGCATTCCCTTCCCCCTGGATTGTCCCTCTTCCCTTCTGCGGGGAGCTGCGGTTGAGGTCTGCCTCCCTTCATAGCTCTGTGCCCGGAGGGGTGGTGCGGTCTGCGACGAGAAGGATGTTCCGCTTGGTGCCTGGTCCCCTGGCCCGTGTGCGCAGGGACAGCTCTGTCTTCTGGAGCTGTCAGTGCAGAAGGCACTTGTCCCCACAGAGGGTTGCTTACAGGAGGCAGGAGCTGGGAGCCAGCCCTGCCTCTCAACCTAGCTTTGGGGACATCTTTTCTGGAATAGTTTGATGCTGCGGGTTGAGCCAAACTAACCTTTTTCGGAAATGGCCGCTGCTTGTCTGGTCTCCTGACAGTCTGGCCAGTCCATTGCAATTACTGTGAGAGGAAAGACCCCAGAGGACCCTGGTGATTTTGTCACCCATCTGTCTGGAGGACTTTCTTCTCCTGGTGTGAGGTGGTAGCTGGTTTCCAAACCTTCATGATTGTGCCCAGTTCCCAAATCGGCAGGGCTCTGCGACAGCGGTCCTGTGTGAGGTGTTTTGGTGTGCTTGCACAGTGGGTGATCCTCTTTATGAAACGGTTCCTGAACCAGCCAAAGGCCCTGGTTTCATTTCTGTCTTCAGGAGCTTTGGGGTTCTTTTGCTTTTATTCCACAGTGGTGCCTGGTGCCTCAGAGGACGCTGCTCCCATCGAGGCAGAGAGAAAGGGAGCTGTAGTAGTGGGTCAGCTGTGGTCAGGGCATTCCACCAGCACTCGTGAGTGCACCAGACATGCTCATCAGGTCCGTGACCCTGTGTGCCGTGTTCGGCATCTCCCTGCTCCTCTGGCGTGGCAGGAGGCAGGGCCAGTCCCAGAAGTCCGGCACGCTCCCTTGGGGACACCAGGACCATCTGTCCCCAGGGCCCTCCAGCGGCTCGTGGGCTGTGGCTCTGCCTCCCTTGAGACAGACGCCTGAGATCCCCCCGGGCCCTGCAGCCCCCAGGGATGGCTCTTGCCTGCCCGCAGGTTTGGGCTCTCCTCTCCTGTGTCCTGCCTGGGCGAGCAGGTTAGATGGCTTCGGGAGCCCAGTTCTCAGCTTGCCCTTGACTTCCACCCTGCTCCCTTCCGGCAGCTGCTGTCCCTTGCCTGAGGGCGTGGGTGGGTGTTTCTCGGGCCAGTGGGTGCTTGCAGTACTCGAGAGTTATTCCACCCGATTTCCTTACTGTTGCTGCCCTTCTCCCCATCTTTCTTCAGGGAACCTGCATTGCCTTTAGGAGTACCCCAGGCTACGGGTGGGTCATCATTGCCTGTCTGCTGTGGGATGGAGGTTTGTCTTTCTGCCTGGAAACTCACTCCCAGCAGCTGGTGGGAGGTAACACAGGCACCCCATGCCGAGCTTGCAGGCTGGTGGAGCGAGCTGCCTAGTCCCCCAGGCCTTGGGAGCCGCTGCTGGGCCTTGCCATGCTGCCGGCGTGCCCGGGCGAGCCCAGCCCTGCCCTCCTGGTGCAGGACTACCCAGTGTCACGGCTTCACTCTGGTGGCCTTGGTCTGCGGTCATACACGGGCTCTTCGGTGACACCGGAAAGTGCATTTATCGAGACTTTAGTAAGAGAGCAGGTGAAAGAGGTGGAAAGTCAAAGTTTGCAAGTGAAATGAAACACAAACTGCAGCTCACCTGTGCTCGGTAACCAGGGCTTCCCTGCCGGTTGCGGCATGTCGCAGCAGAGTTCAGTCAGCGCATGCGTCTTGGAAGCTGAAGCAACAGGCGTTCGCACTTCCTTGTGGAAGCCTTTGTCCCGTAGCCTGCTCAGCTCACGATGCCCTCCATTTCATTGTCTGTACGCTCCTCTGGCTTCTTCCCTGTTCCTGTGCAGATGCTGAGTTGGTGGCTGCTGGTCGTTCGCACTGTTCCTTTCAGAGTCTTTCCCAAATTTCACTCCTTGTTCCACCTCATGCCTTTTTATACCAAGAGTTACTGCATCTAACTTCAGCTGAGTTCTTCCCTGCTCAGGCACCCTATGGCTCTATCGATACTCACCCTTTACACACTAATGGGAAGGATTTGTCCCGCATGTGTTTTACTAAGTTTTCAGCTTCCGCTGTGTTCTTAGATTTCAGTAGCGACCACACATGGCTGTTCAGGTGGATCAGCAAAGTAGCTGCCAGGAGCAAAAATAAGGTATTTGCCCAGACCTGTCGTCTTGTCAGGGTTCTCCCACATCCCTGTGATTTGCTCTGGGTCTCTGGATCCCTACTGAAGTCTCAGAGCAGCCTGCTTCAGTTGAGCGGTGTACTGGCTCAGGATTGCCTGTGTAGCCAGAGGCTGCACCGCTGTCTATCTTTGGGGGAATTTCTCCTCTGCCTCCCAAGCTCCTGGGATGGTACCAGCCCTCACACTTGCCTTTGTAGCTTGGTGTGAGGCGTTCTTCAGTTCCAGAACCTTTTCTGAGGTTTGGGTGTCTCTGGGATGGCAGCAGACTCAAATGCTTGTGTTTTTTGTCGCTCGAGAAAGACTAACCTTGACTTGTCTCCAACACTAGGCAATGTGGATGTGGCACTTTGGGACATGGTTTGGTGGACATGGTGGTGTTGGGTGGACAGTTGGACTTGATGATCATGAAGGTCTTTTCCAACCTTAATGATTCTGTGATTCTGTGATTCTGCAAACTTAGGGGCTAAGGAAAATGATTCTGTTCAGGCAAAAATTACAAACAAGGTTACAGGGAATATGTAAAATATAAACCACAATTTAGCAAGATTCCTTCCTAGGACCTTTAGTGTCCATCACCTGACATCCATGGGGTTTGTCCCAGCTGCTATGGCAGGAGCTCAAACTCTACAGCCTCCTCTGAACTGAATCCTTCCCATGGTCATAGCCTCATAAATGTGCTGACAAGGTTACTGAAATATGCAGAGCTTAGCCAGTAGGATACTACCTCAGAGTGGTTTCTGGACTGCTGGCAGCCTTGCCTGGCTCACCTTCCTGGGTAACAGGTAACTCTGTGTTGCAGCATCGGCCATCTCCTCCCTCACCCTTTGAATCTTTTTCTTTTTTTTACATGGTTCACACATGTGCATCAATTAAATACTGATTGTATACACACTGTTACGCTTGATCCTAAACTTGAGCTGTCTCAGCAAATTCTCTTTGACTTGGTAGCCCTAGCTTTCTGCATCTGTACCTTCGTTGCAGCATTTGCAGAGCAATGCATGCAGTGGTGAATCCATGGTTTTCAGGAGCTCTCTCTGTTAAAGGTTCAGAACTCACTGGCAGGGTGGCACATAGCTTTGCTTCTCCATGTCCCTGGTGGTCCTCCCTTCCCTGGGACGTGACAGCAGAACTCCCTCCTTCAGTGCAGGGCTTGTCAGCTGGACAGCCTCCGGAGAAGCTCCCTGGCGACGTTCACTTCTCTGGACTGAGTGCCCGGCCTCTTTTACACGCAGAGAAGTACGAGCAGACCAGGTTCTCACTTGTTCTGCATTTCGGGGCACCAGAAGCTTTCCCATCTCCAGACAGACTTGGCAGTCCAAGTCCCGTACTTGCAGGGAGGCTACCTGCTCACAGCAAGGCTTTCTTAAAAGCCACAGAGCAGCCGTCCGGCTTCCAGCTCCTCGGTTTGAGCCACATGTGCTGCCAGGCTGGTGGCAGGTAGGAGCTCAAGCCGATGATTCCCTTTCGGTATGAGGCTTTCTTTCCCCGCTGAGCGACCGGCAGAGCTGGGGAGGCTGCAGAGGATCTGTTGCTTGGTGCTGCCCCGTCTCCAGCAAGGAGTCTTCCAGACCCACCTCGAGACGGTGGCCTTCAAGGACATATGTCAAGGCAGCATGCCTCCCCATGGGCTTCACCTTCCTGCTGTGGGGAGGGCGTTTTGCTCTGGCTTCAGGCAGTGCTGTGCTGCGGGCAGACCGTTGCGGAGCTGTGCCGGCGCTTGGGGTAGCCCTGGCAAGGTCTCAGGTGCGGCTATGAAGGTCCATCCCGGAGTCCTTCGGAGCAGGGCTCCCCTGTGGCACACCTAGCCGCACTCACTCGAAGTTCCTTGTGCTACCTCAGAGAGGAAGAAGTTGGGCTGATTCTTGGATGGCTCTTTCCTCTCTTAAGGCAAGTTCTCCTTTGTGCGTCTTCTCCCGTTTCTCTCATCAAAAATGAGACAATCCATAGCTTGAGTGCAAGCTGCACCCTTTCTGGAAGACCGGGCCGTGGGTCGCGGCCGCTGCTCTGCCTGCACAGCCTCTTTCACGCTTCGAACGTTTCTTACCTGCTTGTCTCGGAATAAGGCTCAGATCCTGCCGGGCACTGCGTGCGCGTGCAGGTGTTCTCTCACTGAGCACCTCTGGTAGATCCTCATCCCGCATGTGCTTGCACTTTCTGCTCTAAGCAGTAGGTGGAAGTGGAGGAAGTCCCAAAGCCACTGGACGCCGCGGCTCTGCGAGCACGTGAGCTGAGAGCAGGAAGGCTGCTCCCCGCGAGGGGTGCCGGAGCTCTCCGAGCCTTCTAGGGGCAGCTGCTTCAATGTGGTCTTGAAGTGCTGTTCGAAGCTCAGCAGAACTGCCAAAGAGAGCTCAGGCTGCCACGCGCCTTGTCGTCGTAGGCTGTCCTGTGCTGCAGATCTGAAATGCTCTCCTGCAGGCGTTGCTCCTCGGGATGCCGTGTAGGCTCGTTTCCAGGTTGTTGCCTGCAGGGCTTGCGTGAGCAGAAAGTGTGTGAGCAGCGACTTGTCTGAAAGAAATGCGTTGCTGAGATGGCTGCATAGACTGCACGGTTAGATCTTCCTCTCCCCCTGAAGTTGAAGGAGTCGTTAGGGAAGATGCAGCGTGTTGTCCCACGTGTTCCCAGACATGGGACACTGCGGCCAAGGCCGCAGTGGTCCACAGGCACCAGTGGTGTGTGCCACCCTCGGGGACTGCTCAGATAAACCTCAAAACTAGCCGCAGAGATGTGTTTCACATAGAGCCTGGGCTTGGCACCCCGTGGTTCAGGACATGGGAAAGGCAAGGGCGTGAGTCACAGGCACACACGTCCCCTGGTATCGTAGCTGTCGTCGTGAGGCACGGAAGGGACTCAGAGCCAGGGAGGCTCTGGGCTGCTTCACAGCTTCATGTCTGATGGCCTCTGCAGAGAGGAGGGTTCTCGCCGCAGAGCGTCCGAGGGATGGCTGCGCCTGCCCTGTGTTCTGCAGAGGGAGCGCGCTGAGGTGTCCCCGGCCGTGCCCCTCCGAGAACGAGCCAGCCGCTGCTGCTCGGGGCTGAGCGGTGCATTGCTGCCTCCGCAGGGCTGCTCCAGACCTTTGTCTGGAAGGGCTTCCCTGGCTGCCGGCCGACAGCCCGCAGTCAGGTTTCTGTCCATTCGCTGCTCTTCACTGTTGATTTCAGAATTTTAACATTTTACCAGTGGAAAAACTAGAGCAGAAAGAAGGGAAACTGCTTTCCCAAGATCCCCCGTTGGGCAGGAGCAGTGCATGGCATAGGATGCCTCCCCTGCCCCGGTCCCGTGCTGCACTTCTTGCCCCCGGTGTACAAGGTGTTTCCGCAGCCGTGCCCCTGGGCAGCTGCCTGTCTCTGACTGTCCTGTCTCGTTCTGTCCTAGGCCACCAATGGTGGAGGAGCCTTCAGCGACTACTCCTCCTCTGTGCCCTCCACGCCTAGCATCAGCCAGCGGGAGCTGCGGATTGAGACCATTGCTGCCTCCAACACACCCACCCCCATCCGCAAGCAGTCGAAGCGGCGCTCCAACATATTCACGGTAAGTGACGCTGGGGTCGGAGGAGCTTTGGGATGACTTTTCTGAGGATCAGGCAAGGAGAAGGGGCGGGAGAGGGTCGGCAGCAGTCTCGCCCCAAAGGCTTTCGTGCACTAGTTGCCAGGTGAACCTTGCTGTGCTGGCCAGGGCGGCAGGGGCTGCAGGGGGTGCACGGGGGGGTGTCCCCGCAGGAGTGTGCGTGTGCAGCCGGGAGGGAGCGAGCCTTCTGCGTGCTGAAGGGACGTGGTGCTGAGAGCTGGTTCTGGTGGGTGTGTGGGTGGAAGGGGGAGTGCCTGAGAACAAGCCATTCTTTGCACACGTAGGAGTGTGCATGGGGTACGCTCGTGTGTGTGTGTGTGTGTACGTGTGTGAGCGGAGCTCCCTGATCTTTGCTGGGGAGAGCTGCACTTTGTGCGTGCACAGCACCAGTGACCTCTGCTGTTCCTCTCCTGGGGGCCCTGGCCCCCAAGCGTGGCACGAAGCCCCTGGCGACGGGGCCTCCTGTTTGGTGCCAGCTGTGCTGTGCCAGTGGTGCTGTGCAGAGCCCGGCGCACGGCACTGGGCCGCACTCGCTCCAGTACCCAAACCCCATGCCTGTGTGACTCGAGCAGCGCGCCTGGGAGCTGCTGTGGGGCGTGGAGGGGAGGCGTTAGGGAGCCAGCGAAGCTGTGGGCCCCAGGTGGTGCAGGGTACGTTGCAGCTATTGTCTCTGCTGGTTGAATTGCAGCCTGCCTCTCAGCACGCTCTCACACCATGCACACACCCGTCCACGCAGCGCGCACAGTCCTGCCCACACACTTATCCTCGCTGTTAGCGCAGCCCGTGAGTTTTCCCTCGCTGTTAGCTCACCCACGGTCCTAGTCCCCATGTCTAGCGTAGATAGCCTCTGTTCCCCGTGTATATGTGCTCCTCTCCCCCCTGGTGCCCCTGTAAATGTGCTGGGCTCAGGCCTCTCTCCTCCTCCCCATCTAAATGTGCTTTCCAGCCACCATTGCTCAGTACACCTGTGTCTGCTCTCTGTGGAACTGGCCACCACAAAGCCCGTGTATGTGTTGCACCGTGTTATGCTGTGTGAACAGTCGCCATTGCTCTGGACCCAGACCGCATAAATTCCCGCGCCCCATCCCTCTCACTGCACTGTCGGCATCCCAGATTCCCCCGACGCCTCATGCTGGGCACGTACCCATCTGCCCCAGCTTCTGCCATCCTGGAGCGTGCCGAACGCTCCGTGCGCTCCCCACCGTTTGCCTCTCGTACACCTCCCCGTTCGCTGTGCGCACGTGTTCCCAGCCCCTCCCCAGTGCACGTGCTCGCCCCATGCTGCCTGGCAGGTAGGCTGTCCCCCGCCACCCCCCTCCCAGCACACGCCACCCTTTGCAGCAGATCCACTGCTCCTGACGCATGGCTGTTTCCTTACCAGCACTCCCCTCCCCTGTGTGCTCGCGCCTCCCTGAAGATGCCCTGTAGGTCTCCTGTTGTCAGTGGTCGTGCTTACTGTTGCACTTCAGTGCTGATGGATGCTTCTCCTCCCGCCCCGCCGTTTCTCTTGCTCATGCTTGCTGCTGTGCACCAGTGCACTCATGCGCTGCCACCCATCCTTCTGCTCGCCTGCGCGCCAGCGGGCTCTGGACTCGCCGTCAGCTCATGTTCACGCTCTCTCACTCCTCCTGGAGACCCATGCTCTGCTTACTTGGTGTGGGCACACGCTCATGTGGGGAGGAGGAGGGCGGCTTGCTGTGGGGCTTACGCTTATTTGCTGTGGACGTCATCATCCGTTTAGGGCTCTCACTTGCTCGCTCATTCTGGGCTCAAGCTTGCTCACTCGCTGTGGGGCTCACCTGCGCTCATCCGGGCTCGTGCTCACTCGCCGCGGTGCTGGGGCTCACGCTCACCTGCTTGCTCTTGTGCTGGTGCACATACATGGCTCACATCAGGTCTTCACCCCGTTTGGTCATGGCAGCAGCAGCAGCTCCCGACACCTCCTCCCACAGCGGGACAGGGCCAGGGAGAGCAGGGACGGGAAGGGAAGGAAGGGAAGGAAGGGAAGGCTGTTTTCCTGCCGCTAGCTTTTCCCAGGCAGGCAGTGTAGGCGTAGCCAGCCGCCCCCGTCCCCGCGGGGTCCCCCAGGTGGGCACGGGCCCCTCCGAGGTCTGGCGCTGGGCAGGGCCCTGCTCCGGCTCAGCTCCTGGAGCAGCTGCAGCCCCAGTCCTGAGCTGTGCTGGGCTCCTTCGCGTCCAGTCCTTCTCCTCCTCCTCCTCTGCTCCTCCTCCTCCTCCTCTCCTCCTCTCCTGCTCTTGCTCCCCTCCTGCTCCCCTCCTGCTCCCCACGCTGGATCGCACCCCGCTGCCACAGGGGCGGGGGTCTGCGTGCCGGAGACCACCAGGTGGAGACAGACTCTGCCCGAGAGGGCCCACCCTGGCCCCGCTAGCTGGAGCCCACACCCCGACTGCTGCTGCCGCCGGCGCCTGGCTCCGTGGCCTGTCTGTCTGCCTGTCCGCTGGCGCCCATCGCTGACAGACTCGTGTCCGTGTTCTGAGTATAACTTGCCAAACTCTTTATTCTTTCGATATTTGCAGATATGTGCCACTGTTTCCAACTTTTCATCAACAAAAAGGCCTTTCCAACTCCTTCCAAATTAGAAGATCCAGGTGGTTACACACGGCACCTCTGTACAAATTCTCTCACTTTTCATTGCCTCTCCAGGGCCGGATAAGGGATGGGCACTGGGATTGATCTAAGATTAGAGGCTCGCCCGCCCTCCAGCCAGCATGGGTCCCCCCCTCGGAGACACGCAGGAGCCTTTTAAATCCCCCCAATGTAAAGTCTAGGAAGCGCTGAGACGGCCTGCACCTGCACTTTAAGCTGGGACATTTCTGGGCCTGCTGGATGCTGTCTAGGCACTTTCCGTGCTCGGGGATGCCAGGCGGACGACCCTCATGGGATGGGAAGACCTGCAGACCCACCGGGACCGGGCGACAGCAGCGAGTGGAGCTGGATGGGCCAAAAGACGCTTTGCTGCTGCCTGCAGGAGCTGCTGTTAGCGCCTGCCGCTAGCACTCAGCTCCTTCCTCCCTACTGCACCTCCTGCAGCCTGCATGGACTCCTGCTCCTCCTCCTCTTCCTCCTCGCAGCAGAGCAGCCATCTGTGTCTCTTTAGTTTTCTTCTCTTTCAATCTCTTTGTTTTGTTCTGGGCCCCAAAGCAAGTGAATCGGTGTCCCAGGCGTGTGGGGCTCATGTCCCTTTCTGATCCAAAGCACATGGGGTGCTCCCGGACTGAGGGGGTGTGTAGGACGCTCCAGAGAGACGCTGCCGCTGCCCTTCTGCCATTGTTGTGATTCTGAATGTATTGATTGTGCTCCATGCCGTGTATGACTTGATATTTTCCTCTGTCCTAAGCACTTTGAATGAGTTCTGCTCAACAGACTGTGTATTTCATATTGTATTTATTGGAGTTTGCTCTCACCGCAGCCGCCCTCGGGGGCTGGCGGGTTTTGCTCTCAACTCTCTAGACGTGTGATAGATATTTATTGTCCATGCTCTTTTGTAAGGGGCTGGTATCTCTGCCCGGTGACCTGTGCTACTTTGTATGGTGCAAGTGTGTTAACAGAATAAATCTGTTGGATTAGTAGAGGTGTGAGTTCCTTCACTGCCTTAGCCTCTCCTGCTTCCATCCATGCTCCACCTGCATCCCATGCCATTTCTGTCTGTCGCCATGTCCTGTGTGCCCCTGCGGGAGGGGGGTCAGAGGTAGCCCCGTTCTGCTAGGACAGCTCTGCCTGCAGTTGTGGGGGGAGAGGACAGCTTGCTGGGGGTCAGGTGGTGGGGAGGCAGGGGCTGGAGTGGCCCTAGAGGGGACGGGTGAGATGCTGGCTGCTCCATGCGCTGGGAGACCTGGTCCGGGGGAGAGTGGTCTGTTCTGGTCTGGCAGCCCGCTGGGGATGGGGGGCCGTGCGTTTCCGTCTCCTGTGCCCCTGTCTCTAACAGACCTGTGTTTCTTCTCTTCCAGTCTCGAAAGGGTGCGGACCCAGAGCGGGAGAAGAAGGTGCCAGAGTGTAAAGCGGACAGTATCGGCAGCGGGCGGGCCATTCCCATGAAGCAGGTTTGATTCTTCTCCCTTCAGACCTATGCGAGAACAGGCTCCCTGGGGAGGTGCCACGAGGCTTTACGGTGTGGACCGGGGTGCCTTTGCTCAGCGTGAGGCACGGGTGAGCACGGAGGGCCCAGGTGCCCCTCGGCCCGGCTGACCAGGTGCCTTGTGGGGCTGCGCGCCTGCCTGGTCCCGACGAGCGCTGTACCACGACGCTGGCGTGGACGCTGTGCGGGTGCTGGGCGCAGAGAGGGGGCTGCTCTGGCCAGCTGGCGGAGCGGCTCCAGCAGAGGGCATCCGCACCCCGTGCCCGCTCCCTGAACCCCACTGCAGACCCCCGCTGCAGTGCTCCACTCCGCTCCTGCTCCCGCTCCACGTTGGCCCACCTGCCCTGCAGCAGGACAGGGAGACTCCTCATCACAGCCAGTGGCAGAAAGCAGTGAGCACAGTGCTTGCGCCATGAGCTGTCATGAATCGGAGGGAGGCAGCCACTTGCCCTGGCAGCAGCGCATTCGGCTCCTGCCTCCTGGCTTCCAGGGAAGCTCAAGCTGCCTGGAACCGACCTTCAGCATTGCCTGCCCCCATGTCCATCAGCTGGAAAGCAGCAACAGGTAATATCTGAGCCAGCCAAGCGGTATGGATTGGCTGGATGGTGTTTCCACCAGGATTTCTTTGCGCTACTGGCAAGGCTCATCCGTACAGTGCTTTGCAGCACCTGGCTGTGCCGCTGCCTTGCACCCTGTGCCCCCTGTTGTGAATCTGTTTTTCTTCCCATGGCCCCAGTTGACCTCTCTGCCCCGTCTGCTTACACACTGCCAGAGCTGAGCTGCTGTGCATGTGAGGCTGGTTGCGTCTCTGTGTTGCATTGGGCGGGCAGGCGGGAGAGCAGAGTCTGCGTCCCGAGCAGGTACTGTCTCCCTGGTACTGTTTCGTGCTCAGTAGTTGCTGGGGAAAGACATCCCTGGGAAGGACTCAGTGAGGCCAGGCTGGCTGAGGAATGGGGCAGTGGGCGAGAAGAGAGTGACCCTGCTTGCTGCTGGAGCTCCCAAAGCTTCCTGCCCTCCCAGTCCCCATAGCAATACTGCGCAGGTTTGTGGAGGGCTGTTGTCAGTGCCGCGGACAGGGAGGCGCAGTGGAGCGGCGCTGGAAGGAGGGCTGCGTTTGGGAGGGCAGCGTGCTGAGCGTCGGCTCTGGGCCCGGAGGGGAGCAAGGGCAGCAGAAGCAGTGCCGGGCATTGGGGCAGGGGCTTGCACACCGGGGCTCTGCTTCCAGAGCACCAAAGGCTCACACAGCCCCAGCAGGAAGGGGCATATCATGCCAGGTCCTGCCCCTTCTCTCCCTGCAACACAGGTCCTTTTTTTTAATTTCCTGGTTGGAGCAGGGACCAAGGCTCTTTTAACTGTTTCTTCCGCCGCTTCTGCTGCCAGGGTGCCTGCCGCTCTGCCCACGCTGCTCCTCGTTTTCCAGCAGAGCTGGCTGCCCCTGCACACCCCCAGGTCGGGGCCGTGTGCTGGAGCCGATGGACGCCAGCCCCAGCTGGCACTGCCCGAGTGGGCTGTGAGGTGCCCAAGCCCTGCCTGCGTGCCACGTGTGCTGCCTTTTGGCTGCCAGCCCACATGGTGGGTAGTTGGTTTGTGGTGACAGCGTCTCTGCGCTCTGATTTTGAGTTGGCCCAGCATGGCAGACGGGGGAAGCAGCGGGCAGTTGTTCTGTGGTGAGGAAGGGCAGGCTGAGAGCGGTGCAACTGGCGCCTTGAGCTAGACCTGCCTTGGCTCCCCAAAACCGTGCTGCTGACTGCAGGAGGTCTGGTCGCGGGAGGATTTCCTGGTCTTTGGTTTCTGGACCTTTGGCTTGCTTTTTCTAGGATTTCCCTTCACTCAGCAGGGCAAGATGCCTTCTTTACATGCTCCTGTGTCTCTCTGTCGCTAACTGGGACTGACCTTGTCCAGTCTGCTGGAGATCGCAGTGTTTTAGTGTAATTGTTAAGTCGTTCCTTGCTGTAGGCAGAGCAGTGCTGTTACTGTGTCGAGCAGGTGGAGAACTGAGACAGACAAAGGCCTGGGTCTGCAAAACAAAGCTGGCACATCACTCCTGTGCTTTGCAAGAAGCAGTAGGTGCCAAACTACTTGCCTGGTTCAGGACCTGCGTGAAGTGACTGGTTTGCACAGCAGCAGCTCACCAGGAGAGCCCGGAGCAAAACATCACTTTGTGAGATCTGGGTCCGTGCCCGGGCTCAGGACCGGCACCTCCCATGGCTAAAGCTGCAGGAGGTGCTTTCGCAGAGGAGTTCCTGGCAGTCTTTTTAGAGGAACGTGTACTGACGCTGGGGGAAGCAGCGTCTCGTCGGAAAGGTAGGCACCAGTTCATGCAGATGGCTCGCCCTCCCTGGGCTCTGACTGACTGCGTCACACTGTACCGGAGTTGCTGCCCCTGGGGCAATGCTTAGGCCACAGAGCACTGCTGTGACCTGTCTCTTGAGATACTGTGGCACTCTGAAATTGCTGCCCTCCCACTGCTCGAATTAAACAGTAGTGCTACAGCATCTTAGGAGGGTACAGAGCTTTGTTCCTAAAGGAAAAAACAGGCCAATATCCACATGCAGGTGATGGGGAGTGGGGTTGGTATAAACATGCAGTATGGTATATCCAGGGTAACGTCAGAGTGCTGGGGTTCTGCACCATCTCTGCTGTGGCCCTTTGCTGGGTCATCTCCGGCAGGAGCGGCGACGGGGGACCACCAATGTGAAAGGGAGCAAAAGCTCTCAGGAGCTGTAGCTCC
This sequence comes from Phaethon aethereus, assembly GCF_964289735.1. Classification (NCBI taxonomy): domain Eukaryota; kingdom Metazoa; phylum Chordata; class Aves; order Phaethontiformes; family Phaethontidae; genus Phaethon; species Phaethon aethereus. The sequence goes on from NC_138582.1 coordinate 171,804,793, forward strand.
ATATCACAAAGGCTTGGGATAGTTGATGATTGCTCTGCTCTCTGACGTGGACCTGTCCTTTCTGGAAGATTGTGAAGATCTCATTGCTTGTCATCTCTTTGAAGGGCAGTGAAAGAGCAGGGCCTTCGGCTAGTTCTGCTGCCACGTGGTGTGGTGGTCCTGCCCAGCCATAAAGGAGCAGAGAAGCCAGTCGTTCTCAGGGCTGTAGAGTGGCAAACATGCGGGATCTTCTGTCTGGGTGCTTGGCCAGTTTCAGGCCACTTTGCTTCCCACAGCATGTGCACTGCTGGGCTGATGGCAGCAAATGCTGTGTGCGGGGTGCTGCGGCCACTGGTAGATAACCTTGGGAGCAGTTTGATTCTCTGCTTGGAAGGAGGAGACCGGTGCACGCTTCAGTTACCTAAAAGTAGTTGAAGTCAGCGGGTGATGCGGGGCAGCAGTAGGGGTAGTTGCCCTGCAGACTCCTTCTGTGCTACCCTATGGCTGTGATCACTGTGACCAGTACGCAATCTCTTCCTGGACTCTGCGGGAGCAGGACTAGCACTAGGCACTGCTGGCAGCCTTGTTTGGCACGTTGGGTTTCTGCACAGAGCCGAGTCTGATGGCTGAGAAGGCTGACCACGAAGTGGAGCCTGGGCTGGGTGTTGAGGAAAGGAGGAACATTGGGTGGAGGCTTTGCTTGGCTGAGAAGGGACGCGTGCTGCCACGGAGGTGTGGTGGCTGGCTGTCACTGTCATCCCCTTCTCCAGCACAGCTGAGGACAACGCCTCTGGGTGACCTGCTGTCTCCCTTATGCCCTAGAAAAGATGGAGACCCCCAATGGGACCGGTGAGACAACAGATGTTGGGGCCCCTTGACGCCCAAGACAGCACCTCCTCTCTCTCCAGGCTGCGGAGGCAGCCAGCGCCTCTGCTGGGGCTGCTCGGCACCAAGGGCTCGGGATCCCTTTGCTGCGATGTCCTTTCAGTGATACGTACGTTCAGATGGTCTTGCAAGGTTGGAAGAGCTTCTTCATAGCTGGACGCCTGTCTCTGAGAAGTGGGTTAATTAGGCCGGGAGACTAAGCTTCCCCAGCTGTTCGTTACTAGGAATGAACTCCTAATTGCACATGTTCCAGATTCTTTCTGGGAAGGCTGTGCTGCATGCACAGGCAGCCCAGGGGTCCCCAGGTCCCTGGCCCAGCTCGGTTTGGGCCATGCACTCCAGTAGGGCCCAAGGCGGGTGACTCCTCCTCCTTGGGAGCTGGGATCATGCTGGGAGCTTAGATTACATTTAAATTGCCATTTGCATTTTCCAATCAATACGCGACTTTACAATTAAGTTTGGTGTTAAAATTCTTAGCAAAAAGTGAGTGGAAGGGAGATTTGTGGAGTGAACGAGTCCTTTGGGGGCCATCGCTGCTCCCTGCTTCATTACGCTGCATATTGCTGCTGCTGCTTTTACTGTGCACCACCACAATCCAAACGCAACACAGAGACACTCGCACTGGCCGACAAAATGCCGGGAAAGAAAGGAAAAGTGGGGAGAGGAAGAGCGTTGGTCTCTCTTGCCTTTCATCTCTGGCAGCGTCTTCCCTGTGTGCTTGACTTCCACACTTGAGAAGAAACTTGTGGAAGAGTTACTTCTTGTAAATCTTCCCAGGAGAAGCAGCGGGAGCTTGAGGCGTGGCAGCGCGTGCTGGCGCGGGGTCTCGGCAGAGCCGGGGCGCCTGCGCAGGAGCACGCCGAGCCGTGCGCGGAGGGGGCGAGTTCCGCGGCCGCGATGCAGCTGCCTCTGGCCCGTTCGCCTGCGTTCTGCCTGTCTTTGTCCTCCTCGACACCTCTCCCTTCCCTCTCGGCTGCTGCAGGGGCTTTCCTCCAGCAAAGCCCGAATTCCCTGGATGCTGCTGGGCCTAAGCTCCACTTTCTGCCGTCAGAAAAGAAGTTGTTGGGCTGCGGAATTGTAACCTTGATGCCGTCAGCACAGCTACACCGTTAAAACCTGGAATCCTCTCGGCTTCTGTCCCCCGCCTCTTAATCTCCCGTACAGCGCGAATGACAAGTCTAACTGAGCTCTGTCCCTCGATTCAGCTCTTTCTTGCAAATGTTTGGCCTCGAGGGCCCCGTCCCCTGTCCCCCCCCGCCATGTTATTAGGTGTTTACTTAGACTGTGTAGTTGCTCCCAGTTTTGGACTCTTGTGCCTTCTGGCTTGAAGAAATGGGCTGCCTGGCTCGGTTCTCTGTTTCCAGGTCTGGTTTTGCTTGTGTTTCAGTTTGCAAAGTTCCAGATTTGTAGCTGAACTCACTGCGGCTGAACTCTCCTCTGCAGACAACACATTTTGGGGGCTTGGTAGAAGATGCAACAGCCTGAAAGTGTTGAAGCGGGTATTTTGTAGCACCAAGGTGTATCAATCCAAAGACGCGTCAAGGAGAGACGAGGAAGCTGGTTGTTCCTTTGCATTACGTACTGGCAGGTCAGACTGCAGAGCTGAAGCAGATTTCAGGCCAGAAGGGATCATTACGCTCAGAAGCCAGAGAACTTCACCCAATGACTTTAAGCCAAATTTGTATCTTCAGCCTGGTCGGGAACAGGTTTGTTTGAAAGATATCAAACGGATGTTCTCCAATACGGAGACTCCACCATTTATCTTGATTAGCCAGTGTAGTATTAAACCGTCTCTATATGTGAGGAGGAATAAGCATTTTCACACACCATGCGGGAAGTGTGTGGCCCAGCGGTGCTGCTAGAGAAGATGATTTTGCGCAGGTCAGAACCAGAGCAGAGCCGGCCGCGTCCTGGCGTTGAGACAACGCTGCGTGTGGAGGGTGGCTTACACGGCCCGAGGAGCGATCGGGACACTGCCCTTCGAGCTCTGCGGTGGCCGCAGGCTCGCCGGGGCAAGTGGGCTGGTGCTCTCAGAAGCACGCTCTGCAACGCGGGAGCGACGGGTTTGGGAGTGCGAGTCCGGAGGAGAGAAGAGCACACGGAGATGTGACCGCACTCTGCAGATGGTGTTACGGGCTGCCACAGAGGGCACAGGACGGCCCCGAGCGGTCGCCGCAACCAGACAAGTGCTGCTGCTGTTCTGTCATGGGGGTGCAGGAAACATCGGGGTCCAGTCTCTAGTGGGGAGGAGCGCAGTCTCCATCACCGGTGGTTTTTATGGAGAGGTTGGAGTGACATGGGTACACCTGAGTCTGCCCCGGGGAGGGATGTGACGAGGTGACCTCCGAACACTCTTCCAGCTCTGCTTTGCCATGATAATATCATCCCCGGAGGAAATACAGTCTGCCTTGTCCGACCTGGTAGTCGGCTGCTCCTCCACTCCAGGCTGAGTTACCTTCCTAACTGAACGCCGGGAGCTCGGGAACCATTTGGCGACGGCGCGCTCAGCCCGGAGAGCCCACCCTGCGGGGTGGTCTGGCGGTCCATTCCCAGGAGCAGGACCTCGCATGAGTTGTGCTAAAATCCACGCTGTTCTCGGGAGCCTGGTTTGCCAAGCGGTACGAGGCAACCTGTGTTAACCACCAGTCGCTGCAGTGATTTGCGCTGTGCAGTTTCTATGTTACCTTCGAGTTTGCTGGTTTTGTGTTTTCTTTGAGCTCGTTTGGGGAAGACATTGATTAAATATTATGAAACAAAAGCAATTGGCTGGACCTCTATACAACTACTTCCGTTGGACGTGGATTTGCCATTTATGATTACACTTGTTCTCATTTATGATTACGTTCTGAGACCTTTCACTTGACCAGTTTTTACTCCACACCTTAATGGCTTTATGGATTTTCTACAGTTGATTTTTAATGGTTCGTGCTGCTCAGTTAACATCCTTACAGAAAAATAAAAAAGCTGTGTAAACACAGTTACTGTTGTCATCAGATACTGCGATCTTACCAAAAGTAGCATCAAACTTCTCTGATGACCTGTTTCCACACTGGTTGATGTTAGCTACACTGCTGTCCTCTCATTCTTCGCCGCTCACCTCTTGCGGTGGCTTTTCCACAGTTTTGCCCAGGGTAAGCGTCCAGCTAAGTGGGCTGGTAATTACAAGGGTCATTGCTTTTCCCCTCGCTCATCTTGGCAAAGCATGAGCTTTCGGACTGCTGCCATGTTCCAAGGCATGTCAAAATCAGCACCTTTTAACCACTGCTGAGTGGGCTCTCCAGCTAACTCTCTCGGAGCTCTTGAAGGCAAGGGATCAGATCCTGCCATCAACACAATTTAGCTTTTGCTGCTCTGTTTTCACTTTCTCTCCCTTGCAGAAGTAGGAGGTGTTTCCTTTTCACACTGTTTGCTTCCCAGGTACTGAACATAAGCAGTCTTGGAGCACTTCTGCCTTTTCTGCGTCATTTATTGCCGATTTCATGGTCATGTCTGGCAGTGTTATTACCCCGGCATGTGCCAAACCCTACAACTTTTTGCTGTGTTTTTCCATCATGCAGGTGCAGCAACCTCGGTCTCTAGGCAGTGGGATGGGGCCCCCAAATATGCCAAGGCTGGCAGGACAGAGACTTTCTGTCCAGGTTTTTGAGGAGGTGCTGGCCTGGAGCCCAGATTTTTGCCACATTAGGAACAGCCAGTCTGGATGTCTGTCCAGACAGTGCTTTCGGAGGGCCTGGGCCCGGTGGTTCGTACATCCAGCTTTTTCCCAGACTCTGTTATTCATTTGTACTTTTGTCCCCCTGTGCTGTCCTTTCCTCCCTGCTGGCAGAATACTTGATGTTCTCTCCGCGGTCCCTGCTCCAGAGCCCTTACACCTGGCTTCTTGCCTTTTCTTCCTGCTCCCTCTGCACCTCTGGTCTTACCTGGTGCATGATGAATTGCTGCTAGAAGCGTATTTTCTGGGGAGGCAGAACTGGATGAGGAGAGGGTTAGGAGGTCCTAAGCTCTGAGTGTTGGTTCAGATCAATGGAAGTTAGTTCTGGGTTGGGCTGGTGGGAAGAGGGAGCTTCAGGGCATGTGAGCACAATCATTTTCAGGATGTAGGAACTTGCTGTGCCTAAAGACCACAGCATGGGTCTCATGTAAACTCCTGATGGGGAAAGGGGGTGAATCCCCTCAGCTGCCCAGGGCCTGCTCTACCTCCTGAAAGGTGTCCAAAGTTCCATTTGTTTGACATCTCTAAGAAAGAATTGCAAGCAGGCAAGAGAATGTGCATCCCTTGTGAGACCTATCTTGGAGCGTTGTTCCATTGATTGGCCCCTGCCTGTCCCAAATTGTCTTTGCCTTGACCATCTTTCTGGCTGTGCTTCTGGTGATGGAAGGAGGTCTGGGAGCATTGTGGTAACAGAGCAAGTAGTGTCAGCTGGTGGTGAGATTGGCTGCTGCCTTGTGTTGGCACTGTCCTTCGATACAAGAAGAGTTGCCCAGAGGGAGTGATTTGGGACAGCAGAGCGTGTGATAAGTCCCTAGAGGATCTGGGCATTGGTACTGGCATGAGACAACCCTCATCTCTCAGAATGGGGTGGAGGGGCTGTCTGTGGAGACGTGCTGGGGTTGGTGAGGAAGCAATCCCAGGGAAAATGCTTTTGGGAAGGCCAGCCTAGAAGATGTTTTCTTGAGTCCTGATCTTTATGTCTGTTCAAAGTCCGGTCTCCTACAAGGGGCAGTGCTGGAGCTGAACGGGAGCTACCTGGGCCAAACAAGGTCTGAGACTCTTGACACTTCTCTTTTAGGGCATTCTCCTCAAACGCAGTGGCAAATCTCTCAACAAGGAGTGGAAGAAGAAGTATGTGACGCTGTGTGACAACGGAGTCCTCACCTACCACCCCAGCCTGCATGTAAGTACTGCTCTGGGTTGGGTAGAGGAGCAGGGCAGGACAGAGCAGTGTCCTCCTTCATGCTACGGCTGCTGCTGCAGGTCCTCTCGCAGATGCCACAGTCGCAGAGAGTTGCTTGGGCAGAGTTTGGCAGCAGACGGGAGCCCCAGTCTCTGCCTGCGGCAGGGCCCTGCGCAGGAGGCTCAGCACTAGCCCTCCTCAGGGCAGGTGTATTCAGCAGAGCTGCTTTTTACCAGGGTCTGGAGAAGACCTCTCCCCTCTCAGGAAGGCTGTCTCTGCAGTGCCAGGCTGGGTGGGGAAAGCTGATAGCAACACGCTCTGCACAGAATTACGCTAAGTAAATGCATCTTTCTCTTCTCTGTTCCCCTTGCTCAGTCCGTTAAAGCAGTGGTTGCTGCCTCCCTGCATATGGGGTGAGGAGCAGGCAGAGAACTCCTTGCAGCCACAGCTGACGGTGCCATTTGGGTGTGGAATAATTTTCCTGGCTGCTAGGTATTGGGTAATGGAGATGAGGTGCCTGTGCGGAGCCTGCCGAGCTGAGCTGTCACTCGATGCATCTCTGATCCTCTTCACTGCGTGGCTCAGGCGCACAGCTGCCTCCCCATCCATCTCTGTCGCCTCCCCGCTGTGGGGCTAATGACTTCTTCCCCATTCCCTCTTGAGCACAGTTTGCTGCTGAGACAGTGAGCCACGGACAGACACACCTGTGCCACGGAGGCCACGGCACCCTCCGCAGAAAGGACGTGCTGCAGCGGGGCAGCGGCCGGGGAGCGCAGGGGAGCGCTTGGGCGCAGCGTGGTTTACGGGCTGCCGCAGGGCTCTGCGGCGCTAAGGGGAGAAGAACAAGGTGTTGCTCTCCTGCGCTTCCTGAGTGCTCCTGGGCCCTCGACTTGTCCCCGATATCCTCAGACACGTGGGTGCTGGAGCGCCCTGGGCCTCAGAGTCTTCCTCTTCATTTCTAACCCTGCGTCTCTAACTCATGGGCTTGCAATGCTCAGTCGTCCAGCTCCTGAGCCACTGAGCCTTTTAACCCTCCCGTCTTTACACGTGGAGGCCAGTCATTGCATTTCCTTTCCTTAATTTGTAGGATCTTTGAGAACAGGTTTTTTTGTTTTAGTCTTTGATTCCTGTACCATACTGTGGTTCTACAGTTCCCTAACTTTGTAACCGCATTTTTTGGTCTTTGTAGAACCGAACTGGGAGGGAATGGCTGCTGCTGCTGCCTGCTCTGCGTGTGTGGGTTTGTCACACTTCCCTCACAGACATCATAGGCCATTATTGCAGTCGGCTGCAGAGGTAGAGTAACTTCTGGGACATTGTTTAACCACTCTCGGATGCTGCTGCTGCACACCAGGTTTCTCTCCTTTTTACACCATTTCTTCCTCAGGGAGTGATCTAGATTGACGTCACTTGCTTTCCTTACCGCACTTCTTCAGCATTTCATTTCATTACTGCGTTGCCCCAAGCAAAAATCTGGGTTGTTTCCACCCGGTGCTACTGGTGATCCACAGCCCGTTGCTAAGAAGGGTTCAAGATGGGCCTCTCCTCCCTGGGCTTCACTGAAAAAGCGTTGAACCTTGCACCCAAGATAGGTGTTGTATTGCCCTATATGTTTACCTAGAGCAAGGACTAATTACGTGCAGGCCGCAGAACGCAGAGCTGCTTGCTGCACAGCTCTGAATTCAGCAAGGAGGGGAGGGGTCTGCATGCTCTCTCCATGGCATTGCCTCCCTGAGAATTGGGGGAGAGAGCCATGACACCTACCATCGTGTTACCTTTTTACTGCAGTGCTGACAAAAGCTTTGGTGAGCGGTGTGCTGTTCTGATTAGCAAAGGCCCCTCTGCCTTGCCTTGCCTTCTCTCTGCATGTCTGGCTTATGACCTGCTCGGAGGGGACGGATGCAGGAAGGAAGCCTGGAGGAAGAGGTGGTCCAGAAGAGGATGTCCCATTACATCCTCTGCTCCCTATCTTCTAGAGAGAATCAGGAGATGCTGCAGTGCGTTCGTCACCGGCTTTGTCTCCTGTGAAGCATGGAACGTGAAGCAAGTTCCCGTGTGCTTTCACAGGATGACACAAGCGGAGCACGTTAGGGTCGAACAGCCTGGGTCACTAACAAAACCTGTGTTCCTGAGGAAGGGCACGTGCTTCTTTGCCACTTCCATTTGTGGCAGCAGCTTTCAGCCCAGCAGCCACGTGGCGAGGTAAGCTGCTCCAGGAACAAATATGCAGGATTCTCATTCAAGGAGACACTCGGCATCATGAAGTTCCTTCCTTGAGATGTGAAGTCCCAACTTCTCCCCAGCCTCGCTCAGGGTGAGCCTGTACTGCCACGTGTCTGGGGGACAGCAGAATTCAGGGTGCAGCAGAGGGGTCCCTGAGGCCATGGCTGAGCACTGTGGGAAGAGGGTCTTTCCCAGCCCATCAGGGCGTTCAAGCCCCAGAGCATTTTTGTGCTGGTTTTGTGTTCCCAGTGGCTTTTCCTTGGCATGACTACAGCGCAATTCCTGCCTAGACTTCTCTTGCATCTCTCTTATGTTCTCCCCCTGTCCCTCCTGGGATGGGCGTAGGTACCCCAGGGATCAGCAGCCTTGCCTTTCTTCTTCTTCCTCCGGTAGACTTACCTGCTCCAGATGTGTCTGTGCGCCGTCAGATGAAAATTATACATGGCTCTGGCTAGGTCATACTTACAATTTTACCAACCATAAGCTTCCTGGTGGGGTATTCATCTGCTTTTGGGTGTTTATCACTCAGCCTGTTTCTGGATTTGTATCTTGGCATGTCCAGCCCCACTTTGAAGTCTCCTCACTGGGAGTCAGACTTAAACTGTGGGTTTGCAGTCATGAGTTGGCAGAGAGCACTCAGGTGAGCTGGGTCCAGCCCTGAAATCAACTGTTCTATGACTCCTTGATGGAAGCATATCTGCTTGGAGCTATGCTTGGGTCCTGTGTAGCTGTGTGTTCCAGGTGCCACCTCTGCCTCCTCTCTGGAACGGTCAGCAGTTTCAGGGACTTTGCAAGTGGGACACCTGGAGTTGGAGCAGTCAGCAGCAGCTCTTGCTGAAGGCAGCTGAAAGCTTGGGGGTCTGATCCCGGGAGTCAGCACAGCTTTCCTTGTTGCATCTGTATTTTTCTTACCTTTCTGTGAGTGTGTTCGGTGACAGGAAAAGAACAAGTTCTATGAAGAGGATGGTGCGGTTTCCTATCACTTTCGCAAAGCCTTGGAGAGTAAATGCGTCTGCTCGTGAGGAAGGCGTATGTGTTCAGCCCAGCTTCGCTGGCCAGGCTGTGCTGTGCTGCGCGGAGCTAGAGAGAAAGCATCTCCCATTTTGCAGCCAGTGGAGCCATTCACACAATCACCTTCTGTTAATTCTATCTGCAACATCAATTAAATTGTTTGTAGAAACTAATTGAATGTGGCTTAATCACACATCTTAATAGCTTTCCACGCTTTGAACTCGTTGTTAATTCCAGTAATAAAATGAAATGAGAGAACTGGCTGGGTAATTAGCGAGGAGGCTTGGGAAGAAATTGCTGTTTTATAGCATGTAATAAAAGCAGTGCGCTGGTGACCGCTCTCTCCGGCAGGCAGCCGGCTACTGCAGCAATTGTGCTGAGTTAGGGAAAATCCTCCAGCCCCTCTGAGAATCCCTGCCCAAGGGTGCCACTGGGCTTCCACCCAACTGGGAACAGCTTGGAGCAGTGTTTGGTTGGGCTGGTTATCTAGGAATTGCCCAGGGCACCAAAGCGTGTGTGCATGTCATTTGAGGTCAAGTCACCCAGAAGTTGGAAGCATGGAAGGGTGTGCTGCCACGCTGGTCTCTTGGGTTTGCTCTGAGGACTGGATGCCTGCACAGGGGTCTGTAGAAAGAGTTGAAACAAGATGTTGAGGTGCTGCTGAGAGGTTTTAACCCTTGCACGTAGTTACCCGAGACCACAGAGCAATGCCCATACAGCCCCCATTCAGCTGCTTCTTGAAGCCAAGGACTGGGAGAACGGTTGGTCTTAGACTGATCTTGTTCATGTCTTTATCTTCTTGGATTTGGAAGCAGACAGGAACTAGCTCCAAGTTAATCTTTTTGGTGACCTCCTTGTGAACTGGAGCAAGCCCAAGCCTCCCTGCAGCAGCTGCAGTCTCACCCTGGACGGTTGCTGCCGCTCCTCTCCCAGTTGCAGTGCACATCCCCAGCGCAGAGAGCCAGGGGAGGATGCACCCGTGTCACGATTCCTCCCAGAGTCTCTGGCTCTGCTTTCGGTCCCTGCTCCCTTGAGGTCTGCCCAAGAGCAGGGCAGGGCAGTCCCCTCTGTGCATCTCTCTGGAGATCACGTTGCTCGGGTCTTCTTGGGGCATGAGCCCAAGGAAGAGCCAGCCGCATCGGAGAGGGTTAGGGGAGAGCTGCAGTGCCGTGTGGAGCAGGGAGGGGATGGAAGACATGGGACAGGACGCAGCTCTCAGGAGAGGCTAGAGGTCTGCAGCCCTTATTTTGACCGAAAGACGAGGTCGTATTAGGAGGCAGTGCAGAATGATATTAACGGTCTGCACGTGGAGTTTTTGGTCATACAATAAATAGTCTACTAGGAGAAGCGGAAGCACCAAGTTTTGAACAGCGTAAAGCTATGCAGATGAGTGTACAGGGGAGTTATCCTGAGCTGTGTTGTTTTGGGCTTGAATTACGCTAGCTGTGACCCGAGAGGGAATTTCCAGGTATGCCATTACTTGCACCATGCTATATTATATTATTAGCTGTTATAGCTGAGTGCTGTGATTAAAAAGACAGCGGATGACAGGGAAGAAGAACTGCCTGCCACCTATGTGCTCTTTCGCTCTATCTAATCTCTGATCCCCAGCCAGGCTTTCACAAATGGTTTTGTCGTGGCATCTGACTGCCTGTGGCAACATCCCGACGTTATTCATATCAGAGCTGACTAATTCTGGGCCTGAAAGTGAGAGCTGGCAATTCTCCGGTGCCAGTTCTAACGCACCGGCTAGTCACAGGAAGCAGGCAGGTCGGAGTCAAGGCTTTGCATCTGTGTTGTCAGAAAACATCTGGCTGTGGACACTGGGGAAGTCGCAGGGTCTTTTACCTCTAGCCCACCTGATTTGAGACTTCAGTGTAGTGCAACAGAAACCAGCATGTGATGAACTCCCAAATTACCTCCAAGCTGCTGGCTGACCATCTGGCCGTTAACCCGTTACCGTGTGGGTGAATGGAGCCAGGTTTTAGCTCTGAGTATGCGAATGAGAAGGGAGCTGAGCCTGGTGGGCTGGGGCAGGGCTGACCCTGAACTGCTCTGCCTCTCTGCTGTAGGATTACATGCAGAACGTCCACGGGAAGGAGATCGATCTGCTGAGAACTACAGTGAAGGTACCGGGCAAGCGGCTACCCAGGGCAACGACGGCAGCAGCACCCAGCGCCAGCCCCAAAGCCAACGGGCTTGCGAAGGAGAGGAGCAGCACACAGCTGTTGGGAGGCACAGGTGAGAGCTGGTGGAGGTGCCGCAGAGCTGGCGGCTGTCCTTCCCTCCGGTGCACGAGCAGCGCCTTGCTTTGCTGAGTCAGAAGCAAAAAAGCTGTTCTGGACTTTCTTGCCTTCAGCACTCTTCGCGAGCGCCTTCGGTGGGCGTGGGTGTTTCTGCGCGGGTCTCAGGTAAACTTCCATGGGGTTTTATGCTGGTTAGTGTCCAGGACGGAAGGAAGAGTAGAAGGGCTTTAACTTGTGGCGTGAACTCCCTGAGAGGAAGCACTTGAGTCTGCTGTGGCGGAGGGAAGCCGTTGCTCGCTAAAACAGAGGGCATCTCAACCAGGGATGTCTCGATCCCTGGCAAGTTGTATCCGGTTTCTTTCCTTTTTTGTGGCCCCTTTTTTTCCCCTCGCTTTCCTCTGGAGAAATAGTAACGTGAGGGGTTTGTTTTGTAGTTATTATTCTTCTGTGTGCACGTGCAAGAGGTGCAGCCGCCACAGAGAGCAGGGAGAGGAGGCGAGGCTGGGAGGCTCTCTGGACTCTCACGGCGTTCATGCCACACTGCTTACTGCTTCTCCTGCCGCAGGAGGTATCTCGCCCTGCCCAGGGGAGCTGTTGAACGTAGAACTTCCCTGCCCAAGTTTCCCTGGGCATTGACATGCCTTTACTGTGTGCTCGGGGTTGGTGTCCTTGGCCAGGACGGATGGTTTCACACGCGTTCTTCCCAGCCAGCTGTTGGCAGCAGTCTAGTGCAGCAGCGTACGGGTACCTCTCCACGCTTCGGCATAACGAGAGAGTGCTGATAATGCTGCTGGTAACAGAAATCCTTCACAATCTGGTACTGCACGCCATGCCACTGCGAGTGAACTTGGATGACCACATCCTTGTTTCTGTTCAGTCCTGCTCTGCACCCCGGTTGCGTCCTGTGGTCAGGGTGTTGTGGGCGCTGTGCTTCACAGCTTTGTGGAGCTGAGGACTCATGAAATGGGGTGCAGCTGGAGTGAATGCCAGGAGATGGCTGGGGCCCTCGGCATCACACACGACACAGGGAACGGGGCATGCTAACGTCGCTGTGTTCGCATGGTACTGAGTGTGAAATAGTAAGCCCTTCTGAACCCAAACTGCTGTTCCTATAGAGTCAGAATTAGTCTGCAGACCAAATGAACTGCCAGTGAATGATTGCAGTTACTGTCTTTTTTGACCAAGGATGTGCAACTCTGCTTGTTTCCTGCCATGGCTCTCCACTGTCCACTCGTGTCTCCACCACCACCGTACACCCTCCGCGTGCCCGAGTGCGGTAACGGTTCCTGCCTCTGTACAGAGGCGCTTCTCAGGTGTGCATTTCTAGGGTGCTCTGTCTGAGCTCCTACTTAGAGAAGGTTATCGGAGCTGTAGGAAGAATTCGAAGACAAACCACAGAAAGTGGTGTCAAACCAAATGCCCACGTAACCCTGTAGCCTGCTTTCAACAGTCATCTCAGTCTTGTTGGGCTCACAAGAGCAGACTGAGATGTGACTTGATTACTGATTACCTCTGCTTGGAAAAGCAACGCCTAGAAGCGAGCGCTGTGCGAGGCCTTCCAGTCTGGTTGACAAAGCTTGAGGAGACGCGGTGCGCGCAGGCTGAAGTTAGAGCAATTTAAACTTCAGAGGAGATGTAGTTTCCTAGTGGGGAGGGTAATTAAATGTTGGAATAGTTTATCTGGAGAGCTGGTGGACTTAGCACTGCTTGAAGCTTTTAAAATGAGATTAGTTATCTTTCTAAAAGATATGCTTTAATCCAGCTCGTGTGTGTGTCGCTGCGTGCATGGGTGCAGGGGATCAAACTGGATGGATACGGTGGTCTTTTCTTACGCAGAAATCTGTGAATTTGAGATCCCCTGTTCACTGTCTTCTCACTGGGCCCCTGAGCAGAACAGCGCTACCGTGCTACCCAGAGCTCATGCATCAGCACGGGGCTCGGCATTAAGACGGCAACTTTAATCAGATTTTATGTGTCTTGGCTTTGGGTGGTTGTCTGCATTGGTCGGAAAGTTTTTTTTCTCCTGATGCACAAATTGTAAGACGTTTTCTGAGGAATTTTTTCAACTCGTTCTGATGCCTGCAAGACTGATTGCAGCTGACCATGCAGTCATCACGGTAAGTGCACTGACATGACAAAAATCCTCTAAAAGGTGACTTGCTTACATCCCTGTCTAAAGCATTTGGGTTTGGTAAAGAATCTGCCCTGCTTCAAATGGAGAGGGACTTGGCAGTTTTGCCACCTTTGGGGCTAGGGATGGGACTGTTAGTGGGGTCCACTGCGTGTCTCTCCTCTAATACGTGCTTTGGGTAGCTGGAGAAGGAGCACTTCAAAACTTGCAGTTCTCTGCTAATGCACAAGTTAATTTTCAGAGGATGTCAGCTCTGGAGACCTGAATGATTTGCTGTTTTACACCAGGAGTGTCTGTGTGGTGTATGCAATGGCCTGTGTTTAGGGTTCAGAGCAGGTGGTCCGTGGTTTCTTGTGACCTAGTGACACCAAGGTAAGTGGTGTGCTGATTAACGACCACTGGCTGCGCAGTCCTTACCCAGGGGCAAGAAGAGAAGTAGATGAAGGGGAGGAGGAGGAAAAAAAGATTAAATGTCTCATATTGCCCTGTATATGGATATGCAGCACTCTGGTGATGATTTAAAATAACCTTCAAAGTAGGTACAAACAGTACAACTTGGAGCTATATGAAGTAAGAATGGGGAAGGATCTTATATTTGTGAAATCTGTGGGACTCTGAGCTCAATGGGTGATTGTACCCTTGTATTTAAACTATTAAAGAAGGCAACTTTAATGTAGTCAGAGTTGGTTTTATTTTAGGTTGCTACAGTGTGCTCCCATTGTAAACCCTGTTTTCAGCGGCACAGGATGTTGTCAGACTTTGCAGCTGCGTTATGTCCACCTCAGGCTTACTTTTTGTGGAGCACGTATACAAATGTGATGTCATATGTGCCCCAGGACACTGTGCAGTCTCCCTACCCAGAGATAACCAAAAATTGCCCAGGCACAGCGCAGGCCAGCTGGCTCTGGGTGGCCCTGCTTGTGCAGGGGAGTTGGACAACATGACCTCCAGAGGTCCCTTCTAGGTTCAACCATTCTGGAATTCTGTGATTCTGTATTCGTTTTGTCAATGTTAAATTTTTTCTCCAAGAGCTGTAAATCTTCAGAGATTTGGTGCAAAGATTGCCTAGAAGCAGAACTTCTGTCCTCATTTAGAACCTTTTTTTTCTTTGTCCCCTGGAAAATATATTGGGATTTGATCAAACGTTTGGAAGTCGGTTACTGGAAGCTGTGGAGCACCTGATCTCCTAGGCTGTCAAGAGCTCCTGGCAGAATGGTCTCTGCTTTTCTGGGCTATTTTTTCTTCACTTTCCAACTGTAATGTCGTCCTAACTTTTATTCTTGCATGAAATTTTCCTGATAAAGAGACTACCCAGAGGTGGAAGAGCAGTTGAGATCAAGCACAGGGTCTGTTAACAGGTTGAGAGCTAGCTAAATGCAAATAACCAGCATTAGTACGACATTTAAGGCTGAGCCCTGAGTCAAGCCCTCCAACATCAGCAAGTGCTGAAGCGCAGGCGACTGGCCCGTGTCACCTCTGCCAGCTCGCGCGCCTTGCCGGCCGTGCTCGCTGCCGGCAGTGCTGTGCACCACTAGGCCTGACCAAGCAGACTGGCCCGGGAAGCGAAGCCCCACGCCGGGACCGCCGTGGGCTCGAGCAGCCGGTTCTTCATCCGTGTCTCGACGCAGGATTTGCTGTTTGTGCGTTGTGCTCACAGTCTCACGCATTATGTCCTGGAAGACCAAGAGGATGCCTGGGAAGTGCCAGCCAAGGGAAGCCCGTAGGAGAACACTTCGGATAAGCCTTCCAGAAGCATCTCTCGTATGCCCAGTTATTTCTGTGGCACTTTCCTGCCACGCTTGTCCCCTCGGTTTTCTTCGGAGGCTTGTTGCAGTATCATTGAACCACTCAATCCTCTGACATCATGGTTCAGCCGTGCCGGCTGCTGAGCCCTTGGGCGTTCCTGGTACGGTCCTGGTGTGCAGCAAGGACTCTCCTGGACTCCACCGCAGGAGCAGCGCACAGGCTGGGCGCAGCTTTTGGGGAGAGAGAGCTACCATGTGGAGGCAAAAGCCGAGTTGTGCCATGGGGTCTCGGGAGCAAGAGTCGGTGTCCTCGGTGTGCGTGCCCCCCGAGGGACCTCTGTCGGGGCCGGGCGGGTGGCCAGACCACTGCTGCAGGCTGTCCTTGCCATGCTGGGGCAGCGCCCGGGCTGCTTCCTGCGAGTAGCGCAGCCCCGAGGCCAGCACGAGTGGGGGTCCGGCCTGCGCCGGGCAAGCCAGGAGAGGGGTCCCTCCCAGTGGACGCTGCTGTCCCGCTCGGCACCCCATGCTGACCCAGGTTTTTAAGCAAGGGCCCTGACAGCTCTTGTGTCCCACTATAAACAGAACCGCTGTAGTGGCACAGACGTGGTCAGCGACAGCGATGAAAGCGTTCGTCTGTTCGGGCCATCCCTCCTGTGCTGAGGCTGGCAGGGTGCTGCCCGTACCTGCTCCACCTTCCGCAGTCACCGCAAGGCTTCTCTGGGCCGAGCGTCCTGCGTCAGAACGAGCGGCCCTATCCTGGGCGACGCGCGGGAGGAAGGGGAATGTGACGCCGGGTTCCTGGAAAGCCGCACGCCGGTGGGGGCGGGGAGGAGCTCGCCTGAGCACGCCTGAGCTTGTTGGTGGGGTGAGCATGTATTATGACTGATGTGCATGGAGGCTAGGAGTATGCTCCAGGTATAAGCGATACGTGGATATAGATGTAAGGAGAGTAAACGCCTCTTATGATTTGTAAAGTATTACTCTTAATATGAAAACAGTCCAAGAGGTGCCTTGAGTAGCAAAGGCACCAGTGCCTCAGTGAGCCATCCGTAGGGCGTTGGCGTGAAACGGGAGCACCGGCGGGCCTTGGCGGAGAGCGGCACCACGGGCAGCTTGAGGCTGCTCAGGGAAGCGCGCCATGGCAGAGATAAGGCTGGTTGTCCGCTTCCATGTTGGCTTCAGCCTTCGGCTTGGTTAGCTCTCTGATGGAGGGGTGTCATGTGGATGCTGAACCCCAGCTTTTGGAGCTACGTGGGCGTGCGGACATGAAGTGGTCTTGCTAAGATAGTGTTACGTGGTTTTACTCTTCGTAGCAATTTCTTTCGGAACTTGGAGTGAAAAGTCAGATCTTTTACATCGCTTAGTGAATCGTTATTTTACAGTTAAGTCTTCTTGTTGAGGCAAAGATGAACTAGGTTGGAAAATCCAGGGTGCATTGCATGGAGGTAACTAGTCAAAATAGAGTGGGCAGCACTGGCACTTCTGTCCAGCCGCACCCTGAGACATGAGGAGGGAACCCCAAAGCGGGCAGCCAGTTCCTGGCACGGTCTAAAGGCCCTGTGTAAAATGGGCATTCTCTGGTGTCCTGATGGACTTCGTCTTGGCGTTTTCCAGCTTTTGGTATCTTAACTTCATAACAAAGATATTTTTTTTTTTTTTCCTTTAACACATTTTTATAATACAGCTAAAAGACCCATCCTTTTCTGAAGAGCAGACCTTCTGATCTTTATCTTGTGGGCAGATTTATACCCTTGATCTCGTGAAGGACTGGGCCGGCTGAGCACTGTTACTCTCCAGGCGAGCCTCCTGCGTCAGGAGGTGGGAGGCACCATTGGCTCAGAAGATGCTCTGCTGTTTCCTGGGCACTTGGGGTGTGCTTGGGTGTGGGAACAAGGCACTTGTTCAGACAGCCGCTGCGTGTGGCTCCTTTACTGCAGACCTCCTCTCTTCTGCCTGTGCCCTCCTCCTCTGCTCGCTTCTTCCTGCTCCCAGCCGTTCCTGCCTGCCTCTCCCACCAGTGACTCCGTCCCCTGCTCACTTTTCCTCCTTCTCGGTGCTGCCGGGCAGCTGGTGACGGGCCGTGTGAGCACAGAAGAGGCGTCCTGGTGCTCTGATTCCCCAGATCTAATACTACAGCAGCGCTGGGTGCCAGGAGAAGCGATTGCTCGTGCTGCAAACCAGGCTGCACAGAAATAGGCAGATATACTTACCCTGTTCATGTCAGACTCCCAGAGACTTGGAAGGATCCCTTTGTGCTTGTCTGTTTGTCTAATTTTCCACAACTAGAAATGAGCACCTAGGTTAGTCAGAGCATCCTTGTGTCTGGTTTTGGAGTCAGATGTGCCCTAAAAGGATGGTTGATACTTGCTAAAGGACTGTTTTGAAACCGCTAGTAGAAGTTCTCCACAAGCAGTGGGAACTGTGGAGACTCCTGAAGTACTGGCCTTTGTAGAAGGCTGAGGAAGAGTTCTTGGCCATTACTGCTCGCTCTTGTCAATCCCTGCTCAGGTGAGAGAGCGCTGGCTGCAGTGCAGCGATGGAAACGCCTGTCGTCTTGTGGGTTTCTGGGTTGGAGCAGTACTGGGCCAGATGCTGGGCACGCCGCGCTCGGGCAGCCTCTGTCGACTGCGGCTGGAGCGGACGGCGCCCGGCAGTGCCCCAGATGAGCTCTGGGCACATGGCTTTGCAAGGTGACGTGGGCACCGTGCCGGCCCGAACGCGAGCAGCACCTTGCAGCGTCTCTGCCAGGCAAACCCGCGTGGCGTTTGGGTTGGAGAGGGCAGGAAAGGGATGTGTAGATCTTGCTGCCAGAGCTTCAGGTCGCTCTGTTCCAGGTATAAACTGGCTGTCAGTATGGAGCCTGGCAGCATGTATTCACTGCGCGTGCAGCAGTGCTGGTTCAGGTGTGTCCTTCAGATCCCTGCCAGTCCTCTTCCCGCTGGAATATTGCTTCTCTTGCACTCCTCTTCAGGGATCCCCAGCTGTATCTTTGCTGTAGTTCAGCAAGCTCCCCCTTTCTGCTTCTTTGACCCATCCATGTCTCATTTAGTGTGTGATTCTGGCTTGAAGAATGAGGACAGCTCTTATTCAAAGTGCAGACTGGATGAAAAGGAATTTTTTAGTGGGGAAGGACAGATGGTAGCACAAGAAAAATATGGAGACAATGTCAATCAGCATGAGAGACTGGTCTCGGCACAGCTGCAGCCCTGCAGAGGTTTGTAGGGACCTAGTCCAAAGCAGTCAGCACAGGGGAAAGGGGCATGAAGCATACTGCCTGCAAACGTGGTGTGCGATGCCTGTGCACGTGCTTACATGCACGCTTAACATGGGCACACACAGAGCGTGCGAGCCTGTTCCTTGACACAGCATTGCAGCTGAACAATGTAAAAGGAAGCCAGGCAGCTGAACACTGGAAAACCTGCCTTCAAATGAGAAGTTGAAGTGTAAGGAAAAATCAGCAGAGATTGCCGAGATTGCTGTGGTTGCGAGCAGCTACATGGAGGCACAGTTTCCGACAGCAGAAGGCTGCCTGATCCAGCAGGCAGAGGTAGTGCCGATGCTCCACCTCGCCCAGAAGTGCTGAGCTAATGCAGCAGTCCCGGGCGAGGTTTCCCGGCCAGCGTTGCACCGGCAGCCGGGCTCAGTGGCTTGGAGATGGGACTAAAGCAAGCAAAGCGTGGGAGAGCCAGCGCGTGGTCTTAGGGGAGGAGGTTAAAGGGGAGAGCTCTGCCTGCCTCTGCGGTGGCTCAGTGTGGGGCTCTCCAGCTTGCTGAGGATCGTGGCCCCCCCGTGGGATTTGATGCCCAGCGGTGTGGGAGAGCGAAGATTGCCCCAGCGTCTCTGGTGCAGAGGAGGCCAAGCGAAATGAGCCGAGCTGGTCTCAGTGCAGGGGTGTGAGCTTAAGCTCTGGAGTCTTTTCCGTGAGGGAAGAGCTGCAAGGGGCTGATGCTGCTTGGTCACCTTTGTCCTGAGGAGCAGTCCGCATGGCCTGACATGTGTGTCAGGGCAGGCTGTGTGTGAGTCCTCCTCTTCTTCCTCTTCCTCCTCCTCCTCCTCCTGCAGGATTGCATCTGGAGCCAAGGGAGAGCATTTCCTTCAGTGTGCCTGTGGTGGTGTGGCCACTGCTTAGGGTGCAGTGTCTTGGCGGATGCTCGTGGTTGCTCTGAAGAGAGGAGGGTGCAGCTGTGCCCTGGCTGCGTTCCGGGCGCTTACACCGATTCACGGCTGCACCGGCCGAGCCAGCCGGCCAGGCGCCTCAGGCACGTGGGCAGAGCCCACGCTGCGCTGCGCGCGGGCGGCTCGCCTCTCCCCTTGGCTGTTCTGCCAGATGGGGGACGGGGAGCCTGTGCTGGTCTCGGTCCTCAGCAAAGCGCCTGACTGCCCAGCCCGGGCTGGGGACGGTGCTGGGTCTCCGAGCAGCTGCAGGGCTTTTGCCGGGTTCGTGCTGGCGCCTAGCAGCGCGCTTCTTGTCGCTTCCAGAGCAGATAGCCCGGGACCGTGTTTGCACCGGGCAGGCGGGAGGAGAGCACCTTGCCGTTGCCGGCGCCTGTCCGGCCGCTGGCGCTGGGGGAGCGTCGCGGCAGCGGGTCCCCCCCTGCGCCAGGCCCGGTGCGCGTGCATTGCCCCCCGATGCTCTGCCTCTGCAGAGTGAGGGATTGGCTCCCCCAGGCCGGGGTTGCTGAGCCTGCTGTGATCATGTCACGTCGGGCTCCGTCGATGTTAACATCTCATTATCTTTGTTACTGTAATTACATTATCCGCTGCTTTATGCAGAATTATTCTCCGAGGACTAATTGATGGATCCATGTTTAATTCATTAATCATTAGCATCAAATTCGACAATTACAGTGCACACTGATTGTGGAATTTCAAATGTAATGAGGGAAGAATTAACAAAGAAAAGGGAAAACCTGTTTCCCTGGCATACCGCTGCTCACCATGGGGGACAATGACATTGAGGGAAGAAGAGGCAGCAGAGAGCACGGTGGCGCAGGTCATGGCAGACGGGAGGCTGGTGGGATCGTCTTGTGCCTTTCTCCTGGTTGTGGCTGCACAACGTATTCTTTTAGGTCAGAGCAGGGTCATTACTCTCCTACGAAAGAATGCGCATTTGGGTACTGAGAAGGAAAAGCTCAGCTCTCACTTCTGGAACAAAGTTGCCTTCTCCACCCTGCAAAGAGCCGATGGGCGCAGGAGCAGCACATCTCACCCTGCCGTGGGGGGTTTCCAGGGACACCAAGAACATCCCAGTGTACGCACCTGCTCACACACTTCGCAGGGAGAGCCGGCTGGTCAAGCTGTGGTGTCTTCAGAACGAGCTTACTGCCCCCAGGGTTTGCCCATAATCCTGTGGTAGCACCCGCTCTTAAAATCTGTGGCTACTTCTCATCGTTTCAGTATTTCCTACTCCGAGGCAGGAATCTCGTAAACCGCTCTCTTTATTTTGGTACCCGTGCACTAGTTAGCAGAAAGCAAGCCAGAGCAGTCTTTCCAGTCCTGCCCCATCAGCCGGTGGATCTGCTCATCTCGAGGACCAGGGCTGCTGCAATATCCCTACGCAGCCTCTCAGTACCAGATGCAGATACACTCCGTCCCTCCCGCTAGACATGCTACCGCAGGGTCTCCTTGCTTACGGAAATGGGCAGCTTCTGCGTCATATTCCGGTGGTCCCTGCCGCTCCACTCAGTCTGAGGGTGTAGACAGGCCTTCCCTGGCACGTTCTGTTGGGTCAGTTAAATAGCTGGGGATGCTTGGTCTTCCGTCGTCACCCTTGACTGAGATGTTGGAACCGGCTGCCAGCTCGTGCCCTGTCTGCTTCAGTGCGGAGTGATGTAAGTGGCGGTTTCTGGCTTGGTTTGCCGGGGTACCACAGCTGCGGTCGTGGCGAGCAGCTCTGCAGCTTCTGAAGCTGCCGGGTCGCATGCAGCGGGCCGAGAGCTCCTCTTCAGCCAGGCTGTGCTGCTGACTGGGAGCCTGGTGTTAAACCACGGCTGGCCGCGATCTCAGCTAGCTCGCTTTGCTTCCTGCTGAGTCTGACTGGAAAAGTTCGATGTTAGTTACTGTTGTTCAGCCAAGGGCCAAGAACTTGGACATGGGGACGCCACAGCTGAAAGGAAGAGAGTGAGGGTCTGTCTGTGGTGTTTGTCGGTGCGGGACCTTCATCCTTCCCAATAACATGTTAAAGGGTTGTTTGTAGTCTGAAGATGAAGCAGAGATCAGAGATTTAGTAAAACTTATCTGTAATTAATACTTTGCATTATGAATCATGTATAAAATACTGCAAATTCATATGTCTATTATAAATATTATAAATTCACTATAACGTTCATACAGTAACACCTTGCGAATGTTTATCTGGCTGCCTCAAGTAGGAGGATATATCCAAATGTGAAGTTGGAGCCATTGCATTCAGTGCTCTGCACTGAGTAGAGGCTAGAAACTGTTGGGACTTCCCGGGGAGAGGAGTGCGTCAGGAACACGAAGGGATGACATGAGGCAGGACAGTTCCAGCAAACCTTGGTGCCCAGTTCTTGTGGTGGATGGGAGCCTAAAGGACTGAGATTCGCTGGATCAGCTTGGGGTTATATTTGCTAGGCATATGCTAGAGTTACGATGAATTTCATATTTCCAAGCGTTGTAGCTCTGTTCTCTCAGCTATTATTATTTCTTTCTATAGAATAAAGACTGAGGCAAAGAGAAGATAAAGCCAAAATCGTCAAAAGCATCTGCTAACTCTGTGCCCCCACTTCAGAGCCTAAGAATTGCTTTTTCTTTCCCAAGAACTTAGCCTTTTTTTAGCCCTTTAAAGTGTAGCTGTGAGCAAGTGAGCTCCTCTTTATCAGTCCTCAGAGTCTCCACCTGGGCACTCAGAACAGGAGGAACACATTATTAGCAGCTGATTTTGACAAGAGTTGGTGTAAGTGACTTGAACAGTAGTTCTGGGAATTTTGCAGCGGCCTATGGGTTATATCCCAGGCCCCCAAAGGAAAGACTCAGCTCCTTAGCCTGGGCTGCCCCTGCCTTCCTTGCTGCCTTCCGCGTTGTTCTTTTGGGCACCTTGATTCTGCGAGAAATCTTTCAGAAGTCCCGAAGATAACTGACCACCTCACTCCTCATTATCCTCCCCATCATCCTCAGGTGCATGCTGTCCCCAGGTCTGCCGGTTCATCTCCGGCCCGCCATCCTTCACGTGGGCAGGAGGTGCGCGAGCCGTGGCCTCTGCAGCGATCGCCTCTGTGTCTGGACGAGGTGGTGCTTGTGTAGAGCTGCCGGTCGGTACCACGGTACTGTGCCGAGCTCTTTCCGCTGTAGGCCAAGGGGATGGGATTTTCTGTGCGGCGGTGGGCGAAGACGTGCTAGCCGTGCTGTACCCGTTGCTGGGGGTGCCGGAAGCATACCGCAGTGCGGTTCCGGCCCGGTGCGGGGAACCGGGCGTCCTGCTGTGGTTGGAGTGTGTTAGGTGCAGCGCTGCAGCAGGTGTTCTTGTGTAGTTTCATGCGTTTTGTGTGCTCGGAGACCGCTCAGGCACATGAACCGAAGTGGTTTGGTTGAACCCAGCATGGCCTGGCCGGAGCTAAATGCCAGTGCAGACTGGACGCGGAGGCTGCGCTGCCTGGCCATCGCTCCCTGGCCCGTGTGCCGAGGCAGAGCGCAAGCAGCACTATCTGCTTAATCCGAGTCCTTCCTGCCCACCACAAATGACTTACGTGAGCCCATCCTGAGCGCAGGACCTCTCCCAGTGAGTCCCATGGCAGGGTGGTCAGTTGGCTAATACCAGGTTAACCCCTTGGTTTGGGGCTTACCTGTGGCTGTGAGTTAGTCACCATTGCTTTCCCTGCACAACCTCTAAGTGAGAAACTTGTGATTTCAGGGTGAGCATCCTCTCCCTGCTCAAGGGACTCGGTTACGTGTAATACCTTTGGTGGTTTACAATATTCCATACTTCATAAAAGTGTTAATTTTCTGTATGTTTCAGAGAGTCCATGAGCCTTGGCTCATCCCCAGCCTTCGATAAAGCCACATGGTCTCAGCGGATGTGCTGGTAGATACAGCCCCCGTGCATGCCCCCGAAGGCTGGCCGTCCTCCCGCCGCCCTGCCAGGCTCCAGGGTTATGCGGGGCCATTGCAGTTGGGAGGCTCAGGGTGTCTCTTTGGTTTTGTTAGGGACTTCTGGAGGGACAGGCAAACTGCTGTTCATGGTCTCTCAGTTTTCCCATCTGTACAACAGGAGTGGCCATGCAGAGCATTCCCACTTCCCAGAGGGACGTTGCAGCACCGGCGCCGTGACATGCTCCCATGTGCTCCCCACAGATCCCAGGGACCAACATACAGCACTGTGTCATGCTTCCTAAATTGCTGAGCAGGGCCACTGTCACCAGGTGCTATAAGGACGTGCCATGTCATGGTGGCATGGTATTTACGGTATTGCAACGTATACTGCATCATTAGGTTTTACCGTGGTTTTGTCTCCCTTTGGACGGCCAGCTGACTCACTCTAGCCCGGAGGTAGGCAGCAGGATGATTTTTTCCAGAATGAGTCTGCCCTTGTGGGAGGAAGGAAATGCTCTCTACCAGCGGTAAAATCAGATATGCTAAGGTGTTTGAGGTTTATCTCAAACAAAGGTGCATACCAGCACTGCAGGTCTGAATTGGGGCATGCTGTGGCACATCAGCTGAAACTGCTGATCTGTTGGTTGTAAAGTGGAAAGGCACACTGAGCTGCTCAGCTGAGATATCCTGGACTCTGCGTGAATATGCAAAGTTGTCACTGAGTTGGGCAGATTGGATTGTGTTTGCACCAGCCAAGAGAGGAGAGATGCGGGGGTATCTGTGAGGCAGAGCAGCAAGGAGGAACTTGGATGAAATCCCTTACAAAAACCCACGGTCTGTATACAGTCTATAAGCAGCTCCTTGCCTGCCAGTCCACGTTCATCCAGAGTCCGTCCTCATTACATCTGAAAACCGTTTTATCTGCACTTGAGCTATTATGTGAAAATACTGGTAGCCTATTCAGTCATACAGAAAAGCTATTACTGTTGTATCATTTTGCAGCTCTACTGGTGACTCTGCAGACATTTGCAAAGATGCTACTGTTCTTGGAGAGGTGATGACCCAACTATCTGGAGTGTATTAAGTAGCTTCATCGACTGCTTTGCCAGAAATCTGGCTGCTGTTCTCCATTTTGACCTGCCGGTTGCCAGAGGTTTCTGTCCAGAACCTGTTCTGTCTTTGCCCATCTTTAAGAGAGCTGCTCGCCCAGCTCTCTGCGTTGTATGTCCACACCCAGAGCCTTGCTGCTTGGGCGGTATGAGCGCTCAGCTCACTAGACTCCTAAGTTGGGCATCATGGACGCACCGTATTGTGAGTTTCCTCAAAAGACTGCTTCTCTGGTGCGAGGCAGAGTGTTCCGGCTATTCCTCTTCCACTTTTCACCTCATCCACAGCTGCCTTCCAGCATACCCAACCCTTCTACTTTTTACGCTTCTGAGGGCAGCAGTGGTGTGACTCACACATGGTCAGCAGTCATGTTCTCCAGGAGTGTGCAGGGTGAGCATGCTGTGCACCTTGTACCTGTGACCTCGGGCTTCACTCGGACTGCAGAGCATCGCTCAGGTGGGCTGCCAGCGCCTGACAAACCCTGTTCCTAGAGGAGATGTAGGACCTTCTTGGGTCTTTGCTGCACGCTGCCCTCCGGGGAGCCCAGCCTCTGCATCTCCAGCACCCCACGCTGCATCTTGCCTCTAGAACAGGGCACGAGCCTCAGTGTCCCCTGAGAAGGACCTGCAGGTGCAGGTTCTGCGGAGGTGGCCACGAGTGTTGTGAGAGCATCCCGCCGCGCTGGGCCCGGTGACGCCATCGCAGCCCTGGCTTTGCCGTGTGTCCCTGGGGTGGGCTGCCCTCCCCCTGGCCCAGGGCAGCGGAGGAGCGAGGCTGTGCCCTGGTTGCCATCGCTCAGACCCATCTCCCCCACACGCAGCTCCTGGCCCTCGGGGCGAGCAGCGCCATTAGCAGCGCGGGCAGGGGGAAGCTCGCGGGAGGAATCGGAGCACAGGAGGGAGCTGCCGGTGCCGGCTCCCCTCCCCACCCTGACTCTCTTTGCCCTCCCTGATGGGAAAGCAGAGATTGATTTTCTCCAACCCAACAGTATAATCACTAACCCTAATTAGAGATAATTACTGGGACTTGATACACTTATTACTTGCTAGAACACTAAAGGAGCTGTGCATTGCAGGGCTGAACAGAGAAAAAGGCCTCAGAGAAAGTGAGGAGGAGAGGAACAGAGAGGAGAGGAGAACAAGGCAGGCAAAACACTGTGATGATCAGAGCCCTGCTCGGGGACGATGGAGGTGCCGAGGGTAGCCAGATGGGCACGCGGCTTCGTCGCGCAGGGGCAGCAAGCCAGACCCATCGGCTGCAGTCGTAGTTATAAGCATCCTGCATTTCCGAACATCTGGCTCTGTGTGTCTTGCACAGGGCACCTGGAAAAATGAAGTGGGTATAATTAGTAGCCACCTGTGAAAAATCTCAGTATAAATAACTTGCCCCACATTGCCAAGGAAGACTGGGCTGGGAGGGTAGCTGGTGTTCTACTGCGGTGGACTGAGGACCTTTTCCAGAAAACCGTGCTTTCTCTTCCATACAGACCATGCTTGTGCTGCAAAAGGAAAGGGGCAACGTTTTACACGCAACAAACGCATGCCCTTTCTGCTGTCCCCCGTCTTCCGGCCAGCTCACCCCGTCCCGAGTGCAGGCTGCCGCTCCTGTTTCCAGTCCCCCTCTCCTCTGCGGCATCGCACCACAGGACACGGGTCGGCGGCTGGGCCTCCCTTCTGCCGCTGGGCAGCGAGACGTCCCGGAGGAGGCTGCTAAACCCCGCGGCTGGTACAGGCGTGCGGTAACACGTCATCTTGTTACAGGCTTGCTCCAAACAGTTTTTCATACAACTGAATCTCGCTGTTGTTAAGGACCTGCCCAGAGCCACGGGGTGTATTTTGGCGGTTTGTTCCTGGCAGGAGCAGGGCTTGCTCCGTCCCCTCCCAGGGACCCGTGCGGAGCCTCCCGCTGAGCCGCGGTCCCTCTTGGTGCGGTGCACACCGGCTGGCTGTGTTGCTGCGTGCTGGGCAGCCTCCGTGGACAAAGCAAGCAGGGGTGTATAAAACATATTAGGAGCGATTAGCTTTAGAAACAGAAGTTATGTGAGAAAATGTAATACAATTCCAGCGTAAGCTGAATGGCGTTTTCGGTTGCTAACATTTGTGAACTGTGTGCAAATGCTGGTTTTCCATCGTTCACTGCAATACTTGTCCAGGTCCACACTTCCGCAGCAAGCCCAGGAGGTTCTGAGTCTGCCCTTCCTGCCATTTCACGTCAGACTCGGCTTCCTGCTTCTGACCGTAAATGCAAAGGGTGGTTTGTATTGTTGCAGCTTGTCATGAGCATCTGTCTCCATCACCGTCTTGGTGATCTCTTTTGGACTTTTCAACCACATGGTGTCTTTTCTGGTTTGTATTTTAAACAGTATTATTTGTACATTTTCTGCAGCTTAAGATTTCAGGTTTCTACAGGGCCTGTAAGCGACACCTCTGGTCACATTAACAGACCAGGAGAGAGGTATGAAACAAGGACCGTGTTTCCTTCATCCACTCCCCGCTGCTCATTCCCAGCACTTCGGTCTGCCTGTCTCAGAAAGAGTTTCTGAAGTATTTCACTATAACAGAGTAAATTACATAATCGTGGTGGCACTCACTGGGGACTTAGCTGAGTGACACTAAAGCTTCCTTACACTTTCTGAATCCTGCTGGTTCAAAGAAGCAATGCAGCTCCTGTGGAGAATGCCATAGTTACCCTCGTCTAAGCAGATAGGGAGAATGAGTTACAAAAAAAAAATTTAGTAGTGGCTTAGGTAAAAGTAACCTTGACTTCATTGTACTGGTGTTCAGGCAGAGTAAAATTCAAATCAGAAATAAAGAGTATTAAACACACGCGCACAGACACACACACACACAAATACATATCCAAACCAATTTCACAAAGCTGAAAGCAATTATGAGCCAGATCATTTGGGAGAAAGAACTTAAACAGAAAAAAAATGTGAAGCATAATTAGGAGTTTTTAAAGAACATTTTACCAGATACCAAAAAGTGAAAATCAAAAGGAGGACTGCACTGCTTAAAAACGTATCAATCTGGGTTAAGAGGAGACGAAAACTATTCATTCGCTCTCTGTCCAGATAGCAAAGAATGCATGGGAACAAAAGAAAGTGGAGGGGAGCAAGCTGTATTGTGCTAATGTATTTTGTACCTCTGTGTATCTGTATGTATATAAAAGGGAATAAAAATAATGGCAGCATAATAAAGTAATCAATATTGAGCAGAAGTTGAGGACTCCAGTAGGTAGATGGTTGGTAACACCAGTGTGGTCCTGCATGGCCAGCTGGAACCATGGGCAGAGGCTCTCTCTGCCATTTAGCCCTTTGCCAGAGCGCCACAGACTAACATCCACCATCAGTGATTAATTATGAGCAGTCCTCACAGTGACCCTTTTGGCTTTGTGGGAAGCATTCCAGCTCCTGACGTTCCCAGACGTGCTTTGGTTACAGCCGCACAAAGGAGTTTTTTCACCGTTTTATCTGGGTTCATCGCTTGCGGAGACGTTGTGCACCTGGTGCCTGCCCAGCTTCCCCACACCACGCTCAGTACCAATCAGATTTAGGGAAGGAGTTAAATACATTTAGCAAATTATGCTGTTGATTAAGAACTGAGAAACAAAGGCACCACTGAGATAGGAATACCAGCACACCACAGTTACTGGGTACATTGCCTTTCTCCAGAAGGGCATCCGTGCCTCAGCTGGTGAGAGGACCGACACTGCCTGCCACATCTGAGAGCTTCCCAGTTTGCAGACTTCTGCCTGAGTCTGTCATCTCTGCTGCCTTTCTCGTAGAGGGAAACCTCTCTTTCCTTCTGTTTCGTAGCTGCTTTACTTGGAAAAAAAGACAAATCTTGCATCTCGGTTCCTTTGCCAGCACAGGTCCAGATGTTGAGCTTAAAGCAGATCCTGTGTCCTCCCTGGTGCTTTTTCCTGTTCTGGTCTCAGTGGTGCAGCGTGGAAATGCAGCCGGGTCTCTTGAGCACCACTCGATGTGTCTTGACCTTACACTTGTCTTGCGCCTTGTACTTGGTGAGCTGCTGCTGAAGTGGCTGCCTGGTGTCCGGCACCTTGATCGCTATAATAACAGTATTTTTAGCCTGTGAATCATGAGAATAGTCACTGTTCATACATTCTTACCAAGTTCCTAATCCTCAACTTCTATGTGTTCCATGGAGACTCTACATCACATATGAATAAAAGTGATTGATTTAGTATCTGAAGCTCATTTCCCAGCTCACCTTCCCCCCGCTCGGCTATTTTCAGGAGCCTACATTACCATGGTTGCACAAGGGGATACAGAAAAGGTAACCATCAGAGTTAAAGACAGTGAAAAGGTTTTTTTCAAGTTTATTAGGAACTAATGAATCCTAAAACTAGCACTTGTTCATTACTGTAAGGAAATAGTAGAATGGTTAATAAAGAAAAAAAAAAGAGAAGTGTTCAGTGAGTACTTCTATTTGGTGTCTGGGAAGAGGCAAGATGATGTATCTTATCAAAGAATGATGAATTCTTCGTATTCCACCTGTAATTAGGAAGCATATTAAACAGCAGGTAGGAGATTTAGACATGTTTGAATCAGCAAGTCTGAATTATTTAATTCAGGAACTCTAGAAGATGTGGTCAAGGTCTTTGTGAAGTGTTGATGGTGACTGTCAGTTTTGGGATGGAGAGGACTTCCAGAGGGCTGAAGTTCATGGATTTCATGTGTCCACAGTATGAGAATGAAACCAATTGGTTGGAAAGGGCTCAGAGAATAGCTGTAAAAACAATGAAATGCTTGCAAAATGCACCTCGTAGTGAAAGGTTCAAGGAGCTCAATTTGTTTAGTTTATCAGAGAAGAAGTTAAGAGATTATTTCAACACCATCTGTAAGTACCTATATAGGAACAAAAATTTGGTAGTAGAGAGCTCTTTATCAGATAAAAATATACGACGATCCAATGACTGGTAGCTGAAGTAAGACAATTCAGACTAGAAATAAGGTGCAAATTTCAACAGCGAGGGTAATTAACCACTGGAACTACTTATCAAGAGTTGCTGTGATTTCTCTGTCACTGACAATATTCTAATCAAGATTAGAAGATTTTCTAAAAGACACGTTGTGGTTCAGACAGGAGTAAATTAGTGGAAGACCTATGGTGTAATTCTATGCTATGCAGAAAAGATCAGACAATCAGAGGGCTCCTTCTGGCTGCTTCTGACCCCCTGTCCAGATGTGCTGCCGCTTGCTGTCCCAGCAGGTTCACCTCTTCCCCACACAACGCCAGCCACCCGTCCTCGGCGCTGGAGCTGCCCGGTGAGCGGACGGGCATGCTGCAGCAGGCTCCACGGGCTCTGCGTGCATGCCTGCTTCGGGCAGAGCTCGGGCTGGAGAAGGACTGAGTAGCCGTGGTTCCCGGGCTGTTGCTGTGCTCCTGGTGCCTGCGGATTTTGGGGGGCAGCCATTGCTGCAGTACCTGTTCACAGGCTCCTCCATTTGCCGGGGTGCTGCTAACTCTGTACATCGAGTCAGCCACCTTCTGAACCGGAGGTGACTGGTGTGCCAGCTTGAGATGCCTTGGCTTATCTCATCTACCCCGAGTTTTGGTTGGGAGATGGGAGTATGAAAAAGTAACTGTGTCGTGGTCAGCCTTTCCCATCCCACTGCATGCAGCTCGGTTTTTCAGTCGTCCCAGAGATGTCTGGGCTACACAGAGCTGTTTCTCCTGATGGCTCGTACCCACCAGACATTAGCTTTGTTAGGAGCTAGGGTGTTACATAGTCACTTGCCACGTGCATATGTCCACAAATGTACTTTCCAAATGCAGTGCTAAGAAAAGAGGGAGATTCTCCTGTGTCAGAGCATCTGTGAGGCCCAGTGAAAGGCAATGGTTCCCAGTGTGTGCAAGCTGGCAGATCCTGACGGCCTCGCTAAGAAGCAGGGCTGGGAAACCAAGGTCGCCCGCAGTTTGGATCGGTGATTTCGCACATTCGCTGTTGGCAGACCTGGGGAGTGCATCTCTCGTCCCTGAACATGCCTGGCTGTGCTTGTGGGGCTGTATAGGTGCTTGGTGTTGTTGCCACCTCCCAAGGAGAACTTGAGATTCGATGTCTTTCATATGATGCGTCTCATCCTGGTGCTTCTGATTGATAAGAGCTAGCCTGCGGTTTTGGGCCTCGTTGCTGGTAGGAGTTGCTCAAGAGGAAAGAACCGAGTATGTCCGGCAAAACGCCATGCAGTGCTTTGTTCAGCAAACCGACCTGACAGAGACTTTTCTGGCTCTGGACATGCTCCGGGCATGGGGGCACCCCTGGGAAAGGCAGCCGCGGAGTGCTCCCAGGAGAGCTGCATGCCTGCAGCTGACCACCCATTGACGGCGGGTGGTGAATTACGTCTTTACCAGTAGGGGTTTCACGGGCAGTCAGCTTACCCGGGCTCTTTGGCTTTCACCTCCCCTCAAGAGCCAGTTGGTTTCTCGGAACTGAGGAGTTTCCCACCGGCTGGAGGTGGGTACCTGTCCAGCCCGCTCCGTGCAGCCCAGGACCAGCATCCCAGGGTCCAAAGCAGCTGCAGCTGCCCCACGTGCCCAGCTTTTGAGGAGGCTTTGCAGACACCAACAGAGTACTTGAGGATCAGTACACTCAGGTGACTTGCAGGAATTCTGATTTGTGTTTGGAATAAATGATGATCAGTTGGCAACAAGTACCTTAGAGTTTCGGTTAATGGGTAGTGGTAACTGATGACTCTTTGGGACGTGGTTTGGGAGATGGTGAATAGCATCAATCTGCAGTGTGCTGTTGGCCTCCTGCAGTACAAGAGGAAATCAGGTTTGCTTTATGCCAGGGTGTCCTCATTGGGGATCCTGGGGTGACTTCCATCATCATCTCATGCCATGCGGCCACAGGCTCTGCTGCAATGTAGCGTGGAGGCAGCGTCCCTTTTCCTGTGCTGGAGCAAGGCCTGGCACTTCAAAGAAAAGACCTGTGCTGTCCTTGGCCACACAACAAGGGGGAATTCCCAAACTGCTGTCCAGCTTGTGCCTCTCTAAAGTTTAGCACACTCCTGTTGCCCCAAACGAACCTGGTTTCTTCTGCATTGTAAGGACCCACCCAAGAGTACTGAGAGAGCTGGCGGAGGACCTTGCCAAGCTCCATCATTTATCAGCAGTCCTGGTTAACAGGGGAGGTCCCAGAAGACTGGAGGCTTGCCAATGTGACACCCATCTACAAGAAAGGCCGGAAGGAGGATCCTGGGAACTACAGGCCTGTCAGCTTCACCTCTGTGCCAGGGAAGATCATGGAGCGGTTCATCTTGAGAGTGCTCATGGGGCATGCGCAGGACAATCAGGGGCTCAGGCCCAGCCAGCATGGGTTCATGAAAGGCAGGTCCTGCTTGACCAACCTGATCTCCTTCTATGACCAGGTGACCCGCCTAGTGGATGAGGGAAAGGCTGTGGATGTTGTCTACCTGGACTTTAGTAAAGCCTTTGACAGCGTCTCCCACAGCATTCTCCTGGAGAAACTGGCGGCTCGTGGCTTAGACAGGTTTACTCTTTGCTGGGTGAGGAACTGGCTGGACAGCAGAGCCCATAGAGTTGTGGTGAATGGTGTTAAATCCAGCTGGCGGCCGGTCACAAGCGGTGTTCCCCAGGGCTCGGTTCTAGGGCCAGTCTTGTTCAATATCTTTATTGATGATCTGGATGAGGGGATCGAGTACTCCTTCAGTCAGTTTGCAGATGACACCAAGTTGGGTGGGAGTGTTGATCTGCTGGAGGGTAGGAGGGCTCTGCAGAGATATCTGGACAGGCTGGATCGATGGGCGGAGGTCAACTGTATGAGGTTTAATAAGGCCAAATGCTGGGTCCTGCACTTCAGTCACAACAACTCCAGGCAACACTGCAGGCCTTGGGGAAGAGTGGCTGGAGAGCTGCCTGGTGGAAAAGGACCTGGGGGTGCTGGTTGACAGCCGGCTGAGTATGAGCCAGCAGTGTGCCCAGGTGGCCAAGAAGGCCAACAGCATCCTGGCCTGTATCAGGAATAGTGTGGCCAGCAGGAGTAGGGCAGTGATTGTGCCCCTGTACTCGGCACTGGTGAGGCCGCACCTTGAATCCTGTGTTCAGTGTTGGGCCCCTCACTACAAGAAGGATGTTGAGGTGCTGGAGCGTGTCCAGAGAAGAGCAACGAAGCTGGTGAGGGGTCTGGAGCAAAAGTCTTATGAGGAGTGGCTGAGGGAACTGGGGTTATTTAGTGGGGAGAAGAGGAGGCTGAGAGATGACCTTATTGCTCTTTACAACTACCTGAAAGGGGGTTGTGGCGACGAGGGTGTTGGTCTCTTCTCCCAAATAACCAGCAATAGAACAAGAGGAAATGGCCTCAAGTTGCGCCAGGGGAGGTTTAGATTGGATATTAGGAAAAATTTCTTCACTGAGGGGGTGCTCAAGCATTGGAACAGGCTGCCCAGGGAGGTGGTAGAGTCACCATCTCTGGAAGTGTTCAAAAAACGTGTGGATGTGGTGCTTCAGGACATGGTTCAGGGGACATGATGGTGTTGGGTTAATGGTTGTACTTGATGATCTTGAAGGTCTTTTCCAACCTTAGTGATTCTGTGATTCTGTGACCTGGTAAGCAGCCACCCTGGGAGAGCAGAGCTGAGGTGGGGACGGATGGTCTGTGGCTCCTTGCAAAAACATAAATGCAGGCAGTTGTCTGTCCGTGCCCTTAGTTCTGCAGGGCCTCGGGGAAGTCACAGGGTACAGATGGTCGGGGATCGATCCCTTCATGTTTCTGGGAGGCAGAAGAACATATGAGCAATCTTAGCTGCGGTGCGGTATCCAGCCAGCCTCCTGCCTTCTCCAGGAGCACCGGCTGCCACCGCCTCAGCCTGTGCGAGCGGTGGCTTCGTACACAGATAAGGAGTGTGTTGGGGTAGTCCAGCTGAGAACGATGGAAGCCTGAAGAACTGATGCCACACTGTACCCACAGGATGAGGCCCAGTCTCCTGCTCAAGCAAAAATGATGACCCCATCCATGAGTTATCACGCTGTGCCAGAACATCGCTCTAGTGAAGGAACCGAGAGCAAAGCTAGCTCCAGACAGCAGCAGCTGCTTTAGGAGTCTGCGCCTTTGGTTTTTGTGAGAGCTGCAAACTTCTCCAAGCATTTCTCTGCTACCAGCTCACATTGCCGTGCACGACTTGTGATAATCACGTCCAACCAAGCCATCCTGACTGCCGGAGTGTAGTTAGTGTGCAGAAGCACAGGCAGAGCAAAATCTAGCTGCCATCTGACCATTCTCCTGTTGGCCACGCTTTAATATTGAACAAATCCAGCAAGAGACAGCTCTTCCTTTGAGTTATCACCAGGCAGGGGTCTGAGCATGTGAAGACACTTTTGTGTTGCAGTCTGCTGTGTGCATTGGCCAAAGGAGGATGAGTCTTTGGGAGCCTGTCCCCTTTTGCAGGTTGAAATGGTAATATTCGTGGGTTGACGGCATCAAGCGCAGCGAAGAGATTAGCCCAGGACCATCATCACTGGTATCTGTCCTTTGTCTGCTGGTGCACAGGGTGTATCCATCTGTGCCGCCGACGCAGTCTCTGTTCCATGTCCTGGCCAGACTGCAGACACTCAGCACCCAGGACATGTACATCAAGGAGACTTCTGGCTTCACCAGGAGCTCGCTCAGAAGTGGGTGTCAAATGCTGGTGGTAGGAGGTAGAGCTGATGTGTCACGGCTTGGTCTCTTCAGTGCCAGTCAGGTTGTTGTACGTACTAGGAAGAGGTAGGTAGTCTCTTCTTGAATGAAGTTGTCAAGGATGTAGGTATTTCTGGTTTAGTCCTATTAAAAAAGTATGATGTGCCTTAGCATGTCCGTACACTTTGCGTTGCTGTTACTGGCAGCCTGTAGTCGTTCAGAACGGCAGGGTTCTGAGGGATGTAGGATGTGAGCAGGTAGGCTAGTAGGATTAGTAAGAGTGGAAAGTCAGCTTTGTTTCCACCTTGAATCAGTTTTTTTCAAGGTGGTGGGTTGTGCGTGAGGATCTAGGTGAAGTATCATACCAACTTCATGCAGCAAGTGTGCATGCTTCCCAGTTACGCACGACATACCTCACCTTGCACGCGGGGCATCACATGTGACTTCACAGCCTCGTTGGCGGCATGCTTCCGTGATGCTGTGGCAAGCCACTATTTGCAGAATTCCTCCTCTGGTGTTCCCAGTTAGGAGGCCAAGCCTAGTGCAGACGTTCTTGTCACTGGGGTGCGATCCAAATCCCATGGAAGACAGCACATACTTTCCTAGGATTTTCTGAATCAGGCCCATTAGTTCCAGAGTACATGTCTTTGTACTAAAGAAATTTTACTGTGATTTTGTTAGCTCACTTCTCAAAAGCATCATTACCAAAATACTGCCAGTGGTTCCAACTTAATGTCCCCAGGAAATTTCACCAGAACCCATGTATTATTTTGCCAAATAGCTCTTGAAAATACTAAGTTTGTCCAAAGATTTGTCCAAAGTTCCTCAAGTGACTCTGCAAATGGTCTCCTTCTCAACTGACAGTACCCTTTTTTGCTAGCTCACCTTTATCCAGTTCCCTGTGCATCTGCACCTTAATGAAGAATTTCCAGTTTGCTTTGATTTAAGTGTTTTTCTGAAGTGGCCAGGCTGCCACACTCCACGCTTAGAAAAATGACGTTCTGTTTTCAGGCCATTTTCCATTTACTGCCATCTCATCAGTTAGGCTTTACTTAAAAAGGCATCATGAAGCCTTGCCTGCTGGTGAGGTCACACTAACATATCTACACGAATCTCTTTTTTGGGGTTTTTTTTGAGGAAATAGTGGTTGGGGGAGCTTTGCTTGAGGGACTGTAGGCAAGGTCAGGGAGAGTTCAGTTCCTGGAGGCTTTGGCTCAGAGAGGCAGTTAGTACTTTACAACTAGCCCTTTATTCACCTTTCACTTGGCTTGCCTAATTTGAAGGGAACATATCCAGCAACTGCTGGCGGCGTCACTTCCAAAGGGACACAAGCCCTGAGGGCTCCAGCCTTGCAGAGCCCTGGGGCAAGCCGGTGCAGCCGAGAGGTCCATCAGCCGAGCGAGCGGCCAGGCTGCGAGGGTGTCTCTGTGCGGCCGGGTGACGCCAGGCAGCCGGGGTGACGTGCAGGGAGCTCCTGGAGAGGCTGGCAGAAGCTGTTCCACGAAGTCATAGCTGCACTGTTTCATTTCAAAACGGAATTTCCAAATTGGCGCCGCTGCTTCATGGCACGTGCTGCGGCGAGGCAGTGTCGGGTTCGGGAGGCTTGTGCTGGGCAGTGGCACAGGGCCGCGTGGTTGCCGTGGGAGTGTGGCGCGGGCTCAGAACGCGTGTCACGCCTTTCCCAAGCGCATCTTCTGCACACGCGGGGAATCCTGCGGGCCCGGCGCAAGCCACGCGGCAGCTGTGGCCGCCTGCCCTGGCTGGCGTGGCGCGGGGCTGCGGGGCAGGCTCTCGAGGCGCCGGGGGTTGCTGCTCGGCAAGTCTGACCGCAGTGGCCTGCCCTTGCTGCTGCCGGCGCTCGTTCCCGCTGCCCAGCCTCGCCCACCGGACGGTGCCACAGAACTGAGGAGGTCTGTCGCTGGGGCAGGTTTGGAGGCTGCCTTGGCCATGGCAGAGCGGCACGTCGCTGGCTCTGGTCAGGGCTGGGGCACTTGGGCATTTGTGGCCACCCGCACTGCTCCTCAGAGGAGCGATGGAGGGGCTCGTGTCTGCGGGCTGCGGCTCCCAGCGTGGCTGGGGCTGCGGTGCAAGGGGCAAATGTGGGCACCCTGGGGCTCTGCAGGACTGTCCCCTCTGCTGGAGGAGCTTCTCCCAGGCACGCTGCGCGCCTGCGGTTTGCCTTGCTCTCCTCCGTGGCTGTGGCGATAAACGTGTGCGGTGTGCGCAGCCTGGAACGGGCCGGCGGGCACTGCCTGAGCTCTGGGGGCAGCCCGGCCCGGCCCGGCCCCACGGTCCCCAGGACCCAGCTCTTCCCAATCCCGGGAGAGCAGCGCTGTCCCTGCTCCGGCGGCAGCAGGCTCCCTCCCACGAGGAGGCGAGAGGAGATGGATGCGGCAGTCAGGAGCAGAGCGCCAGCTAATTACCCTTCCGAGTGTGTCTTGTAAATTAAGGGCTAATTAGAGGCAAAGTCAGTGTCATGGTTTTACACGTGTTTCTGTGGCGCTGAACGAGGGGAGGGAGGGGGAGCGTGCAGCAGCCAGGCTGGAGGCAGGCGAGCCGGCGGCTCTGCCACTCCTGCCCCACCGGCAGGGCCCCGGCGGCTTGAGGCTGCCGGGCACCGCAGCCCTGTGAGCTCTGCATCGGCACGGCTGCGGCGACCCGGATCTGTAGGCAAGGCTGGCAGATAGCCCCAACGCATGCAGCAGAGAAGGGGGATTTTTTGGCCCAGCTGAGTGCGCTGGAGAGGAGGGTGTGAGGCCGTGCCGGCCATGAGCGAGAGATGCTGGCGGATGGCAGGCACGCCGGTGACGGCCCCCGTCACCCCTCCGCACAGCACACACCTTGGACCCGCCTTTTGTAGGGGGGCACCTGGGTTTCTCGAGCCGCCGTTTCAGGCACTCTGCAGCCTCAGGCAGCGCTCAGGCACCAGTGACATTCGAATCGCATTTCTTAGGTTTTCATGGGAACAGCAGGGACAGAAATGTAACCTTATGTACAAAATCTGCGGCTCCACACAGGGATTTTATGGGGCTCTGCTCTTGCGGAGGTGGCTGAGCACTGGTGGTTGCCCCACGAGGCTGTGGAGCTCCCTCCTTAGAGATACTCAAACACTGTCCACACATGGTCCTCAGCAACCAGCTCTGGGTGGCCCTGCTTGAGCAGGGGTTGGGCAGGACAACCTCCAGAGATCCCTTCCAGCCTCAGCCATTCTGGGATTCTGCGAGAGCAAAATGAGGCTGGTTTTACGCAGTGAAGACACAGTCAGGTGAGCTGTCCTGGCCGCAGCAGATCCAGCCGGGAACCTGCTCCTGCAAATGTCCATCTGCGCTCCAGCCTGCTTCTGTGAAAGGATCCCACTTACGTGCCAGTCCCTTGAAACGAGTGAGTCGCTCGGCTTCTCTTGGCCCGGTTCAGTGTGCGGCCGCAGGGTGGTTGGCTCTGGTGGGGCTGGGGCAAATGGACGGGTCGGGCTGTGGATGCATGCCAGGCGCGCTGCAGCCGCGACTGCATGACGGGCCCTGCCCTCTTCCATGGCCAGAAGGGGGGGGTGGGGGGGGGGGTCCTGGCTCAGCATCTGCGCCTCCAGGCGTGGAAGGAAGAAAGGCAGTTTCAGGGTAGGGAAAGGGACCCTTTGCTCGCCCTCGAGCTCCCAGAGCACTTGCTTTACGGTGGCTGGAGCTGGATGCCCTAAAGGAAAGCAGAGGAAAGTGCTTGTAGTGGGCAGGTGAGGGTAATCCCTCCAGGGCAGTGTCATCCTTAACAGAGTGCCTGCAGCTGTGAACAGCAAGATCTTTGCTCCCTGTCAGGACTGCTCTGTTTACTATTCTGGAAATTTTGGACATCCTTGTAATCCAGAAAGACTTGACCCATTTTGAATCTCAGTGATCTTGTCTTCTACGATGGTCCCTAGTCCCAAAAACGCTCCTTTCCTGGGGGATTCAAGGTCTGGGCTCAGCTCAAGGGGTTTCCAGCCAGCGGGAAGAGGCTTTTCCACCCACGATCCCCACCTTACAGCCATCTGTTACCCCGCTTGTCCCTTTGACGTCCTCCGTGTGATTTTCCATTCACTCCTAGTGCCTCTAACGTGGCTGTGTTTCTTGCTAGAGACGCACAAGGAGTGAAGTTAAGGAGTGAGGATGGGCGTGCTGGCCGTGCGGTGGGTTTGTGTTTGTCTGGGTGCCTGAGGCTATAGTGAAGACCATGAGCAGTCCTTGAACTCCAGCTGCAAAATCTGGCTGAGGTGGAAGCTGTGTTCCAGGATGTCTGGCTATGCATCCTGGGGTGCTATGCTGAAATACATCACGCTGGGCGTCCCTCTGAGAAGTGGCGTGTGCTGGACAGTGCTCTTTTCTCAGGACCTTTAGGGGGTGAGGCACTGGCACTCCTTGGGAGAGGAGAGCCAAACGGGGCCTGTCCTCATGCGGGGCCACCCAGCAGCATGTCACATCAGGTACAGGACAGTTTTTCCTTCTTCCACCGTGTTTCAGAGCAGCAGTTGGTCCATGCTAAACTCGTGTCTCTCTTGCAGGTGCTCCCCACTCGACCAGCAGTACCTCCCTGCACTCAGAGCGCTCCATCAGTGGCATCAACCTGGTGGGCTTCAGCTCAAAGCCAGATGGCATGCATCAGCGCTCCTACTCTGTGT
The DNA here is from genome assembly GCF_964289735.1 of Phaethon aethereus. Classification (NCBI taxonomy): domain Eukaryota; kingdom Metazoa; phylum Chordata; class Aves; order Phaethontiformes; family Phaethontidae; genus Phaethon; species Phaethon aethereus. The sequence goes on from NC_138582.1 coordinate 171,843,372, forward strand.
CCAGCGCGGACCAGTGGAACGAGGCGGTGGCTATCCCTGGCAGCTGCCCCAACCCCTGTAAGTGGCACTTCTGACCCCGCTCCCCTCAGCTGCAGCAGGTGTGGGGGGGTATTTTGGTGGCGGGGCAGTCCTGAGCTCTGTCCTGTGGCTGTGAGCCCAGAGTTTGCTCATGGGTGTCGGACGCAGTATGTGGGGCCTTGTTGGGACTGTCCACCTTCACGAAGGTCAGCTGGCAGTGTCCAGACTGGGGGAGAAGCTCTCCTGCCGGGCACGATGAAGTGGTCTCCCTCCAGCCAAGGGATGCTGCTCCACGGCAGGACTGTTCCGACCTCGCTGCTCCACCTGGCCTGTGCTCAACTTGCTGTGCAAGCAGTAATCATTGCTCTCCCCATCTCTGCTGCTGGTCGGCACCCCCAGCTCCCAGATTTTGGGGCAGTTGAACGAATAGGAGTAACTCCTGTCCCTGGAGCACACACTGAGAGCGGCCTGCCCCCTCCCCCCACGCTCACTCGCTCTCTGTGATGTTTCAGGACAGTTGAGTGAATTAAAATAATTCATACATTTCCCAACGTAGCCACTTTGCCGAATTGGAAAATAAATGCTTTTGTGCTGCATTCATCACTCCTTCGTTCCTGGCTCTGCCGCCGCACTAAAAAAGCAGTTAAATGCACATCAAGAGTGGAGGAGCCATTTCCATGCCTGCTCGCCCCTTGTAGTTCTCATTAGCGCGGCAGCCGCCCCCCCGCTCGGTCCCAGGGGCTTTCGCAGTTTAAAGAGAGCCTCTTTATGATCATTACCGGAGTCCGACTGTGCGGGCGCCATTTGCAGCTGAGGAGGCTCCTCATTTGTAACTGTGAAAAACTATCAATTTCAGCGCGCCTGATGCAGCGGCTCCATCATTGGCCCCATCAGCTCCCTGCTGGAAGCGAATTAATCAGACTGTTACTGCTGATGGGGCAGCGCAGGCGACGGGAGCGGAAGGGCGCAGCTCTGAGCATTAATGTGCGGCAGCCCCCCCGCCCCTCGCCTCGGACATGGGGTGCAGCAGGGCAGCCCCCGTGCCTCCGGCGCTGGGAGGAGGTGGGCTGCGAAGGGGGAACCGCTGCTCTGCGCGCCGCTGTGGACACTGGCGCATCAGCTGGGGCGCTGCGGGGCCGGACCCCGGCTCTGGGAGAGGGATGCCCCGCCGCAGGCGGCACCTTGCCCTGCCCACGGGAGCCGTGCGCGCGGGCAGCCGGAGACTCCAGCCGAGCCAACTGCCGAACGCGCCCCTGTGCACGCAGCGGTGGGGTCCGCGTGCGCTCGTGCAAGCGAGCAGACACGCAGCACTGTGGTCGGCACGCCCATTGCCTTTGCACAGCTGAATTCTGTGTCGCAGCCCTTCCAAACAGCAGCCGTCTGCCTGGATGGCCTCCCGCCCCAGGGACCGTCATGGCAGGTCTTGTCCTCCCCCCAGCAGCCCCGCTGCGGAGCCCAGGGTCCTGACGTGGCTGCGCTGTGCATTTTGCCCGCCCCGGCTCTGGCCCGAGCATCACTGGAGAGCAAGCCAGCCTCTGCTACCTGTCCACGGGGGGAGCCTGCTGTGCTTGCGGCCACCCAAAGCAATCTGCCTCTTTCATGCAAAGTAACCTGGAGACCGACACAAACAGGAACTGAGATGCTGCTGCTTCTGCCTGTGATGTGGAGGAGTGAAAAGTCGACTCGGTGCTAATTGTGCGTCTTGAGTGCTGATGGCTGCTCCTCCGCTCTGCCCGGGTCCCGCTGCGCTGTGCTGGGCCCTGAGCCCTGTGGGTCAGTCCGGCCTTGCCCTGCCCTGTGTTAGTGGTCCAGAGACATGTCACCGGGCCAGCTGCGCTGAAGGGTCCGCGGTGTGCAAGAGGTGAGCAGCCTGGCTGTCCTGAGGGCCTCCTGGAGCGGCCTCACAGTCCGTCACACGGCTCGCAGCGCTGTCACCGCCGCATGGGCGGGGACGGCACCTCCCAGCATCTGTCTCCCATCGCAGAACCGCTCGGGGCTGTCGAGAAGGGGCTGGGGCAGGTGAAGGCCCTGGAGCAAGCCCCCAGCCCCAGGGGGTGGTGAGCAGCTCCCTGGGCTCCTGGCCCTGCCAGCTGCACACGCGCCAGGCTGGCGGCTCTCGGGGCTGCGCACCGGCGCGGCCGGCAAACGAAGTGGGTTCTCGGTGTCAGGAGGGAGAGGGCTTCTGGGGGGACGGGTGGTGCTTCCCGTGTGGCACAGCATGCCAGCTGAGCAGCATGTCTGCCCCTCCGCCGCAGGGCTGAACTGAGCTGAAGCAGGCATGCCTCGCACCTGCGCCCGAACCCTGGCCATGCCGCTGTGTCTGTGCAGCCCAGGTCTGAGCTCTCTGCTGTGTTTCCAGCTCCAAACGGAGGGGCCGGGTGGGGAGTATTTCTCTGCCGAGAGCAGACTCGCAGGCACGTGCAGAGGGTGCAGGCTGCCCTCACGGCTCCTAGGGACCAGCTGCCTCCTCCGGTTGTGCTCTGGAGAGCACGTGGAAGAGGTGTGGGATGGGCTGTAACGGTCATGTGGATGTGCTCCAGCATGTTTTGTGTTTGTCCTTTAAGGGAGGACCTCTCTCGCCCACCCGTGGGGACTCAGAGGCTGCCCACAAGGCCAGCTGGTTTGGAGGGAGGTCCCACGTGTGCCTGCAGAAGGGTTCCCATGGTGAGACGGGGACCTGGGAGTCCTTGGGTGGGACAGAGGAGCTCACTTCTGTCCTGCTGGAGAAAAACAGGGAGAGCAAGCAATACCTTGTCTCGTAGAGGGAACGTTTCACCGTCTGCCCCCGCCCAATTGCTGTCCCATCCCACTGGGGGCCCTGGAAGTCCCCAGCCCTGTAGCTTTAGCTGCTGGGCGGTGAGAAAAGCGGGGTTGTGGACAATCTCTGCTCTGTTCATGCCCTTCTGCAGGCGCGCTGGCAGGAGCTGCAGAAGGGCACAAAGCCCCAGGCTGAGCCTGCAGCAGGGCAGGGTGCCGGCAGTGCGTGGTGCGGCTCGGGGTGTCCTGGAGCAGTGGGCAGCAGGCATAGGCTGGATGCACACGTGTAGCCTCAGTCGAGAAAGGTCAGGTCCCCTGCGACATCCAGGCTGGGAGACGAAGGTGCCTCACACCTGCTCTAAGCGTAGTCCTGTTGAATGGTATCACTGATTTATATTTATAAAAGCGGAGGCTGAATTTATTAGATTTCTCTCTCTTAATTGTCAAGGGTGAACTATTTCCCTGTGGATAAATACCAGCAGAAACACCCTACTCATGTGTGTCAAATGTAGTAGAAACCCAGAGATGGAGCAGCTCTGATGGCGCATCCTCTCCCAGCCTCGCGAGGGGGGCACCAGCTGCACACCGGACCTCTGCACGGGGTGGCTTCTGGCCGCTGCTCCGTCCCACTGCTGGGTGTTTGTCTTGCCACACAGAGACAGACCAAGCCCCAGAAAGCCACTCTGACTGAACCGGGCTGAAAAGAGCGAGTGGGGGCTAGGCTGCAGCAGGAAAAGGGTTTGCCAAGCCACAGACAGTCCCCGCTGCCGGAGGGTGCTGCCCCTGTTAGACACTGTGATTGCTTTCTTAATTTCAGGTGCCAGAAAACATGGAAATTGCAGGTTAGGACTTGATGGGAGACAGGGGGTTGTTGCAAAGAGGACGGCGAGCTGCCAGGACAGAAGCGGGCTGGGAGCGGAGCTGCCGTACGTGCCCTGTGGGTGGGTGGACACTGAGAGGCAGGAGTGTATTTCGGAGAGGGTTAACAGTGCAGCGAGGGCTCCTGCGCCTCGTTGCCTTCCCCGGAGTCTGCATTTTTATGCTGATTGGAAGCCTGCGCTGTGTGTGCTGCTGAAATTGAATGTCAGGCTTTTGATTTTGTTGCTGGTCTCTAATGAAATTTGACATTTAATGGTGAGTGCAGCGGCAGCGTGTGTGTGTGTGATCGGAGCTTGATTAGCGCGCTCTAATTGACAGTAATTAGGCAGCTCCCTGATTGTTTCTAATTCTGCTATTAATTGTAAGGAACAGTATGATTGAGGATAAATTTGGTGCGTTGCTGCTGGGGATGCAGCTTCTTCAGCTCCGTATCGGAAGCCTATTGAGACCATCATGCTCAGGTTCCTAAGTGTGGCAACCCCACTCACCTCGTCTGGCAGAGCAGTGCCGCGGGGGATCGATGCTTCTGCAGCGGCAGCGCAGATCCCAGGACCTGGGTCTGCACCTGGAGGACCCGAGAGCACCTCCTGGGACTGTCCCTTCCCAAAAAGCACACATCGCTCTGTGAGGACGCTGCTGTGGAGCAGTACGCGCAGGGATGTGCGCTGAGGGGTTGGTGTGTCGGGCTGTCCCCAGCGATGCCGCTGTGCTTGTCCTGGCCACGTAGATGCCAGCGCTGCCTCTGTGTCACCATCTCAGATGAATCCCAGTGCAGAGCACGTCCAGCCTGACCCAGCCTAAGGAGCCTGAGCTGGAGCGGGCGTTGGAGCTGCCCCGTGTGATGGGGCTGAGTACAGGTACTGTCCTGTCTCGTGCGACTGTGCATTTTGAGCCAGGTGGAGCCCCAGGGCTGTCTTCAGGACGCTTGGTTGTCTCTAGAAAGAGCAGACTGTCACTGTCTTGCTGTACATTACTTTCTTTATCTTTGTTCCCAGCTAACGGTACTGCCGATTCTCTCAGCTCCAGCCCGAACATTTCCAGTGCTGCCAGCCCGAAGCTGGAGCCACCTCCGTCACCACATGCAAACAGGAAGAAGCATCGCAGGAAAAAGAGCACAGGGACGACTCGGCCTGATGGCCCCAGCACAGCAGCAGAAGGTAGGAAAGGTCTGCTGCCGGGGGGCAGCTCCGCTGGCTCAGAGTTCTGGGCACCCAGGAGTCCTGCTGGGGCTCGCCAGGGCCCTTGGAGCACTGCTCGTCCCAGCCAGCTTGTGCTTAGCCATGAAGGAGCAACCTGCCCTTCTTGCTCTGGCCTTGATTTCTCACCTGCAGTGGAAGCAGGACTGCCATCATGCCCGTGACTACACATGCTATTAGTGGTCATAATAATTACTAAAACTGTCATAGGAGAGCTGAAAGCACACCACATAGTTAAGGTGTGCTTAACTATGCTTAAGGTGTGCAGACACTTTCTACCACAAAGAAGCACCTATTTCTGTTGGCTTGTAAATTTGCCAAACTTCCATCATTTAAAAGACCTATGCTGGCCATCTGCCTCAAACCTTTGGAAGAGTTTATCATCTACTTCAGGAAACCAGTTGAAGATGTATACGTTGCTTTGCCTATGCTAAAAGTACTGATGTTTTTCTGTTGAGAAACTTCGGTGTCTCTGTGGTTTCTGAAAAGGGACCCAAAGCTTGGCAGGGAGCCTGCAAGGCACAGTGAGACACATTCTGCTGTGAAAAGCTATCCACATTTGTCCAGGTAGAGATTAGCTTGGCAACCACATTCTCCAAAGCCTGCATCTATGGTTACTGTCTGTGGAAAAAGTGATCCTCAGTCCTTAAGTTTTGACTTTATCCTAGGTTATCCTGTCCCACAGCACTCAATAAGCTTTTGTAGTAAACCAAAATAAAGATTTAATTCAGATGACCAAAGGCAGGAGGCGTTTGAAACTAATGCATACTATAAAACAAACCAGAAAATTTTAGCCTGTACATTTGTTAGCCTGTACCTAACAAAGCATGCTGCGGCTGTCCTGGCATCTTGCTCCAAATCACAGGTCAGTCTGTAGACCAGCAGCCCAGCCTTTCCATGGCAGAACAAGTTCTGTCTCTTAGAGGTGGTGATGATCTGTGTAGGAGTTCGGCAGTTCTGTTGTTCAGTCTTTTCTGTTGTAGTTATCTTCATCTGAAAACCACTGAGTTTAGGAAAGACTTCCCCTTTGTGGTGGTTGATTCAGGCATCTTGAGCATCATTTGAGTCTATAATATACACTGGATGTCTCACAGAAAGCAAGAAGCATTCTCTGTGTTTACATTTTGTTAAACAACTGATCTGCTCTTAGCTATGGGTATATGTTGACTCTTCAGACATGTTACTGCCCTTCCCCACATCAGCTCTCAGTTTGCAGTTGTCAGTCCAGTCCTTTGGCAAAAAGAGAGACATGTATTCTTTGTATGTCTGAAAAGTGGGATACCAAGGAGTAGAGCGACTTTGCACCTACATGTAGGACTACGAAAACACGTGCAAAAGTACTATGGCCCATCCTGTAAACAGTACTCCAAGAGAGCACGGAGATACTAGAGAGAGTTGTAAAGAGGGTCCCAAAACTGAGTTGGGTCTGATGAACATATTTATGATGTGGACATCAAGTTATTCAGCTTACCAGAATGAGGACTGAGAAGCAAAGAACTGATGTTTTCAGTACTTTGGGAGAAAGAAGTCTGGTCGTGCAAGGCTGTTCAGCATAGCTGATGGGGGCGCATGAGAAGGTGCAGAGGCTGGGGTCTCAAGTTACACAAAACTGAATACAATTTTTTAGTGGAAAAGGTAATTAAATGTGGGAACACTTTAATGAAGCAGTAATGTGGACTAACCACTGCTCAAAGTCTTAAAATTAACTGTTACTTTTCCGCAAGAGGTATGTGATCCGTCCCCTGACAGAATTCCCTGCCCTCTGCACCCAGGTGGGCAGACCCAGTGCAGAGCCGAATCACACGCCCCTTTTCAGGCAGACGATCCCCTGCCTGCCGTACCTCTGATTGGCACCGGGTCTCCCTGCCTGGGGCACCCTCCTGGGGCAGCTTCTTTTGTCTCTCCCCTGCCCCCAGCACTTGGACTGCTCCCCAGAGCTGACGCAACTCGGGGTGCTGCGCCAGCTCGTCACCAGGACCAGGCAGCACAGGGCGGATGCAGAGCGACTCTGGGACTGGTGCTCGGCTTGTCTGCATCCCAGGCGCTCAGGGCAAGCACTGGACTGGAGTCACTGTCCTGCCTGGCCGCATGCATTGGAAGTGGAAACCGGCAGCAAGCAAATAAGAGGTAATGAGCCTCTGTGTGAGGTCCCATCCTGATGTCTCAATGGTCAGCGATTGGTTCCAGCTGTGAACCCAGGGCTGAGTGCTGCCCCACGTCATGACTTATGTGATGGACTGGTGTCCATAAGTATGTCTGATTCTTCCTTGAATCTTTTTTAGCTGCTTTTGAACAGTTACAGTAGTTTTTTTCACTGCAGGATAATCTGAGGTTTTTGCTGTTGCATAGTCAACATGGTGAAAGCGTGAAAATCGCCTTGCAGAGAGCAGGGCTGCTGTGTTCCCTGGCAGAGCTGCCATCCCCTGTGGTGGTCAGCCGCTGTGGAGGGTAGACCGTCTTGGGAGGAGCGTGGGGGACAGCCCAGTGACCAGCTGTGCTCTCCACGAGCTCACACCAGCGTGGCCATGCCAATGTGGGGAGCACCGCTGTCGGGAGCCCCCAGAGCCTCCTGCCAGGAGCCATGTCAAGCCAAGCAGGGTGTCGGGCTCAGCTCTCCATCGCAGTGTCTCTCCCAGGCACAAGCGGCAGCAGGGGAGCACGGAGGAGCCGACGGCTTGGGCTGCAGCCAGGCTGCCTTCGGGTGCACCCAGCCCAGCGCCTGCGTGTGCAGGGCACGAGCGTCTCACGTTAGCATCCTGGGAAAGTTGGTGAGGTCTGGGGATAAATTGCCATCAGTTTATCTCATTTAGGAGGTAATCAGAGCCAGGGACGTGCGGAGCAATTGAATCTTAGTTGTTCTGAAGTATCATAAATCAAACGAGCTGTTGCTTTTTTACATGGTCGCATGTTAAAGAGAGCGCAGTGTCAGGTTGCTAGGGAGCATCAGCAAACTATGGCAAGCGTGGTATTGGGCTGCTGGGGATGTCACCAAACCGGAGAATGCAGCTCGGGCTGTCAGGGAGCACCCACAGGCTGGCAGACATGGTGTCAGGCTGTCGGGGGATGTCGCAGCAACCCCGGGAAGAGCTCGTCACTGCGGTGGGGTTGCAGCGTCAGCCTGCAGGGACCACCAGGAAAGTCTGCTCAAGATCAAAGCCCAGCAAAGCACTGCGGCCAGGAGTGCCCCGTCCTGATGCAGACAAGCCCAGAGCCCCCGCTGCAGCCGTGCCTCCTCCGTGCCTGGGACCTCTGGCCCCCGTTTCGGGCAGCCGGGAAGGCCCCGGGGAGCCACCAGGCACATCTGACGGCAGGAGCACCTTCGCGACGCTCCCTACGCCAGCATCCCCATGGCTGCCAGAGCTCCGGGGATAATGAACTTCTCATGTGCTTAAAGAGTGATGCAGGGTGCATGGCGAGAAGCTGACAGCCCCTTAATGTGCTTCTCAGTGGCGGCCAAACGACGCGGTTTTGTCTTTGTTTTTTAGTTTTAAAACCCACGGGAAATTGATGGCCAGTAAAGAGTTGTGTTGGGGCGATGTGCATGATTAATACCAACTGTCAGGGGCTGTCGGAGGCCAATCTCGGCAAGCTGGGAGTGCGGGGCTGAGCTGCGCTTACCAGATTGCTGGGGATTCCAGCTGCTATTGCTCAGCTCCCGCCTGCCCCACGCAGCTTGTGTCACCCGTGCGCTCCCTTCCGCCAAGCCTCTTAATTCAGCGCTAACAAGTCACTCCTGCTCATTACGGACCCCGCAAGCTCCCCGCTCCATCCTGGTGGAGAAAGCAGCCTGTGCCTGCGCATCGCCACACGCCACAGCTTATCCCCCATCTCCATCAGATCCACAACCCCCTCGTTCTGTGGTTCCTGGGGGGACCTTGCACAGCTCCATGTTGCCTCTCCGAGAGACCGTCGTGTGCGCATCCATAACCCCATGGGCGCATCTTGCAGCAAGCCTCCGCATGCGCCATGAAGCCCGTGCTGCCCGTGCCCTCCCTCCCGTGCCGGCAGCGTGATCCCCCAGCCCCAGCGCGTGCGCACGCCCTGCATGGCCCTTCTGCTGCCTCCCAGCCCCGCTGCACTGTGTGCACACGCTGCGCCCCATATGGCATCCGCACCCCCCGATAGACACAGAAATTACGCTCTTGGTCCTTTGCGGTGACCCCCTCTGCGGTTCCCTCGGGAGCACCTTCTCTTCCTGACGCGCAGGCTCGACTGCCTTTGCCGTCCTTCCCCACGCGCGCGCACACGTTTGGGTGCCCCGCGGCGTGCCCTCTGTTGTACAGTCAAGTTTCCCCATCTCGGCTGGTGTCGCTGTGCAGAGCCCTCCCCAGCCCCGCCGCCCCGGCCCAGCGTGCCCCCGTGGGCAGGGCAGGCAGCGGCGCGGCCCCGGCGTGGGGCACTCCGGGGCTGGGGGCGCTGGGACAGAAGGCGCCGCAGGGTCTCTGTAGCAATGTTCTTGCTGTGGCTCTCCTGGCGGCTTGTCGCTGTGGAGGGGGCCTGTCCCCGTTGCACTAATACAGGTTAGGAATATTGGGTTTAATGATCTGCAAAATGAGGAGGCAGCGAGCTGACATTTACGAATGGTGCCGCATCCTTCTCTTCCCAGACGCCTGCTAATTTGTTGATATCCCAAACACCTCATAATGATGTGGTACAGTGGCAGCTTGCAAACAAGCATCCCGAGGCTGGGGGGCCTGCTGGCTGCCCTGCTCCTGGACACTATTCACAGTCGTGGCAGCAAGAGAGCGGAGCTGTGGGCCACAGACTCCCTTGCACCAAAGGCAGGACCAGCCCCTGGTTCCCGGCCATGCGCCCCACGTGCTGGAAGCATCTCCCTCCCTCCCTGTGTGACCACCCACTCGCCGGGGCATCTGGAGGCACCTCTGCTGCGCCAGCGCAGAGCGGGCAAACGAGAAGAGGGAGTAGGAGAAGGGCAGCGCCAAGGGAGAGACTGGGTGTGACTTGGGGCCGGGGGAGAGGGGAGGTGAAGAGGAGACTTCTGCTTCAGGAGCGGCGTATGGCTCAGTGTGAGCTCTGCTTCTCGTTTTGGTGCTGCTGAGTGGGATCCTGCAGGGGTGCCGGGGCAGGAGTCCCACACCGTCCTGCATGCAGGGCAGGGGCTGTGTCCAGTCTGCTCGGGGAAGGAGCCAGCTGGCATGGAGGGCTCTCAGTGCCTGGTGTGCTGGCGTGGAAGTGCTCCCACCCATCCCCTGTGCTGAGCTCCCTCCTGTCCAGCCCACTGGGGTGGGAAGTGCTGGCCCGTGTCCTGTGGGCTGGCGTGGGGGAGCCCTGCCCAGCGCCCTGTGGGGGGAGAGAATTGCAGCCCTGTTGTCAGGAGTGCTGGGAGAAGCACGATCCCACCGTGCTGGGTGAGGAGCGCCGTGTCTCCTGCAGTGACTAGAGGGGCATTGCTCCATCTTCTGTGTCCTCCCCGCAGAGCTGCTTTCTGTCCTGATGCTGAGGGGCAGGGGAGCAGCCCGCCCCATATCACTGCTTGTGCTGCCCCAAGCCTGGGGGTACGTTGGGTACATGTGGGGATGTGGCCAGCAGGTCCCACTGCAGCTCCCAGGCAGGGCACACTGGCCTTGGGTTTCACGCCGCACCCCAGGGAGAAGCAGGGTGCCCGTGGGGAAGGAGGTGGGAAGTGCCGCTCCCTTGACTCCACGTCGAGGTCCCTGCATCGGTGTGCCTGGGCTGGGCTCTTCTGCGCTGATGCAGCGTGTAGCCTGAGCCCTTCACAGAGCAGCAAAGGTCCCTGTGCCCAGCCGTGTTTTAAGATGTTTTAAGGTGTTTTAGCCACCCCACGTGTGCTCAAAGCTGTGCTTCCTCCCACTGAGAGCAGAGAGAAGGGCCTTGGCACGAGCTGTAAGGGCAATACTCCCAGGACGCCACTGCTTCCCTTCTTCCCTGTGCTGCTTCACATCTGCAGCATCCCGGGCTGCTTCCGCAGGGCACGGTGACAGATCCACCGGTCTGCTGGGCATCTCATCTAGGGCACCTTTGGGCCACAGAGCTCTGTCCCACCCTGGCTTCTTGGTGGGGCTCGCCCCTTACCCTCTTCCTTTCACTTTGTGCTGGTTCCTGGCAGTGCATGCAGGATGTCTCCGTTCCCCCATTTCTTCCCAGTCCTGTGGTGCTCACTGCTGGCTCTGAGGAGTTGCTCCCTCCCAAGGATGGCTTGTTGGCAGTGGGGGCTGCTGGCTTCCCCCCTCTCCAGTGCAGCAGGGTGGTGAAGGGTGGCTCCGCGAGGGCTGATCACCTCACTGTGGTGGCTGCAGAAATCCTCGAGCCCGCGCAGCTTGGTGGCTCAGTTACTAGCCGGGTCTGGGTGCCGCACGGCCCTGGCCCATCCTGGCTGCTGTGCAGTGCCCTCGCTAATTTTGCCCTCATTTGGAGCACTCATTGCTGGGCAGCGTTGGAGCTGGGTCATGGGGTTAACACCCATTAGCAGAGCCGGCTCGCACCGAACTCTGCTTAGCAACTCTTCACGGAGCTCAGTCTTTAAAACATCATCAAAAAATCATCAAGAGAGAGAAAGACAAGCACGTTCATTTCCACTGCCCACTAATTCTAATGGAGCTGCCGTAATGGACTCCCACCAGCATGCCTGTAGGCAGCTGCAGGGCCAGGGAGACAGGCTCTGCCTTCTGGCCCTGGGATAGCCCCTCTACCCCAAGGCGGCTGGGAAGGCTCCCCGCTCCTGTACCAGTGGCTTCCTCGGCACCTTAGCCCTATTGAGTCAGAGCTGGTGAGCTCTGGGGCTCTTCTGGCCACCCTGCCCGCCAGGAAGGAGCTCAAGCCCTGCACATGGTGCAGGGAAGGGCGTTCTGCCAACTCTGTGTCGACAGAGGCAGTGCGAATCCTTCTGCCTGTGTCATCTGCTTTGTGCTACCCTTTCATCTGGCCAGAAATGCCCCTGCCACATCAGAAATCTATGCTTCTCCCCAGAAAAATATGAGAAAGCCCCATACCTTCTGTAAAGCTCTTGACTTGAGTGTGATTCAACTTGTACGGGCCCCCCAGAACACTCAGGAACTTGTCCCAGACTGTCCGAGAAGCTGGGTCTGCACACCATTTGAAGCTGCTCTGAGTCCTCGATTCCCTTCCCAGCTCTGCGAAACCCTGTGTGTGATTCAGAAGGCGCAATCCCGCAGCTCCCGCTCTCCTGCCATAGCCATGCCATGCTCCAGCCTCCAAAGAGGTCTGGCCCGGCAGTGCCGTCCTGTGTTGCTGCAGGAGAAGAGTGGTAGTGATTTTGCTTGCGAAAGCAGCCTTGGTGTGGAAGAAAAGCTGTCGTCCTTTGTTAGCTCTTCCCAGGCTCTGCTGAGCGCAACAGGCCCTTTGTTCTGAGTAAAGCTGGAATCCATGAGACACAAAAGAGGAAGGGGAATGGAGCTTGCAAAGCTGGTGCTGGGGCTTTGGTCTGACTGGGACCACTGCCAGGGCTGGGCCTGGTCAGCCCCTGGGCTCTGGGATGCCCCTGCACTGCGATGGTGGGAAAGTCTGTCTGAGTGTCGCTGGAGCCCCAGAAATCTCACTGTTTGCCGGTGGTCAGGTGTGGGCAGCCCAGCAGGCACGCGGCAGGAGGGAGCCACCTGCCCCTGAGCAGGGGACTGGGGGACACACGGTACCCCCCGCCCCAGCGCAGCACCGGAGGGCAGAGGGGCCTCCGCAGAGGAGCAGCGGCGAGCCCCGCGTCGGAGCCTTGGGGCAGGCAGGTGCTGCAGGGCAGGCATTTGCAGCCTCGTCTCTGCTGGGAAGCGTACTGGTGCAGGAAGGCTTGGGCTGGGATTCCTGCCTGCGTGTTTGGCGGGGGGCTACTGAGTGAGCAAGAGAAAGGAGCAAGGATGGTGGAGTCGTGTGAGCCCATGGCAGGAATCCTTACCATGTCCTGAGGACTGTGCCGACCTGCTTGCTGCTGTCTCAGTGGCAGCAGAAGCAGCTCAGCAGCAGGGAACACTTCAAGTGCATCCAGTACTTGCCAGGTCCAAGTGGCTGGCCTGGGCTCTGCAACACACTGACAGTAGCCACAGGTGGCTCAGACCAAGGATGTGAGAGATTTAAGGAGAACAGGGCCCGCTCTGATATATTGGGCTGCCCCAGGAGTGCTGTTGTTGGTCGCTGCTCCAGCAGTGTGGCCCGATCTGAGATCGGGGAACTGTAAACACTCCTTCAAGCCGCTGGACAGTCACTGCCTCCCAGGAATAAAATGCCACTCTTTCCTTCCTGGCTATTAGTGCTTCACCTTGGGCAGCAGTCGACCCGGCAGCTGTCCGGGGCCTGATCCTTGCTCTCCTGTAGCCTCCTGTAGAGCTAGAAGGACCTGTCTCCAAACAGCTGGAGCGCTCAAGTCTCTGGACTGCAGATCCCAGTTACAGGCTGGGCTGGTGGAAGATGTGGGTGGGCTGGAGCTGAGCAGGGGCTGGGCAGACCCAGTGGAGTGCCGTGGTAGCAGGTCCCTGTATCGCCTGACCGCTGGCTGCCAGCAGTGGTGGGGTCCAGGGTGTGGCCGTGCTTACAAGCAGGACAGTGCTAGCTAGCCAAGGAGGCAGTGGCTCTTAGCCTGGCTGTTGTCTGGTTATTTCTTCTCCCAGTATTCAGAAGTTACCAGCTGTATATTTTCCAAGAATCTTGGTTCTGAGCTGGGATTTGGTGTCCGTGGAGCCTATACAGCAAACATCCTTAGGGTAGGAGGCATGTTGCCCGCAGGGGGCTCCCCAGAGAGGGGCCCGTGGCGTCTCTTCTGTGGCTGACAGCTGGAGGAAAGGGCTAAGTGCTGGGCACGCTTGACGTCCTGGGTAGGCAATTGCATCATCACAGAGAGGGGGGTCCAGCATGACTGACCCTGCAGTCTGGTCGTCCTCCCAGTGCCCCGCAGTTTCTCATCCCCAGCAGGAGAAAGGCAGTTGCAGACATCTTTCACCAGAGGAAGAGTCCCAAGCTGACTGTAGGGTGAAATGAGTGAAACAGCCTCCCCTTCTTATCTGGGAAAAGCCAGCCAGTTGGCACTTCTCCTGGAGAGCCCTTCATCCTGTAGTCATTCGATCCTCCCAAGGGTCCACTGGGTTGGAGACCAAGCCTTGCGCTCCTGCACCAGTCCATTTCATCAGCACCCATGATCTCCAAGCCCCTGTGGCTGCTGCTGGGATCTGTGCAGGACACGCCATGGAGCACTCTTGGCAACGGCAAAGGGCAGGCACCTTTCCAAACAGATGTCACTCACATTTTTAACCCCCAAGAAGTGCAAGATCCTGAGCCTGCTGGGTGAGTAGCATGACGCTCCCCACCACGGCTCAGTGGCAGGAGCGGCACTTCGCCCTCGTTGTTTCGGGGTAAGCAGGCGTGCGTGGTGGGACAAGAGCGAGCTGGGGCCCGTGCCGGTACTCGCCAGCGCAGGTGGCAGTGCCTGCGAAGGAAGCAAGAGGCTGGGGAGAGCACTTGCAGGAGAGGAAGGGCTGTGCTCTCCCACCACCCCCGCTGGATCCATCTTTCCTGAAGGAGGCTTCCCATGGCTGCATCCATTTTCTGAGTGTCTGCGGCCACAGCCTTGCCCAGCTGGTGCCAGGCGGCCTGGCAGCTTTTGGGGGGGGGCTGTGCTGTTGGTAGGACCCAGCTGGTGGCCTCTGCGCCCCTTCACTGGCTCTGCTGGAGTGCTGCAGGCTGCAGCAGGCTCCTCTGGCCACAGCTTGCAGGGGGAGTCAGGCAGAGGAGAGGACCCCCTCCACACCCCCTCTGCTCACCTCCCCGTGCCTGCCGCGGCAGGCACAGACCCCACCAGGCTGGGGGCCAGCCCAGCCCAGCCCTGCCTTGCTGTGGGCCAGGCTGGGCCCCTCAGCCTCCATGCCGTCTCTGGAGCTGTGCAGTTGACTCCCTGCTTTTAATAGAGAGCTGGGAAGGCACATTATGGAGATGAGGGTGTTATTTGCATAACGCTAATTAGGTAATTACAAATCATTTTGCTATGAGCTGAAGCGTGTGCTGTGACATAACGTTTATTAGTCATTCCATTCAGGCCCCGCTTAGTTAAGTCATTTACTGCACTAACTACTGAAGTTGGCAATAAAAGGTAAATGCTGGTGCTTGGGTGCAAAGCTGAGGCAAGGCACCCCATGGAAATCTGAGGCCCGTGCACCCGCTCGGTGCAGCCCGTGGCACGGGCTGGCAGGGCAGAGCCCAGCCCCAGCAGCCCAAGAGCAGTAGCCAGAGGGGGAGACCACATTTTGAGCCTTGGTTTTCAGCGGGCTTTCGGTTGTTTTGGCACCGTTTTCTTAGGCCCAACAGGCCTGAGGTGCTTTCGCACATTTTCGCTGTCCCCCATCTGCTCTGCCACCCAGCGCAGAGGTGCCTGTGCTCTGACACCCTCCCTGGACACCCACCAGGCAGCCTGCGTTTGTAGGGATGCTAATGCTGCCATTTGCATTCCAGCCTCCAAGTGCCTGCCGGTCTGAGCAACCCTTGGGGCTCACCAAAAGTATCTTCCCTGAAGACCGAAAGTCAGGACTTTGTCACCATGTGTTTCACAGCCACAGAAGTGCTTTGGTGTTGAGGCTGTACCTTCTGGGGTTGCTTGCGGGGCGCAGATGCCAGCGCTGTGCAGAGGAGCGGCTGAGGCAGCTGGCAAGCAGGTCACCTGGCTCTGCCCTGCGGGCACTTTGCCCTGCGTGCGTCCCTGCTGCCATCCACCAGCCTCATGGAAGCAGCTCTGCGTGGCCACCAGCTTCCCAGGTTTGGGAGCTGGAGGCCACCAGCTCCGCAGGGCACTGAAAGGTGCCGGAGCTGAGAATGGCATCACTCTTGCCTCCTCCGTGGCTCCTGCCTAGGTCTCTGTGACTTGATGCTTCTCTAAGGGAAAGCAGCAGCTGTGCCCTGTCGTGTGGGTCCGTGGAACACCCAGGCACTGAGGGCTTCCCGGGCACGATCCCTGCCCTGCTGTGCTCCGCACCTGGCGAGGCTGCCCTTCTGGATGGTGCAGGGCTGTGAAGAGCTGTCTTTGAGCCCACCGCAAGGGCCCTCCTCGCATCTCCTGACGCAGTGTGTGGGGCCTTGTCCCTCTGAAGCCACTCATCGGCAGGCACCCAGCGCTCTGTGGGCCTTTGGGGGGCGATGGGGCTGTCTGTGGGCACCAACTCTGCGGAGGAGCTGATTTCACCGCTCTGCCGGATCAGCAGCTTTCTCCGAGGGTGGGACACATGGCATGGAGAGCAGGGTGCAAGCAGCTTCCAGGAGCGTGCTGCTACAGCCTCTTGGGTTTCCCAGCCCGGGATGGTGGGCGAACGAGGCCGCGGATGTTCGTGTGCGGGAGGAAGGGCGAGGAAGGGCTCCTCCATGCTGGTGGAGCTGGCGCACAGGGAGCTGCGCGAGCAGCAGGAGGGACGGGCTGGCACAGAGCTCTGGTTCCTCCCTGCAGGCGCTCTGTGCCTGTGCTCCCCTGCCCCAGCCTCCTGGGGACCACTGCTGCCAGCAGCGCTGCCCACGTGTGGGCACAGCGATGGCCCGCGGGGGGCTGTCTGTGTGATCATGCTTTGCGAGGCCGGCAGCCGCCCTCCTTCCCTGACCCACGTCCTGGCACACCTTTCTTTTCCAGAACCAGATGAACCATTTGAGTTCATTATCGTGTCCCTGACGGGCCAGACGTGGCTCTTTGAGGCCTCAACGTCAGAGGAGCGAGAGCTTTGGGTCCAGGCTATCGAGAGCCAGATCCTGGCCAGCCTGCAGGGCTGTGAGAGCAGCAAAAATAAGGTAAGAGGCCTCAGCTGAGTTCTGCTTTGTTCCCTCCTCTCTGGCATCTGTCCTTTGCTGCATCCGTCCCTGTCCCAGGCTTCCTGCGCTGCCCAGGCCGGATCCCACCCTGATCCCTCTGCTCCCAGTCAGGGTTGAGGCCCATCCCTGGGACTGTTCTGCTCCCCTTGAGGTTTCGCATCACCTCTTTGAGCTCCCTGTCCTCCCTGCCCCAGCCTGGCCCCGGCTCCATGGAGCTCTGCATCCCACCAGGGCTGGATCCTGCACTGTCTGCTCCCCCCGTGGACAGCTCTGCCTTTTCGCTCCCCCTCCTGGCCCACTACACCCCCCTCCTCCGGCACACTCCAGGCTGCGAATCGGTGTTCCCTCCAGACCCTGCTCTCCTGGAGAGAGAGCTCCTGGGGACTCCCGTGCTGGGCACCCTCCTGCAGCGCAGCCTGCGGGGTGCCCGCTGGAGCAAGGTGCTGGCAGCTGCCTGGTGGGCTCTTGGGGTGGTGGCGAGAGAACGCACGGTAGGGCAGCTGGCCTTGAATAAACGGGGTTCCCGTGTATTTTGCTGCAGGCTCGGCTGGGCAGCCAGAGTGATGCACAGGCCATGCAGGCCGTCCGCACCGCACGTGGGAACAGCTTCTGTGTGGACTGCGACGCACCGAGTAAGAAATGCTGCACCGGGAGGAGGGGCTGCTTAGCCGGGGAGGGAATGGGGGCTCCACCCCTGCCACCTCCCCTCTTACCCAAAGAGACCCACTCTGTGCGGCTGTCCTATCCTTTCCTGCAGTGGACCCGTTCTTCAGGGATGGGGCACTGACCCACTTGCCCTGCTGGTCCGTGACCCCTTCCGGACCAGCCTGGGGTCCTTGCCTCTCTGTGCAGCTGGGACACAGGTGCAGGTGCCTGCAGATACGGGCAGATCATAGGGACAGGCTGGTAAGTCCATGCTGTTATTAACTCTTCCCCCACTGATCTTTGCACCCTCAGATCCAGACTGGGCAAGTCTGAACCTGGGATCCCTCATGTGCATTGAGTGCTCCGGGATCCATCGCAACCTGGGCACCCACCTGTCCCGTGTGCGCTCCTTGGACCTGGATGACTGGCCTAGCGAGCTTCTCATGGTCATGACAGCCATCGGCAATGCCCTGGCCAATGCTGTTTGGGAAGGAGCAGTGGAAGGCTACCCCAAGCCTACCCCTGAGAGCGGTCGGTAAGAGATGCTTCTCAGACAACCACACCAGGAGGCTTGAGGGCACCACAGGAGGTTGGGAGCAGCCATCCAGTCAAACAAGAGAGGGGCAGGAATCCTTGAGGTACTCCAGTGTTTGGGGTCCTGCCTGCTCTCTGGGCACTGGAGGTCCCCTCCCACTGTCCTGGTGGGCCAGCAGGGCTTCATGGCCAGCCGTGGCCATGCAGTGACTGCTGGATCTGTGGCTGGCTGCAAAGCAGAAGGGGTTAACAGAGATGGCTTGGCAGCGTTGTGTGGGTCTCAAGGGTGCGTCCCTTTCAGGCCCTTGTCTGTCCCTATCGGAGCGACTCTCCTGTCATTCATCCCAACAAGAGCCCATTCTGCGGCTTATCAACGGATAAGGAGCGGGTCAGGGGGCGGCTGGAGTGAGCATGCTCCGCGCAGGGCATTGATGGCCGCCCGCCAGATGCAGATGGATAGAATGGCAGCAGATAGCAGCGGCACGGCACACATCGATCCGCCTGGCCCCACAGCCCCAGGCGGGATGGACGCTGCCGCAGCCTTTGTTTGCACCAGGCGAGACGGCAGCAGTGATAACGTGCCTCCCGTGGCACTGGGCTGTCGTGTGCAGCAGCTAACCTTTTCTTGCTGCTGGCCATAGCCCACCCGCAAGCACGGGACAGAGACGGTCCCCATGCTGCCACGTAACGGGCACGCAGGGGAGTGTATGAACACTGGCACGGAGGTCTGGGTGTCTCTTTGCCCGGTGACAGGTGCGGGGTCTGGGTGCAGGAGGCTGCTGCTGTACATCATGAACATAAGCACACCGTGCACGTAGGGCACTCTAAGGAGGAGCGGTGAGACAAGTGTTTGTTGGGCATGTGTCCAGAGCAGCGTGACGGAGCCCCAGGGACAGCCGTGTGCGGGGTGGGCTCAGCAGGGCAGGTGTCTGCAGCAGGGGCTATGCAAGGCATGCCTGTATGTGACGAACGCTCACTGCTAACGGGGTGCATTTAGGGTGGCAGCAGTGGTATGGGCGCCCAGGCGGGTTGGCCCACCTGTGACAGTGTCCCGTCCGGCAGGGAGGAGAAGGAGCGCTGGATCCGGGCCAAGTATGAGCAGAAGCTCTTCCTGGCTCCGCTGCCCCAGTCAGACATCCCACTGGGGCAGCAGCTGCTGCGGGCCGTGGTGGAGGATGACCTGCGCCTCGTGGTGACACTCCTAGCCCATGGCACCAAGGAGGAAGTGAATGAGACCTACGGGGATGGAGATGGGCGCACAGCACTGCATCTCTCCTGCGCCATGGCCAATGTAGTCTTCACACAGCTGCTCATCTGGGTAAGACAGGACCTTGCAGCCTCCACCACAGCACTTGTGGCCCTGTCCCAGTGCTTTCGCACTGCAGCACCTCCTTGCTCCCAGGTCTTGGGACACCCTTCGTCCATTCCCCTCCTGCGCATTCCCCCACGTGCCCACTGGCGCTGCCCTGTCCACACTCCCATGTTCCTCTCCCTGCCCACCCCAATGCCACAGAGCCCCTCTGCCTCTGCTGGTGCTCTTGCTGTGCCACCCCCGTGCCAGTGCCACATGGTGCCTGGGTGCCGCTGACTGGCTGCTCTCTCTCCTGCACAGTACGGGGTGGACGTGAAGAGCCGGGATGCTCGAGGCCTGACCCCGCTGGCCTACGCCCGGCGAGCTGGCAGCCAGGAGTGCATTGACATCCTGCTGCAGCATGGATGCCCCAGCGACAGTGCCGTCACCACGCTGACCCCCAGCCTGCCCCGCCGCAACACCAACGCCAACAACAATGCCTGCACCGTGGTGCCAGCTGAGCTTGGCTCCAGCCCCAGCGCTGTCTAGCTCCTCGTGGGCCCTCCATTCACCGCACGGCCGCCTTCCAGCCCTGCCGGGGGACCAAGGCCACAGGAGTGGGTCTGAGAGCAGCACAGCCGGGCCACCTGCTGTGCTTGCCCCCCACCGGGACCTCTGTTCTGGCTGGGAGGAGGCCGAGGAGCCAGCAGCCTGCTCCTCTCTGCTGGTTCCTGTGGGCTCTCCCCATGCAGCTGGCCAGGGAGGGGGCTGTGCAGGCCCAGCACTGTCAGCTTGCAGAGGGGCTCCCTCATAGTCACTGGGATGGGGGGCTCCAGTACACCCCATTCTCATAACTGGTACAGGGGGAGGGAGGCAGTTTCTCTGTGCCCCCCACCGCACACACATGTAGATAATGCAGGGGCTGGAGGCAGCTGCGGTGCGTGGCCCTCCCCTGCACAGCCGGTGCTGGGGAGGGCTATTGCTGCACCCACTCTCCCAAACAGTAGGGCAGTTTGGGCACTTCCCTCCTGCCCTCCCTCCCATACTGGCCTTGCTGTGCACTCCTGGTGCTGTGGGGAGGTGGGGGGCAGCAGGAGGTGCCCGTTTCTCCACTGCACCCCCGTGCTTCTCTCTGCTTCTGGCCGGTGCAAGGAGGGATCCAGTTGCCGGTACCGCTTTCCACGTGCTGATGCAAAGGGAGCATCTCTCCCACGCAGCCCCTGGACAAAGGCCTCTCTGGCCTCCCTGATGACCTAGAGGGGGAAGAGGCTAGTCACCCCAGGATCCCCAGCTGTGTCTGTCTGTCTGTAGAGTCACTGTCCTTCCAGGTTCAAGCCCCAAAGCCATACATGGTGCCTCCATCAGACCATACCCACTGGCTCCCGCTGCTGCCCAGGCGGGGCTGGTCTCCGGCTGAGCAAGAGAGAGGAGACGAGCATCTCCCTATGGTTTTGGGCCAAGCCTGCAGCTGAGCGCTGGAACCCCAAGGCTTTGGACACTGCTGTGGAACGTCTCTGTCACTTGTGTATAAAATGTACATTGGAAATATTTATATGGACACTCTGTATATACTGTTTCTTTGCCATGAGTTGCCCTGTGAGTGTTATCTGCAGCCAAGGAGATAAAGGCCAATAAAGCAACCCACCTCCTGCTGGGCCAGCTGTTCTGTGTGCTGCCTTTTGGTCCTCCAGTGCAGCCTCTGTTCTGCTTCTTGCCCACTCTGTGAGGTCTGGTGGCTTTCCACCCCAGACTGACAAATGTTCAGCCCTTTCTGCTCCAGCTCGGGAGTTGGTAGCAGCAGTCCTGTGCTGAACTGGGCCCCTTGGTGGACGCAGCAGAGTGCTGGGGTTGGGGTGGGGAGATGTGTCAACACTGGGCATCATGGGACAATGCAGGGGCACAGCCCCAGAGGGAGGCACAGCTCTGGCAAAATCGAAGATGGGCACAGCAGAGGCAAGCGCTGGGGAGGGGACAGGGTGGGTCAGGAGTGCTGGGGCCAGCTGGTCCCCGCGCACAGTACAGTGAACTTGAAGCTGGGGGGGGGCAGGCAGAGGTGGACAGGGAATGGTGGGCTGTCCCGGCGAGCAAGGAGCCTGAGTGGTTTGCTTTGGCAAAAAGATTGCTGCAGACGACTGGGCGTCATCTAGTCCCAAGGCACAGACAGCCTCCGGGGCAATGGAGTCATGGGTCTCTGCTCTACCATCCGTGACCCCACATGCTTCTCCCAGCTTTTGGCAGAGCAGGGCCCCAGTGCTGCTGGTTCTCCACTGGCTGCACCCAAGGCCGCACCACAAGTGACAGTTTGGGGCCCCAGCACACCCTTTTGCCAGGCCTGGGTCCAGGCTCTGCACCGCCCTGGGTCTGGGCACAATCCTGGGTCCCCAAGCCTGCGTGGTGGTGCTGTAAGGAAGGGAGGGACCAAGACACTGCGCTCTCCCGCCGGCACCCCACCTGCCACAGGCACCCCTCAGCAGTCCCCTCCAAACCCCTGTTGCCTCCTGCCCGTGCCCCTCCCACGGCAGAGGGCTGCCACACTGGTGGCTGCAGATGGTGGCCCCAGACGCTCCACCAGCCCCTCGACTCATCTCTGCGTTGCAGCAGCCTGTGCCAGTGTCGTGCTCCCCGCCCTGGTCCCACTCCCAGCCCGAGCCCTCCCCACCTGTGCCCGTGCCGGCCCCTCATTCCCCGGCCCCTCTCCTTCGTGGCGTGCGTCGGTGCCCCGGCCCGGTGCTGGGTTTGGTTAATTTCCTGGCGACTGCATTAGCGGGAATGGAAGCCGAGGGACGGCAGCTCCTCTGGGGCCCATTAATCATCCCCCTCAGACAAGCTGCCTTGATTACAAGTGGCAAGAAATTCATTAGGGCTGCGGCTCTGACAACTTTTATCTGCGCGGCTGGATCTGACTCATTAGGCAGCCAAATTAAAGCCATGATGGGCCCTGATGAAATTCACTGCTTGTTTATCTTGTGCGATCTGATACATCTGCCCATACATCATCTCCCGCGCGGGATCCCACCCGGCCCAGCCCTGGCGCCTCCCTTCCCATCCCAGCCCTGCCCTGCCGTGCCGCGGTGCCCCTGGCCTGCAGCACAGCCTGGGCCCAGCTCCAGAGCCAGCCCTGAGCCAGGGGCTCCAGTCAAGTCCCTCGCCTGCCCCTGGACTTCAGCTTCAGGCTCTGCCTGGGGGTCAGGGCCGGGAGCCCCGGCTGCACCAACAGGAGCTGCGTGAGGACAGCCGTGGGGCCACACGGCCCTGAGCAGCCCCTCCTGGGCCATGCGGCGCCCGTAGGGGCGTGCAGCCCCCCTCGGGATACCCACAGCCCTGGCCTGGTCCTGCTGGTGGCGGCACCACTGCCAGCGCGCAGCCCCGTGGAGGCAGACCCGGTGCCCTGCTGTTGCCGCATCTTGCAAATGGGTGCATGGGATCCAGGAGCTGCCCCTCTGCTTGTGCCCGGGGAGAGGAATGCCAGCAGCTTCCCCGTGCTCTGACACGGTCCTGACGAGCCAAGACAAAAGCCCTTTTCTCCAGCTCCTGAGCAGGCAGGCAAGGCCATCCTGGGCTGCCGGCGCCGCGGTGGCGCTGGTTTCCTTAAGGGCGGCCGCACTGCCGCCCCACACCCATGTCCTGCCCCAGCGCACAGGCCTGTGCTTGCCATGGGCAGCCTCTGGGCTGCGGCATGCTTTTCCCATCCCAGTAGGAAGGGGTTTGCGCTGAACAACTGTGTCCCCGTTCAGAGAAAGAGCATGCCCCCATCCGGCAGTGGGCCAGGCACCAGCGGCTGCACTCCGGTCCGGCCCTGCCATGTGCCAGCCCAGCGCTATCACACTGTTCCAGCACATCTCAGCGCCACAGTGGCCTGCGTGGCTCCACGTGGTCCCAGGCCAGGGCAGGCTGAGGCAGGAGCTGCCGTGTCCCTGTTTAGGCAGGTGCTGGGAGGGCACAAGCAGTCCCTCCACTCAGCCCTGAACACCCCGGGAGCGTGATGGGGCAACGTCACAGTGCGGCTGTCCCTGAGTGACAGCCCCCAGCCGCAGTGATGACCACAACAGCTCCTTGGCAGCACCATAAGCACCCTGCCACAGCCAGCCGGCACCACTGAGCCAAAGCAGAGACTGCAGCAGGGTGTGGGTGCTGCAGGGCAGGAGCAAGGGATGCAGACTCACACCATCAGTACATCCGGGGTGTGCAGCCCCAGGCTGGAAACCAGCCATGACACAGGCCTACAACGCTTCCCAGGGAGCCTGGGCATGGCAGACCATGCCAGGACAAGTGCCATAGGGCACAACTGGCAAACAAAGCCCCATGGGCCCCCTCACAGCCCTAGCTGAGCTGGCACAGCCTCCTGGGGGGTATCTAGGTGGGCAGCAGCCATGGCATGAAGCGGTACTGCCCAGGGCCCAAGGCAGCTGGGGCCATGCACCGGATACATGCAGAGGTTCTTTTTCACGAGAGATGGCCAGAGCAGAGATCATGCTATTGCTCTGCAGTTCCATGTTTTCAGTCAGGCCTGCCTCTTTGAAAGAGAGGGCAGCAGTCTGACAATGCCCAAGCACCCTTGGCCTGTGCTTACCAAGATACATCACCAACATGCTCCACTACAGCACCTGCACCCTATGCCCGTTCACGTCTCGGTGCCTGGGCTGCCTGTGTGTGCAGAAGTGCAGCACAGGTCCTCACAAAGCCCTATGGAGGAGACTTCAGCCCAGCAGCTGAGGACACTGGCATGGGCTGGCAGGCTCTGCAAGGTCCAGCGTAGGCAGCAAGTGGGACCCCTCGCTTGGGAAGGGTTTCAGCACTCCTGGCTACCTAGGGATCATCAAGCACTGCAGTCTCATGAAGTGCTTCCTCAGTTGCCTCGCTCCTGAGGGAGCGGCAGCACAGCAGAGTGTGGTTACAGTCTCTCTCTCCTCCCAACCCCCAGCACCAGCATGCCCTTGATAACTTCTTTCAGCTCTCGGGTCATGTTCCTTTGACACTGTAGATGCACCCACCAGGAGTTCACACTCTGAAGCTGAGGCCATCATGACCAGATGGGCTACTGAATCCCCTCTGCACCCTGAACTCTTGTGTGCCACTGGGCAGCAGGCTGTAAAGGAACTGGAGGTGTGTGCGGGGGAGCTCATGACCCTCCCCATGTGCCAGGCCGGTGGGAAGGGAGATTGTTCCTCTCCTGCCCATGTGCAGCCAGAGCCAATTTCTCCCCACCAGGGTATGGGTTCCTTCCATTGCAGGATTCCTGCAGTGATGACACCCACATTGCACAGTGCAATTTCCCTCAAAGGGTATGCTCCCTCGAGCACTGACCCCCACACAGGGCTGTGCACCCTTGCTTCAGCGCAGACACATGCGGTGCCTGCCATGTCCCCAGACCTTGGCCAGGCACTCCTGACCAAGGCCAGGAGTATGGCGAGCTGCTCCCTAAAAGCAACCCACAGCAGCAGGGATTCCCCCACAGGGCAGCACAGCACAGTTCAGCGTTCTGCTGCCCTGCCCCAAGTCTGCTCATACCGGGATCAGGGGGCCCATCACAGCCACCACCGCACACCAGCTTTGGAAAAAAAAAGCCCCGTGTGACCTCCTGGGGAACTGCTCTGTGAGCCGCTAGCAGATCCAAGTAAGTTCTGGAGAGGCTGACGAGCACCAGCACCATGTTGTGGCCCATCAAATCTGCATACAAGCCCATTGTTAGAAAATGCTATGAACCAGCTTTGTTGCACTGAAAACTTTTTCCCCCGAGATGGGACCACTGAGTGAATAAACACCCTGCGGGATGCAATCACTACTCTTTTCCTAGTTCTTTAAGAACCATTGTTCAAGTAAATGAGTGGGCAGGTCTGGGTAGAGAGAATTCCTTTGTAAATGATGAAACTGTCTTCATGAGGGCAAAATAAGTCTTGTTTGTATGTATATATGTATAAACACATATGTATAAACATGTGTAAATAAATGCATGTCCATGTATATACACATATCTCTATGTGTCTACATCTGTATCTACCTTTTACTCTGTGTGTGTGCGCACACGTGCACAAGTGTGTGCATTTGGGTGTCCACATAAGTTCCTCCCCACTCCCCCAGTTCCTACTCCAGGACACAAGACCACAGACAGAAAGTGGTACACGGGAAATTCCAACTAGATAAAAGGAAAAAACTTACTAGGAAGTTGGTCAGACACTGGAACAAGGGCCCGAAGAGCTGTGATCAGCATTCGTGGAGATACCTGATGTCAGCTGGACAAGTTCCTCAGCATCCTGATCTAACAGGACCACCTTTGAGCAGGTGTTGGACCAGAGACCTCCCAAGGTCCCTTCCCATTCCCATGGCTCAGTCATGCCAGGGCCTGTCTTTACTGGCCAGTTTTTCATTGCTGCTCTCATCCCATCCACCCCAGTCTAACTGATGCAGCACCTATGGCTCCAACTTGTGGGGCATGCTGCACCCTCTGCCCCAGCAGCTCTTCTGTTTGAGAAGGTGCTGTAGCCACCTTGTGCAGTGCGGGCAGTGCCATTCACTGCATTCACTGGTGTGTTGCAGCGCTTTGCTTTGTGCTGTACGGGAGGCATCAGACTCATTGCAAAGCACAGGGTTCACAGGGCAGCTCTGTTCTGCACAGCGCAAGGAGCACACTGCTATTCTGCATCTCTCTCCAACATCTCTGGTGACAGCAGTGAGTCTGTCACCTCCACCAGCATCAGACTGAGCTGCACCTCTCTGCAGCACTTGCAGTTATATTAACGTGACTGTTTGTACAGTTGCATTCTGTACTGGCTCTGGGACTGATCTAACTCAGCAACAAAAAAAGCCAAAAAACAAGTAACTTCTAAGAAGCCGAAAGCCCCAGTTCTCCAACCCACTCTACAGGCAGTCAATGCACAAGCGTGCAGCCAGAGTGAGGTTTGCACACACAGTTCAGGCTGACAATGGCATGCACAGCGCGGGGAGGGGGAATGATGGATTAAGAACATAGTGCTGGCACTGAGGCAGGACATACCAAACCGCAGTGTCAGCTAGAAACACCAAGTGAGAATAAGGGGGTTCTTGGGCCCTAAAATAAAATTTAACTCCTTTCAGTGTCACTGTCCCAATCCCGGAGCTGTGGACATTTTGCAGAGTGCTGTGCTTAATCTTGTACTGCTGTGCCGTGCTAGGCTGCAGCAGCACAGGCCCCTCATGTGGACACATTTATAGTGACAGAGCTCTGCTTACTGCTGCACAATTGCTTTATGCAGCCTCCCTTCCCCACTCCCTTCCCAGCTGGCCCAGATGTGCGTGCACCAGTTCACCTGCAGTAGCTATTGCAATTGCTGCAGATGGCACCTTAGCTGCTGCCGTGGCCAGGTAGTGTAGGTAAGCTATCATTGTCTGCCTCAGACCAACCCAGGCCCAAACGGGGGGATGCAGGAACACCTGAGCTGTAATTCTCAGGTGCAGGCAGCTCTACCACTGTATGCTGAGGGGAACTGCCAGATCCCCTGAGGGCAGGGCGGCTGGGGTCAGCTGCCAGCGGACATTTACCTCCCCTGATCCAGAGTGAATGCCAGCAGATGTTGCTACTTGAGCAGGCCAAGCCTGTGCTGGGGATGCTGTGAGCAACGCCAGGCCAGGCAGTTCCTGAGGATGCTTTCTCCTTTCCAGGTCGGTGGTGCAGAGGATAGAGGCAGAAGCTGTCCTGCCGTGGCTGCAGGAAGCCAGCTGTGCTCTGCTGTCCTGCAGGTGCTCAGAAATCCAGGTCATGAAAGGATCCTGCAGAACTATCTTGGGACCTGCAACAAACATCTCTGTGGAAAGAAGCACACACCTGGGACATCCAGGAGCACAGCTCCTAACCGTTAATCTGCTCTGAGCTGTGGCGGTCCCCACACAGGCCAGCTGGAGCCAGCAGCTACAGGGCAGCGAGCCACCCACCAGTGCTCTGAGGCTACTGGGCTCTGCAGGAGGACTCAGCTGTGCAGGCTTGAGCACAGGGTCCACGCCCTAGATTAAGAAAACGCACCCACCAAAGAGGGAAGGGCGGTGGGGAGAGAGCAGCATGGAGATGGGCCAGCCCTTGCTGTGGCATCAGTGAGGGCACCCAGTGAAGTCAGCTCTGGTTGTCAGGGATCTTGCCCACTCTTATGAGCTGCTGTGTCTCCCAGGGAAGGGTGCCAATGGCTAACTGGACCCTGTGTGGCCCGAACTCCGTATCAAACCTAAGAGCAACTAGTATCCCAGCAGCACCATGTCCCACACCCTTGAAGAGAGCCTTCTCCCTGCCCAGGAACCTCTGGTGGGTTTGCAGTGGGTGTTGCTGCTACAGCATAGATACATGAACTCCCTTGGCCCATGGTCTGGGCTGGCTAATGTTCATCAAACGAGCAACAGAGGCTTTCATGACTGGACACCTAATTAGCAGTGGAATCACATGGTCCCCTGCAGTGTTGACTCAGGACTGTGCATCCAGCTGTGCCTCGTGCAAAACTGGACCTTTATCAGGTTCTGGGGTTGGGCTCAGTCATCTGAGATACCCTCTGATTTCAGAAGCAGCACATCACGTGACAGCTCTCAAGAGCAGACTGTTCCAGTCTGGCTGGCCTAGATGTGAGAGCCCCTGCTCAGGAAGTCTGAAACCCCTCCCCTGCATCAGGGCCGTGAGACCCAGCAGTTGCTCCAGGCTGGGGCAAGGAGACACAGTGTTGGCGCCATCAGTGCCTGGTCTGCCCCTGGCCCTGCTCACTGCTGCAGAGCCACAGCAGCACGGCCAGAGAAGCAGCAGCTGGTACTGGTGAGACAGGCTGAGGTTTACAAGGAAGGGCAAGACTCTCACCTTCCCCTCAGCCCAGCCATGGGACAGGCAGCCCTCACAGCCAGCACTGCCCCAGGATTCAGTGGCAATAAGGTGCCTGAGCTGCAGGAATATTTCTCCATTCATTCCCCATGGTCTGGGCTGTGCTTCTCGGGGCTGAGGGAGGGAGGAAGGGAGGAAGGGAGGCTCAGGAGGAAGAAAGGCTTCAAGGCAGGACTCCTCTAGCAGGCAGTTCAGCCCTGAAGGGCTGGAGGGCATTGCATCGCTGTGCTTCAGATATGTTGGTGGCATAATGGGGCTGAACAATGTGTCGAGTTGGCACAGGGCACCGGGGCAGCCCTGCGGACAGCAAGAAGGCATCCTGCTTGCATCGGGCAGGGGCCAAGGGGCACAGACTTCTCCTCACCCCACAGCCAGCAAAGGCCACGTCCTGGCACGAGACCCATGGGACGGGCAGGCCTTTGCCTTCAGGGAGGGTGGCAATCTGCCATCGTGCAGAGCCGACCTCGGGGTAGGGTCGCTCCAGCCCCAGGGCACCAGGGATGGACGACTATCCCGGGGCAGGGCAGGGGACGCAGCCGTGTCGGGAGTCCGGGGACAGCCCACACGTCCCTCACATCCTGGGGGAGGGCTGCTGGCCTCGGGGGCAGGCTGTGGCGGCAGGGGCTGCGGGGAGCGAGGACGGACGGCCCCGGTCCCGACCACCGGTCCCGGCCCCGGCACCAGACCCACTCCCGGCCCCGGCCTGCGCACCTCCCCGCCGGCGAGGAGCCGGACCCGGGGATGATCCCGGGCGCTTCCCAGCCCCTCCCCTTCTCTGCCCCCTCCCGTGTCTCAGTACCGGCACCGGAACGGGTCCGATGGAGCCCGCAAGGCCACCCCTGCTCCCCGCACAGCCGCCGGGTCCGCGGCACCGGCACCGGCCGAGGGGCGCACGAGCCCCGGAGCCTCCCGCCGTCCACGGCCGCACGCTCTCCCCAGCCGCCCTTCCGCGTCGGCGCCACCGCCCGCTGTCCCTGCCCCTGCCCCGTCTCTGCCCCGCCCCGCCCCTGCCCTTGTCCCTGTCTCTGTTCCTGCCGGGCCGGGGGCCGCGGGGCGCTGCTGGCCGCGACTGCCGGTCCCTGCAGCGCGGCCGGGCGGGCAGCACCTCGGAAGAACGTCGCTTCGCTCCATAGAAAATAATTTATTGAAATCACAGCTATACATGGGCGGGCGCCCGCGGGCAGCGCGGCCCCGGCCCGGCGCGGCTGGCGGCCGGGGCCCGCGGGGGCCAGGCGGCCCGCGGTCCCAGTGGCACGGACAGAGGGACACGCTGCCGTATGTACAGAGTTTACACGGAATAAATAAGGGACATGTACAGAGGAGTGCGAGCGGCCGGCCGGGCCGCGCCCGGCCCTCCCCCGCTGCCGGCGGCCCGCCCGCCCCAGGGTCCGAGAGCCGCGATGGCGCTCAGGGCCGGGCACCCTGCTCGATCTGCTGGTGCTGGCTGCGCACGGCGAAGCGGTTGACGTGCACCGGGATGGGCACCACGATCTTGGGGTTGCGGACGGGCTCGCCCGAGCGGTTGCTCACGTTGCCCGCCTTGATGCGTTTCCACTTGGCGCGGCGGTTCTGGAACCAGATCTTCACCTGCACCTCGCTCAGCTTCAGGGCGTGCGCGATCTGCGAGCGCTCCGTCAGGCTCAGGTACTTCTTGCAGTGGAACTCCTTCTCCAGCTCCAACAGCTGCTCGCTGGTGAAGGCCGTGCGCCGCCGGCGGCTCTTGCCGGCCCCGGAGCCCGGCGGGGCCTGCTCGGCCGCGGGGCCGCCCTTGCCCTTGCTCTTGGCGCCCAGCGCAGCCGCGGCCGCCCCGTCCAGGAAGGGCTCCTCCTCGCTGTCGCCCGCCGAGCTCTCCTCCTCCCGCTCGCTGCACGGCGTCGCCGCCGACTTCACCTCCAGCTTCTCCTCGTCCGAGCTGTACGACTTCCCGTCTGCGGGGCACACAGCGTCAGCGCCCGCCGGCGCGGCCCGCCGCCCCCCGCCCCGCCCGCCGCTCCCCCGCGCCCGCCGAGCCCCCGGAGCCGCGGCCTCGGCGCCCCGCGCCGCAGGGCCCCCGCCCCCCGCGCCCACCTCCCCCCGGGGCGGCGGGGCGCTCGGCCGCAGCTCCTCCCGCAGCCCCGCGGCCGCGCGCAGGAGAAGCGGCTTCCCCGGCGCCAGCCCCGCGCACTCGGCCCCGCTGCGGGCAGCGCCGGCTGCTGCTGTCCTAGAGCCCGGCGCACTCTGCCCCGCGCCGCCCGCAGCCTGGCCAGCTCTGCGGGGCAGCACCCACAAACCCGGCGCAACCGTAGGCACCCTGGGGTACGAGCCACCACAGCATCCCACCATCCCCATCCCACAACTCAGCAGCATCCCTGCCTCATTCCAGCAGAGCACACTGCAACCCTTGTAGGGCTTGTCCGGACCTCTGCATCAAGAAAGTCAGTCTTTTCCCGCAGCTCAGCCCTCCCTCTGTCCCATCCCACTGCATCAGACCATCAATGCTGTTCACCCACAAGAGGAGCTGAAGGACTGCCCTGGAAGCAGCAACCTGAGCTGGTTCCAGCCCAGCAAACCTCTCTGCAGGGCTGTACAGGACATGGAGTGTCCCGCTGCCAGCTCTCCCTCCCTAAGCCCAGGATGCACAACAGCAGAGTTGTGCAGCCAGGGAACAAGGTGCTGATGCTCAAGGCTTAGCTCCCCCCATCAGTCTGTGTAGAGGGGCAGGCTAAAGGCTGCCAGCATCACTCAAGAGAGAGGACCTCATCCCAGGCCACCCAGACTGGAGGCAGCACTTGGAGCACCACCTCTGTTAAGTTGCCTGCAAGGCTATTGATAGGGTATAGGGGCATGAATTTTCTTCTTGCCAGCTTCCTGTCTCCCAAACTGCTGCCTGAATGATTAAACAGCCATGGAGCAAGGGAGGACATGAGTGCGAGACAGTGGGGAGGAAAGGGGCCTGGGAGCCAGTTGCTTCCTTGGTAGAAGGGCTCAAACAAAGGCCTCACAGATTATCAAGCAAGAAGATGCTCCTGGCGATAGCCAGGGTGCATAGAGGGAAAAGACCCACAGCTGTGCACAAGCAGATGAAGAAGCTTTTCTGTCATGCTGAGACTAGAAGAGACCATCAAACTCTCCAAGTCTGACTAAACGGCAAGAATTGCTGCTGGAAGGATCTGGTTCTGAAGCACTGCCACTCTCAATATAATCCTACATGCAGAAGGAGAAGCAGCAGCTCTCCAAGCTTCTAAGCAGTGTCCAGTTACTGGCATGTGCACTGTGGGCCACTGGATCTCCAGAGAGCTCACCTCACCTTAGTGGGAAAGGCAGAACAGCCCTCAGATGCCTGAACGGTTGCAAAAACACAAGCAGCAACTGCAAGAAACTGCTTGAGCCCAGGAGGCATTCTTGGGAGTCTGGTTGCTGTGGAACTCCCACATCCCTGGCCAGTCCTGCAGCAAGTGTGTGGCTTCCTGAGAGTGGGTGGCTTTGGAGATCTGGAGTCATCTCCCTGCTTCTCCTGATTCATGTAGCAGGAGAGAAACATCTTCACCTCTATTCTGCTGCAGAAGAACAGACAGTAAACTCTTTCTTCTTGAGGGGCAGAATCTCCCATATGCATAGCGGGTAAAGACCCAGAAGATGTGTGCTTGTGCGGCTGAGGATTAGCAGCAGATGGCATGCAGTACTTGGGCAGCCGATGCACAGCCTCATGCAAGCACTTTGCTGAAGAAAAGGAGAGCTTTCATTTCTGTGTACCATCTCTGTCCATTGGAGCATACAGCCTGACAAGATAAGAGAGCTCATACGAGGGTGTCAGTGTCTTCACCAAGAGTACTCATAAGTCCTGCCCAATGGTGGAGGATGGCGTCCCAGCAGCCACACTCTCAAAGTGCTGATCTGGCAGTTTGCTCTTGTAGACCCAGACTGTGCCCCAAGGGACTGGAAGGAGGCTGAGCTACCAACTGCAACATGGCACTTTGTAAAACAGGTACTACCTCTGGATACACTTTTCTTAACCAGACCCCAGATTTTAAACGGTCTCTACCAGACTAACATGTCTCACATTTGTGGCTGGGTTTGCAGTAAGGAACTCAGTACTATATAATGATAGAGTCTAAACCAGAGGTTTTCACAAAGAAAGTCAGATATTGGTCTGTTAGTCACCTAGTATGTCCCTATTAAGGAAGTACTGGAGGCAGGGGAACCCACCCATTTGGTGGGAGGGTATACTGAGATTTCCAAAGGCCTTTCAACAGAAAGTGAAACTGTCATGAAGCAAAACATTGTGGCTCTGAAAAATCAACAAGAAGGCAGTAGAGAAAGAATAGGATTGACCCATTGCTTTGTTCTTCACAAAGTCCCAGCTGTTCATGGATCTTATTACAGATGTGGTAAGCATGGTGAGGAGAGCTGGGTGTCACAGGTGACAAAGTTATTCAAGCAGGATCAGGGGAACCCGGATCAAGAATGGGTGTTGTGACAGCCAGAAGACCCCTCTTATGTTCATAGGGAACGACATGAAACTTCACTCTGTCCCTGACCGAATGTGCAGTTACTGCATCAACCCAAGAGAGGGTCTCTGACCACCACCTGGTCTCAGTGGAGACCTCTGCAGCTCACGAACAAACGTGCTCTCAGGAGAGGTGTGGAGAGCTGGGGGTGTTGAGTACCTTTATCCTGGAGGTCATACTCTTTGTTGCAGCGGTAGTAACAAACCAGACTCCAAGCTTTGCTGCTGGTTACCACTAGTTTCCCTACATGCCTCTCCCCTCTCAAGAAGTGTGACAACAGCTGGAAGCAAGTTTGAAACACATTAGACGCAGAGAGAGGCCCTCAAATAGAGCATTGACTTCTTTGGCTGATCCAGCAAGCAACTGATCTTGTCTCCATAGACACCTGCACAATGGAGATCCTAATGGAGCCCCGGGACAGAAATAGTCACTTCAGGGTATAATTCACTTGATGTCAGCAAAACAGATGAAAGGAGGCATTTCTTCTTCACATGGTTCTTCTACACATAAGAGATCTGTGGAACACCTTGCCCCAGGATGTTGCTGATGCCAAGTTTATCGCTCCTTTCTGGTGGAGTCCAGGGGAGACTAGATAGGGTCACAGAAGAGGAATTGGTCAAAGGTTACTAAACATACAGAAACAACACCCGGCTTAGAAAGCCCCAGGTGGTTGGATGCTAGGGAAGTGTCATTTTAGAAGCTATTGCACAGATTGTGCTCTCTTACTCTTCCCTGGACAATTGCATTTGGCCAGGGCCACAGATAGGATGCTAGCGCAAACTGTATTACAGATAGGTTTTGATGCCTCCTTTTGACATGAATCATCTTTCTTTTCCTTAATTATGGAAAAAGTGCACAGCAACCACCTTGACTTTCATCTAAGATGGATGGTAAAATGAACCCTATTGTCCATCTGGTACAGTCAGGAGAAACATTAGGTAAAGGAGAAGGGGAGCACATTTGGCCTGACAAGTCCTCTTGGACCTGGGCAGAGCAGCCCACAGAGTCAGGTCCACATAGGCACGTTTGTGCAGAAGGACAAGCATCCTTCGTGGCTCCAGAGCAAGCACAATGCTAAGAGACAGCTAATAGGCAGCAGCAGTGATAGCAAGACACATTTCCTTCCATCATATGAGCCAGTCACAACAGGCCAAGTCTTAGAGATACAGTTTCTCACCATCAGAAATGGCCACTCTCTGGGACAGTTCATCTGCGTCCCTTGGGAGGAAAGAATATGCTGGGCTTAGCTACGGACGAGCCATGGAGGGTGATCAAGCACAATGCAATTCACTTCCTCATAGACTGGGAAAACGTGGTCATACAGACTGCTGGTTTTGGCCAGGGCAGTTCTGTCCCCGAGGAGACTTTCACAACAAAACTGAGATTGCGCTTGGCTTTTGACTCAGCACAGAGGGCTGGAAGCACCAAAGCCCCAATAACCCACAAAAGGAGTGGGGAGGCAAAATGTCCCTGTTGTCCTGCTGAGGGATGAGGTTCAAGGGGTACCCGAGTGAAGGAAACAGTCTTCTGAGGGAAGAACAAGGCAGGGCAAGGAAAAGACCCAGGCTTACCCAGGAGAGGCTAAAGGGAGGATGGAGAACAAACAGCCAAGCACTGCGAGAAACAGCAGACTCTCAGCACGCATCCATGCCAGGAAGCCTGTGAGACAAAGGTGGATCTCATGGGTGACGAGGGGAGACAGCTCTCAGGACAGGCCATGTCAGAGAAAGCCAGCAGCTGGTTTGTCTCAGACTCGCCACAGAAGGGATGCCTCAAGCCCCGTGCTGCCGGAGCCGAGGTGGAAGAGAGCAAGAGCTGGAGCCGGCTGAGAAATACAGAGCAACAAGTCACCGGGGCTGATGCCTGCGCACTCAGGGGAGCGGCCGCGGCTCACAAAGGCGAGGGCCCCCCGGCCCCGCCACAGCAGCGGCAGCCGCCCCCGGCCAGCACCGAGGGGGGTCCCGGGAGTGGAGCCGCCGCCTGCCTGCGCCGTCGGGCAAAGCCGGTGCCGAGGCCGCGGGCACAGCAGCGCGGGGCGGCGGACCGAGACGAAGAGGAGCGGGGCGGCCCCCTGGGCACGGGAGCTGCCCCCCGCGGCGCGGGCTCGGAGAGCCGGTCGCCGCAGCACGACGGCGCCGAAAGGGCGGCGGAGCCTGGCACGGGGCGGGCTGCGGGAGAGCGAGGGGGTCGCGAGCCCCGCGGCCCGCCCGGGACGCGGCGTCGTGCCGCGGACAAGGCGCAGCCCCGCGCGGCAGCTGCACCGACCGGGACCGGGACGGGCGGGGAGGGATGCGCGCAGCCCGGCGTCCCGGGACGGCGCGGCTCCTGCTGCCCTCCGCCTCGCTCGCCCCGGGCCGGCTGCCAGGACCTCGGAGAGCTCCGCGCCGCCGGGCCGGCCTCGGCTGCCGGGCCCGCGCCGCTCCGGTCCCGCCGGGCGGTCCGTGCCCCGCCGGGGCGGCCGCCCCCACCGGCGGTCTCCCGCCCCGCGGCCCGGGCGCGGCCCGGGCGGAGTTTGCCTCCCACCCGCGAAAGTTGCGGGCGCTGCGGAGCCGGCCCGGAACGGAAGGGAAGCGGCCCGGTCTTCCCGGCTAGGCCCGACAGGACAGAGCCGGAGCGCAGCCGCGGGCAGGTCCCGCTGCCACAGCCCATCGCGGCCCCGCGGTGCTGCCCGCCGCGCCCCGGTCCCCAGCGTCCCCAGCTCCGCGGCTCCTGTCCTGGCGAGGTCGGGGGCCCGCGGTGCCGCCCCCCCACAGCCGCCGCTGCGGCGGCGGGGGGGGAAGCCCGGACAGGGGCCGAGCGGGCAGCGCTGCCCGCCGCGGGGCCGCTCGCGGCTACGGGAGTCCCGGGCGAGGCGGGCCGGCGGTCGCCGCAGACGAGCTGCTCTCCTCCAGGCGGGGCTGGCCCGCGCCGCTCTTACCTGCCAGGCCGGGGAAGGTGTCCGGGAAGTGCAGCGGCGGCTCGGGCGGACCCTTGTCGCGCCCCGGGGGCAGCTCATCCGCCTCCAGGCCCTCGGCGCCCCGCCGGCAGCCGGCGTCGGGGTTGGTGCGCGGCGGGGGCAGCTCTTGCGGCGGGTAGAAGCCGTCGGGGGGCTCGGAGAAGCTGGGCAGGGCCGTGGTGAGCGCCACCATGGAGGGCACGGCCTGGCCCAGGCTGGCGCAGAAGGTGTTGGTGAGGCGGCCGGCGAAGGAGGCCAGCGGCGCCAGCGGCGGCAGCCCCGACTGCAGGGGCGCGTGGGACAGCGCCTGCGGCAGCACCAGCGGCCGGTACGGCATGAACATGGGGTACCCGGTGTAGAGCAGGTGCCCGGAGCGCGGCGGCGGCGTCCCGATGAGGGAGTCGATGGAGAAGGCGGTCCCCTGGCCGCTGGGTCTCTGCATGGCGAGCGGGCGCCGCCGGCTCAGCCGGCACCAACTTTCCGGCGAGCTCGGGCCGCCGCCAACTCGCCGCGCCGCCGCCGCCGCCGGGCCCCGCCGCTACCGCGGCCCCGGCCCGCGCCCGCCGCCTCCCGTGGGCTCCGGCGCCCGGCGAGAGCTGCCGCCCGCCCGCCCGCTCGCTGTCTCGGCGCGGCGGAGTGGAGGCGCACTCGGAGCCGCCCGCCCGCCCCGCCGCGGGGGGGCCGGGCCGGGCCGCGGAGGGGAGGGGAGGGGAGGGGAGGCGGGCGGGGGTGTCGCCCTCTGCTCTCATCCATCTTCCGCACATCACGGTCGAGTTCCTCCTTCAGCGCCCGCTCCGGCGGGGCAAGGCTCCCCGCTCCCCCCGGCGCGGCCGGCCCCTGGGAAGGCGCCTCCCCCTCCCGCCTCATCAGCTGTTATTAATGGTGATTGATGATTAGCAATTACGGGGCGAGCACAAGGGCGCTTTTGTGGGGACGGGACGGGGCCGCGCCGCTCGGCACATCCTTCCTCGGGCCGCCCCAGGGCCCAGGACAACGGACGGGGCGAGCTAGGCCCTCTCCGCCCTGGCCCCGCCGCCTCCCAGAGCCGGCCCGGGCCGACGCTCCTGACGACCGAGCCCGGCGGGGAGCGGCCCGGGGACGCCAGCGCCGGGCGGGCTCGAGCGCCCCGACGGACCGGCCGTCGCTGGGCACCGGCCGGGCTCGGCAGCCCCGCCACTCCGGGGCCACCGTACCGTGCTGGAAGATCGCCCGCCTCCGTCCCGGGCGCGGGGCGGGCCGCCGGGTAGGGCCCGGCCTGCCCCCTTCCAGGCCCCGGAGCCTCGGCGGCGGGTTCGGAGCGGGGTCTCCGTGGGACGGGCGGGCCCGGGCGGGGGGGGCCGCGGGGCCGCCCCGGAGATGTGCTCGGGCCAGAGTGGAAACGGGGGGCTGGAGCCCGAGCGGGGAATGAGGCTCCCCCAGCCCCCCTTGCTGCTTCCCTGCGCTCCCGGTGCCGTAGGCCGCGGGGGGCCTCCCGGTGTCCGGCTCCGTCGGCGCAGGACCAGGCAGGCAGTGCGGAGCCCCGGCTGAGCGGGGCCGCAGCCCGGGGTGCCGGGGGAGCGCCTGTCTTGGCGGCTGCAGCCTGCCCGGACCTGACCGCCACCGGGGCGTCCCGAGGCCGGCCGTTGCTGGGGTCCGCCAACCCACCTGCGCTGCACTGCAGCCGCACGAAGCCTCCGGGCTCTGCTCCTCCCACCCGTGCACTCGTGTGTCAGACACGTACCCCGGCCTGGCTGCCCATGGGCCCTTCATCAGCCAACCCACGGAGCAAGCGAGACCCGTGCCAGCTGTAGGCTCCTGAACTGTGGCAAGGGCTCCACAGCTCTGCCTAGCCCTGCTGTGTGGCCTGGGGACCATGGCCTGGCCCCGTGGGGGGGTCCATACGCTGAAATGGAGTACTTCCCCCCCACCCAGCTCTTCACTTACATTGTGCTCCTGTCTACGGAGAGATGCGCAGCGGGCCTGTGATGTGCTTCAGAAGAGCTTTCAGGATTACCACATAAAGCACTCAGAAGCTGAGAAATGCCAGAGCTGCTGTTGTGTCTAAACTCACTCTGGCTGCGTTGTCAGTGGCACAGCTACATGCCAGAGCTCCAGCTCTCACCGAGGGGTAGTCCTCTTTTCAGGACCCCTGTGAGTCCCTGCCTGCACCCACCCTTTGACCAGGGATGCAGTACCTCTGGCTGCTTAGCTACCCAGGCTCCCTGGTGGCATCGGTATCTGTGTGAATACATGGATTTCTCCACCACCACCCTCTCCTACACTGTCCCCAGGGAGGTCTGGGGCACCACTTTACTGCAGCCTTGAGTCATGTGTTTTGTGTGGGACATGACAGTCCAGCTGTGGAGTTGGATGCTTGAATCCTGTGTGGAGCATGTGAATGAGGCCAAATGGGCCCCCAGGGTGACAGTGTGGTACTCAGCCTTCCTCCACTAAACAGGCATAATCTGAATCGCCAGGGTCCAGCTATGACATCAGTACCACAGGCCTGCATGGAGCCTCCTCTTTCTTTTGTGTCTTTTCTGCCTTTCTCTCTGGCACATCTTTGCAGTCTCGAGGAAATATCCCTCCATGGCAAGTGCTGCCCTACGCCCAGCCAGGGAAACAGAGGTGTGAAGTCAATGTTAATCATCCAGACTCAAATATCGAATCATAAAACTGAGGCTCAGCAAGAGGGATCCCTCTCACCACTGATGCAGAGACCTCCCACTAACCGATGGCCCTTGGATGACTGAGGAAGAGATATGTGTATTTGTAGGGCATAGGCCATTCACCCCCAGTCTAGGATGAGGGCCCGGATTTCAGGCTGGGAAGAAGGCTGGCAATGACTAGCATTTGGATGAATCCCTCCATCCCTAGTAATCAGTTGTGACATGATAAGGGGCATGCTCAAGGTCTGCAGGCCAGCATCCATGTTCTATCTGTCCTTGGCCTGGCTCCCCTGCCTCATCCACCAAGTGTTTCTGTGGGAAAGTTACCTTCAGGTTGGATTCGTCTTCATGCACACAGCGTGGGTTCATTCCACTGCTATCAAAGCACATTAGACCATGGAGAAAATGAAAGCATAGCCATGTATAAGTTATTGGATCTCAAGGCCTGTACTCAAAAGGGTCCAAATGAAAATTTCAGGGGAGGTTTAGACTAGATATTAGGAAAAATTTCTTTACTGAGAGAGTGGTCAGGCATTGGAACAGGCTGCCCAGGGCGGTGGTGGAGTCACCATCACTGGAAGTGTTCAAAAAATGTGGCACTTCAGGATATGGTTTAGTGGGCATGATGGTGTTGGGTTGATGGTTGGACTTGATGATCTTAAAGGTCTTTTCCAACCTTAATGATTCTGTGATTCTGTAACTTCCTAACTCCTGAACAATTGCAATTTGATCACTTGTTCAATGAACATGTTTTATATGTAACCTTCAACCCACACCTCACACCCTCATATAAGTTAGCAAGATATTTGAGAGCAATAGGAAACTGCTTTCTTCAGTGACCTTGCTGGGGAAACAAAGCTGGGGGATGAAAGAAAGCTGGGGAATGAACTACAGCTCCCACAAGGAAGGATGACTGCCTGTGCCCAAAGCAGCAGGTCCTTCCTGAAGCCCATAACACAAGCTCCCATACTGACCTCTGCAAATCAATAGCTTGCACCCTGCAAGTCCCTACATATGTCTCCAAGATTAAGGTTCTGCTTACCTGATCATACACTTGCATTACCTGCAGCCCCTGTCGGTCTTCAAACACTGAATCTCAATTCAGTGCCAGGAGCAACAAGGGCAGGCTGCTCTGATACGGAAGGTAAGCCAGGAAGCAGGAGCTGCAGCAAGGCAGGCAGGGCAGTGGCTTCGCTGACAAAGGTGCAGTCCCACAGGATTCAAGGAAGGAGAGCAGAGCAGATCGGGTGACAGTAACCACGGTCACCAATAGTCCAGTGATCACCCAGCAAGTCCCACCCTCCAAGTGGTGAAGCAGGTCCAAGGCCAAGCTAGAAAGTCAAATCAGTGGCTCAGGATCATTGTCAGCATCAGGGAGGTACAAGGTCAGGTGTGCCTCCAGCTTAGGTCAAACACAGACTAAGGGTGAGAGCCTGAGCTTAAAAGCAGCTCCTCAGCCAAAGAGGGGCAGGCTCTTGCTGAGGTTCCCCAAGGATAGACAGCTGCATCATCTAAGCTGGCCCTGACCCTGGAGAGCCAAACCCCCAGAAGGAGGGGAATGTACTCAGTGCCCTGACAACTTACTCCACTCTGGTTTACTTTGTCTCATGAGACTTTGCAGTAAAATAAAGTAGAAATTCATTTGCCAAATTGTAAAGCAAAGATCCAGAGAAGAAAAGGTTGAAAGACTGGGGAAAAAAGAGTTGCAAGCAAAATAAAGCAAATATTTTACTATTGTATTCTAGTGCATCCATTGAACAAAACACAAATTGAGAGCTCCCACATCCACCATCCTTGTAGGGTAAGCCAAACTGCAAGGGGGAGGGTCCAGCTTGCACATGATAACTCTACCACCCCTTAGACCTCCAGGAGCTTTCCCAGTTTCTGTATCCTATATCTGATCTTCCACAGTTCCTCACTGTCTAGTGGAAAAGCAGTTTCCATGGCTTCCACTTGAGGCTCAGACCTCCACTGTTCCGTAAGCTCCCTGGGTGTTTCTCCCTCCCCACACGTCTTCTCTGTGAGGAGCCACTCTATTCCATTTTCTCAGGTTCCATCCCCCACTCGCAAGTAGTTGGTATGTTCCCTTAACGTGCTGAAGATACACCATCCAACACACCAGGTACATGAGAAACACTAATTGCATGTGCAATCGGTAAAGCTCCAGGTCTCATTGCACTCTCAGCTGTTGATGGAGACCTCTCAGGACCTTTCTGGATACATTATCAGATAGTGAGCTAAAAAAGAGTCTCAGGAGGAGACCTGCTCTCTCCCTTCTGTTTTGGGGTTGCTGGGTCAGAACTCTGCGTTTATCAGCCTTGGCACTTGGCCCAGAGTCTCACCAGGCTGAGCCCCAAGTGCTGAATTCAAGTCCAGTCTCTGCAAGCAGTGCCCTGAAGCAATTACAGACCAGCCTGTCCCATCTCCTCCAGTATGTCGCTGCCTGAGTTGGTCCTCCTTCCTCAGTCTGCCTTTGCTTCCCACCCCTCTTCCTGTCTGTTTTCCGCATTAGAACTGCTGAAGCTTCTTCTTCCTCTTCTTCTCTGTTCCTTGCTGCAGACATGTGAGCATGGAAAAGTCAGTTTA
The DNA here is from genome assembly GCF_964289735.1 of Phaethon aethereus. Taxonomy (NCBI): domain Eukaryota; kingdom Metazoa; phylum Chordata; class Aves; order Phaethontiformes; family Phaethontidae; genus Phaethon; species Phaethon aethereus. Next base: position 171,883,932 of record NC_138582.1, read on the forward strand.
CCTGCATTTCTGGAGTCAGTAGGCAAGACTGGAAAATGTCCTGCCCAACACTTCACACTGGACACGGTGCCTGTGCTAAAGATGATACATGACCTGTTTGGTTGGCACAGAGGATGTGGCGTAACTTCAAACTGCTCAGCATAGGCAGAGGCTTCCTGGGAGAAAACTATCAACCTCTAAAAATGTCCTTGCTTGGTACATGCAAAATGGGATCCTCAGAGGCTGGTAATTGCGGAAAAGTTGATTCCGTGCTACTGGGCAGAAGAAGAAATATCTGGGCCAGCTCTCCTTCCTGCACTGTAAGCTGCTCCTCCAAGGTGGGGAGTCTAGAGCGTATTCCTGGTACACAGGCTGTTGGCTGAGGCCAATTAATTGTTGCTGTAGCTGTAACGGGAAAAGTTCAGCCTGAGACAGGCACAACAGCATGGCAAACCACAACTGCAACAGTTAAAGTTTAATAACTGACTGGCAAATGAAAGCAGGTCTTTCTAATGGAAACTGCTATGCAACCTTAACTTTATGCCTCTACCTGCTCCACTTAGGAGCTCTACACAGAATCTAGCACAACAGGACTAAATCTAGTCACGGCCTCTAGGCATTCCTGCAATATAGCTACTAAACATATTAAAAGCAAGGGTAATGTTGCAAAATTATTTACTCAAAGTTTGGAAAGTCTAAAGAATGAGCTGGCTGTGGCTGTGATGTGCTAGCAGAAGCTAGACTCGTATCAGGCACAGACTCTACTCTTGGACTAGACCCATTAAGTGGCCGAATATGAAACAACCCTGGCTTGAGCCACCAGGCTCTGCAGGCACGCTTAGCCTGGTGGGTGATACCTAATATGCAAGTCCTGTCCCAGCAGGCAACCTGGATGCAAGGTGGCTTCTGCAAATACAGTCTCACAGGCTTTCACCCCACTCTCAAGTTGCCCCATGTGATTCTGTCTTCAACTTCCTACAGCAAAACGCGTCTGCAGCAGCTGAGGAGACACCCTCTCATGCCTGAGGAAGGTATTTTAGAACTAGCCCTGGCAGAGCTGGAGCAATAAGAATCCAGGATCCTCATTAATAGTAGAAAGAGCATTCCCAGTTGCAGAGTTTTGCTGCTGACAATCTCAGAGCAGAAAAAGGCTACATCCAAGGACCTGTCCCGAGCCAGGGTTTCCGAAATAGGGAAAGACTATAACTTAAAGAGAGGAAAACTCATAGTGGTCCATCCTAGGACCTAAGGGCAGAGTTAGCATTCTAGAGCAACACCACATACCCGACTTTTTGATAAGCCTTGCATAAGGCCAGCAGTAACAGTGACCTGTCTTATGCACCAACCTCTGTGACCTCTGTGGTTCAGCAGAGTGCCTAGAAGCAGCTCCCAAGCTGGGTGTTCCTGATCTGAAAACTGCTCGTTTTCCCAGACTGACAAGAAAAGGCTTTCTTTGCAGCCAAAAAGGCCTCCCGGCAGGACCTCTAGTATCACAGCTCCCAGTTGCCCACTGGGCACACACATAACACAGGAGCACAGCTCCTGTGTGGTGTTAGCAATGGAATATTTTCTGAGAGCTGGCGATTGAAGGCTGTTGGGTTTTCTAAGGGCACACAGACCACCTAAGACACCAACTAACTGCTTCAGCAGCCAGGATGACGGCAGCTGAGGCAGGCACCTCTGCACCATCTCCCCTTGCCCTTTAGCCCCAGGCCCCATGGGTGAGGCTGAAACAACAGGCAGTACACATGTGAAGCACCCTCACCGTCCTCAGCCAGCAGGTCTATCAAGCAAAAAGCACACCGTAGCCCAGGCTTTGTGACAGAGTAGAGCACATCCGTACCTGCAGGAGCTCAACCTTTCCTGGCATCTCTCCCGACTCCTGCACCCAACGCCGCACCCACACCTGGGGCAGACAGAGTTCCTGCACAGAACACTTGAAAATGGTCTTATCGCTCATTAGCAACAGCACTGAGATGGCAGATCGCTCAACCCCCTGTGACTGTCAGTTCCCTGGGACCCTTTGCATGCCACCTTGACTCCCTGGCTGCCTTTCAGCATAAGCTCAGTCATCCTCAGTGGACCACAGCTTATCCAGCCCAGAGAAAGCCAGCTGCACTGGCCTTTGCCAGGTAAGTCCAGGAACAGCTCAACCTCAGGCAGGACCCGGGGTGAATTTGTGCAGACCCTGTGGGCAGTGTGGCTGTCTGCCACTGGGTTCCTCTGGGACTGGGGCAAAGACACAGTGCTGGGCACTGGTTGCTTCACCACCTAAAGCTGGTACTAGACATGCCCCCAGCAGCACATGTTGCTGCTCACCCAGTCCCAATGGCAGGTCCCTGAGGCCCCGTGCCCTACAGGGAACAGGCTGCTCAGCAGGCACAGAGCCGTGAGCGTGGGGATGCAGGCAAATTGCCAAGGTAGTAGGATCTGGAGGCAAGCTGCTGGCAGTGATTATAGCGATTACACATCCCAGGTAACATGTTGCACTTACCCTGCTCCAGCCTGCTTGAGGAGCAGCAACGCACAGAGTAAGCACAGAGGGGCCAGCCTGACGGGACCGGTCGCAGGCATCTCTTCAGCTGGAAGCTGGCTTGAGGCCTTCAACTCACTCACAACACAGATGAGAGTTTAACTTGGAAGATGGCACTGTTACGTGACTTGTCTCCACCTGGCAAGCATCTCTCATTTTTGTTTCTTTACTCCTGGACAAGGTAGGAGCCTTTCACACATGTCTCCGTTCTGTTTAGGAGAGCTAACACCTGCTTCACTCCTGGGTTTGGATCCTGCTCGGGGAGTGTGATGTTAGCCAAACAGTTCAGATAATTTACTGGGCTCTGAAGGCAAAGGGCTGGCCTATATTGGCAGCATTGTGGTACTCTCTCATTTCCATTCTGGCACGGGGCACTGCTGAAAGTTCTTGGTTTCTTTCAGCTTGTGTTTGTACAGCAGACGAAGACTGGGCATTCTTGGCAACATTCCCAAAGCAATGCCTGCACTTGGGCTGCAAAGCTGTCTTCAGTTCCTATCTGGATAAGGTCTCTTGGGAGCAGCAATGTGTTCACTCCATCAAGCTTCTCAACTGCAGCATGGCTGTTCCCCATGCTGATCAGAGATACTGTTTGGGAATCAGAGCTGGCATCAGACAGAAAGAGGAAGAGAGAGAAAGGGGAGCAAGAGAAGGAAAGAAAGAGAGAAAGCAAGCTAAGCAAGTGTGAGATCTCCAGAGGGAGATCACCAGAAAGTCACCAGCTTCATGAAAAGAAAGCTGCTCAGGGCAGTGCAGGGTCCTCAGCAGGCAAGATGGGACCCAGCTTGTAAGATGGCATACCTGGAACATTGTCAGCCCCTGGCTGCAAGGAAGGGGCGAGGGGACAGGGGCATCACTGTATGATGTGCCCTTTGGAGGTTACCAAGGAGGCTTTGCAAGGGAGTGATGCCAGAGGATGGGTGCGCCCAAGCTCTAGGATTGTGCACGTTGCTTTCAGCCAACATAGGTGTATCTGGACCGTGAGCAGACGGTCTCTCCCAGGAGCCAGCCCTGATACCTCTTGCACTTTTCGCCTAGAAGAAGCCTAGGGAATCTTCAGCTGGGAATGTGGTACTGGCTTATCACAGGATGCAGTGGCCCTGATTTCTACACCACCAACATCTAGTGTGGACTCAGTGTATAAGAACAGTCCTGCTAGTCCTGGGTCCTGCATTACGAAAAAGAGGGCTCTCTTCATTCAGTCACAGCATCACAGAATCACAAACTGGTGGAGGCTCAAAGGGACCTCTGGAGGTCATCTTGTCCAACCCCCTGCTCAAGCAGGGTCACCAACAGCCAGTTGCCCGGACCATGGCCAGACAGCTTTTGAATATCTCCACAAAGGGACATTCAGCAGATGCCCTGGGAAATATGTACCAGCACTCAGTCTCCCTCACAGTGAGAACGAGTTTCCTGGTGTTCAGACAGAGCCTTCTGTATTTCAGTTTGTGCCCATTACCTCTGGTCCTGTCACTGGGCACTGCTGAAAACAGCCTGGCTCCCACCCTTCAGGTATTTATCTACACTGATGAGATCCCCCTGAGCCTTCTCTTCTCCAGGCTGAACAATCTCAGCTCTCTCGGCCTTTCCTCATAGAACAGATGCTCAGGGAATTTTTCCATGTTTAGATATTGTTATTTTGCCACCACTCAGTTTTCTCTTTTTTGTAATATACAGCTCCACGTCCTTGAGGCTCTTTCTGTTGGTCATTTCCTTGTCTTACCATTCTTGATGTCCTGTGCTCCTGCCACAGCTTGCCTGCTATACTGTGGTCACCGCGCCTCCAAAGAGAAGACCAATGTAGCACTTCTTTACAGACTGGGCTCTGATCTGTGCATGCCGTGACAGCCGTGCCTTTTCTGTGCAGGATGTGGCTGGCCATGGGCAGTACGTGCCATGTTTGCTCCTGCACATCTCAGCTTGCATCATCTCTGCCAGGTCAGGCCTTACTAAGGCTTTAGCAGCTGGGCTCTGCTGCTTCTAGGGGAGAACTTGGTATTTGTCCTGCTTGCCTTAGCTGCAGGTGGGGCCGCAACCCCAACCAGCGCAGTGTCTTCTGCAGATTAAATAAGCCGAATGTCTATTCCTTCATGCAAGTCTTTAACAACTCTAAAAGAGTGCCAGATGCAGGACAGACCTCCAGGTTACACCCTCTACGTATCGCTGCAGTTTGACTGCTGATAACTGACTCTGAATAGGGTTTTCTGACTAGCTGTGCCCTCTTCTAATAGTAGTTCACTCTATATTGTCTTTTCTTAATTTCATTCTGAGAATCTTACGTGAAAGAGCATGAAATTAAGATGTTTAGGACACATAACATCTGCTCCTTCTGTCCCTTTCCCACGGGCACTTTGGCCTGATACAGAAGGAAGTAGGATTTTTCTGACCAACTTTGCATGTGTCCAGGCACTTACGAATCGTTTAGTTGCTTGCCACAGTATTTTCCAGGAATTGAAGTAAGGCTGGCCAGGCATTGGACCAAACTGAAGAAGTCATAGGCTACTATCAAACATGTGCTCACATTTGGCCTGAGCCCATGTGGCCCAGAAGCCCGAGGGAGAGCCTTGCACTAGGAGCATGGAGAGGGGTGGGATGGCACGGATGTGAGCAGCATTGCTGACATCTGGCGATGAGCCGGAGGAACGGAGCAGGGCTGACAGGCCCCAGACAGCACCTTTGTACCAAAGGGATGTGATCCTCCAGGTTTCACCTGCAGAGCGTGCTACCTCAGGAGTATCAGCATCTGCTGCAGAGTGTCTGGATGGAAGCAGAAGCGCAAGAAGCATTTGCAGTCATACTGCTAACAGTGAGGTACCAGAAGCACTCGGCACTGGCAGAGCTGCTGCAGAGCCAAACCAGCCACTGGCATGAGTCCAGCAGAGCTTTGCATGGGGCTGCTTAAAGAGGGGCTGTGCTGCTGTGTGGGGTTGCAGCTTGGGGCAAGCACTGAGGCGCCTACTGCCATGAGTGAGAGATCCTTGAGTGCCTCCTCTGGTGGGATCGCTGCAAGTGTCATGGGGCAGCCCTGCCAGGTCCTCATTTGCTGGCAGCCTGGTGGGAGGAGGCAGTTTGCCTGTGTGTGTCACATCCAGCCCTGAGGTTCTTTGGCGATCCGCAGACCGCCCAGTCCCACAGGGTGAAACATGCTTGGTGCTTCCAAATGGCTGAACTCTCAAAGCTAAAGCTCGTGAGAGAAATTGAATAAAAATAAATATTTAAATAAAATTATAAAGTAGCATCACCATTTATTTCAGAATGTCTTTTTCAGAAACCAGAGCAGGCAGCAAATTCAGAGCAAGGAAGATGACAGAACCAGTACAAACCAGTACTCACAAAATGAAGGAAACCAAGGGGAAGTCAGAGACATCAATGAAGTATCAGTGAAGTGAGTAGCGCTGTTAAGGGAAACATGAAACTGTTTCATTACCCTGGGGCCAAACACAGTCCCAGCGGTGACAGAGACCAGTGGTAGACCAGTGTGGAAGACTGCCAAGACCATGGATCATAGATCTGTAATTAAGCAGTCTGATCTCTTTGGGACTTGGGCTAAGCCATGCAGTGTGAATTCTGGTCTGGGCTAGGGCAGATCTTCTGGTGATTTTTAAAAAAGTCAGAGATGAGAAATCTACATCCACAATGATAAGCTATTCTAAGATGCAATTAACTAGTAGATTAATTACCCTTGCTATTAAAAATGTGTCTCATTTCTAATATGTGTTTGCTCAGCTTCAGTTTCCAGCCGCTGAATCTAGTCTTACCTCTAAGTGCCACTCAGAAGAACTGGCAATGTTGAATACTCTGCAGCCCGCCCCTCAGAAAGTTTGGTTAGGTGCCCTTGAGGCTGAGCAATGGATGTCAGCATGGCGATGGAGTGTGTGTTTAGCCTGCACGCCCATGGTGCTTCGTGGAAGAGTGCTGTCAACCCTTCCTGCCCTGTAAATTTGGGACCGAAGAACAGGCGTCTACAACTGCATGCAGGACTCCAAGAATCAACCATGGTGTGTCCAAGCACCAGCCCTCCGAACTTCCACTGCCAGGAATCACTGGCAATCTATAACTCACTCATGGCTCTTCTCTGAACCCTCTTCAGTTTCCCAATTTTTTGGAAATGTTGACCCCAGAGCAGGATGCCCCATCAGAGAATCCAAAGAACTGCAGTCGCTGGGCACCTGCCCCAGGTTTCTGTGGGTTAAACATACGTCCTGCATAATGAAAATGAAGAAAACAATATTTCTGCTCTGTATTTGAAACAACAATGGATGATATTAATATTTTACAGTGGTAATGAAATACTTTCTATTCCATCAGTAATTAAGGAAGATGCTAAAGAGAAACTGTTTAAATAACAATTTTTATAATCTGCAGGAAGATAACTTACATCCAAGAGTATTTAATTGGCTAATGAGTTCACTGAACCATTGATGTTTTTCTTTATAACAAATCATGTCACACTGGGGAACTTAAGATAACTGGGTGAAAAAAAAATCCAATGTCTTGCCAGTATTTAAATGTGTTCACATGGATATCCAAGAAACTACAGAGCAGTAAGTTCAACATATATCCCAAGCAATCACAGACAAGCAGCCAAAGGATGTCCTGGGTAAATTAGTAAAAGCTAGAACCCAAATTAATGTCATTAAAATTAATGTCATTTGAAAGAGGTACTTTCAAATAATGTTATGCATTTTTTTGGAAGCCTACAAGTTTGATAGAGCTAACTAGATAGATATGGCATGCTTAGACTCCTGTAAGTCATTTGACTTAGTTCTGCATGACATTCTAATAAGAAAAGTTAGCTGTATGCTACAGTCAGCATCATAAGTATTAACAGATTTGAAAGAATTGGGTAACTCAGAAGACTTATTCTATATAGCCATTTGACAGATGTATTTCTAGTTGTATTCTATGCACATATCAATGCTATATGTTATTAGCAATCAGGGAGAAAATAAAAAACAATGGCTAGTTAAAATTATTGACGTGGATAAAAATTAATTGTTGGGATACTAAAAGTAACAGGTGGCACTTGCCCAAGACAACCTAATCTGGATTACTTCAAACACCAGGTTCATGAAAACCTGGTTTGTTGCATCTAAGGTGCAACATATAGGAAAGAAGAATGTGGGCCTCATTTTAAAACAGGGATGGCATCCTGGAGAGTAATGAGTCTGAAAAACATTTAGAGGATGTGACATATGCCATCTGAACACAAAACGTGCTGAATGGGAGGGCATTGCTGCCAACGCCGTCCTCCTGGACTGTGTAAATAATCTAGTCATCAAATATGAATCTAAGGTTCCTGAGCATTTGTGTACATCTCACATCCACATGGCCAAGAATAACTCTTACACAATCATAGTGCAAACACATTTTGAATGCTGTGCATGGTTGCACTCCCCTCATCTCAAGGTGATGCACTAGTATCAGCAAAGGGACAGGGAAAGCCTGTGCTTGTGGTTAAGTGTTGGGTGACAGCTTCCACGCAGGGAATGACAGCTTGAGTAGGGAGAGAAATGACAGGGATCTATATAGTTTTGAATAATATGATGAAGAGGAACAGACTATAGTCACCCACATATTCTTAGAATACAAGAGTTAAAGGGCATCAAATGAAACAAGAAGGTGACAGTGTAAAGACAAATAAAAGGAGGTTATCAACACAATGTGCAATTAAGTTATCCTTGCTACAAGGATATCAGAATGCTCAAACATACATAGGTCCAAAAAGTGACTGGTCATATTTATGGGGAAAAAAAAAATCTCTACAATTGATAAATACAGAGATGCCCTTTTGACTCAAAAGTACCTGAAATGCAATTTACAGAGCTCAGGGGTGGGGATGGACATCCTAGGGAAGGGCTTTTCTATGCTTGCTTTGTCCTTGTACCCTTCTGTAAGTACCATTGTGGTTTACTAGTCCACCCATTGTAGCATGTCATGCTCTTTACTGAGGAACAGGAAAGATAAGTAAGAGTCAAGCAGATACTTGAGGCTGGGAAGCCTACAGGGAAATATTGATGCAGTTGATCTTTTAGTTAAAGGAAGAGGATACAAGAAACAGGCAATGCTTTGACTGCACAGAGAGGGTCAGAGTAAAACCCAGTGGCTGCAGCTAGGATGGAAACTTCTGTCTAGAAATTGGATGATTTTTTTTCCCATAAGCACATCGCTTGGACAGCCGCACTGAGAACGTGGTAGTGGACTCGCATTACTTCAGCCAGTCATGAGGGTGTCTCTTGTTGACTGCTCTGCCAAAAAACCCAGGTGGATGCTGAAGCAGGAACAACAGCACGTACTCAGGAGACATTCTCAATGAACCTGGGACACAGTAGCAATCAGCAGCTGCCTGTGCCTGTGGCAGTTGGTAAAAACACATCAGAGCCACATGCCCTTGTGCTAATAATGTCACACTCTTGCTGTCCTCAGTTGAGACCATAGCCTTCACGCTCCGGACAGCTAAATTTTTGAGGAGTAAATCCTCTCCCAGCAAGTACATTCAATGCTGCATTAGAAATTTCCCCTTTAGAAGCCTGAGAAAAAGTAGCACAGCTTGTTGTGTGTTGCCAAAATGGGCTCTGGAACATCAAACCTTTTTAATTCTGTTCTTGTAAATGTTTTTAAAAATCAGTTGCTAATTAATTAGCATAACTGAGTTAAATGCAGAGCATTTGTTCTCAGCCTGTGCTTAGCTTGAACATTTCTGATTGTTGCAGTTCTGAAAAAGGGCTTAAGTGCCCAAAATCTTTTCTGGAGGTTTTTTTTTGGTTTGGTTTGTTTTCTTCCCCCCGTTAAATCAGTCAATCTGTAAAAGATACTTCCCTTTTCCTACTAGCCTCACATTCTTTGAAAATGGTTACTCAGCGATACCCTTGCACACAATGAAATCATGCCCTTTTCATTTCATTTGGAACACAGATGAAATCTAGCCTATGAAGACTTGTGCCCAGGGATGGCTTGCCCCTCTCAGCCAGCCACCTGACCTCAATCCTCCCACTTCCCCTGCCTGCAAATCAGGTGGCTCTGGAATGAGCCCTGGAAATCCACCTGCAGTCCCAGCACGGGTCTTTCATTACGACAGGTGCCTGTATATGCCAAGACACTTTTGTCCGAAGTGGAATCAGCAGTGCTGGGACTGGGCCTGCCCACGTGTGCAGTGACACCGTGTGCCTGTGTTTGCAGAAACAAAACACTGTAGGTTCACCTCTTTCAACCTGAGCTGCCCTCATCACCTGAATGCAGAGCAGACTTTAGAACCAGCAAAAGTAATCAGCCAGACCTGAGGCTAAGTCTAACAGCTGCAAGAAACAATTACAAAATAAAGCAAGCCATTAAATTAAATCCTTCCCTGTCCTTAAGGTGATATTATCCTAGTGGCTGAGTACACATTACTGAACATAGGTTATTGCTGGCATACGGACGGTACTGAAAAGAAGAAGGATCGGTAAACCCGCCCCACAAGCACTGCTCTGCAGACTGCCTTCATACCAAAGATATCCATTCAGGCTATGGCAATCCCAGACTGTGCTGCCACCAAAAGGGACAGACCCTCCTTTTTCTGCTCCTCCTCCAGTCACAGACATGATCTGGGAATAAGACTATGGGACCTGCTCCCATAACAGATCACCCTGAACAGGCAAGCGAGCTCAGCCAGCAGGAAGGTGGTGACTTCAGGCTGGGGTCCTGCACTGGTTCAAGGGAAATGCACTACTGACCTGTGGTAAGAACGTGGGCCAGGTATTTTAAAAGCTTTCACTCCCCTGCTCCCTTCATCCTTGTTTTGCAGATAGTCTTGGTACATCACCTTGAGCCAACACCTCACGTCTCTGCCCATGGATGTCATAAGGCACATTGTTAAACCTTTTTGAGTTTTACCATCTCTATACTGCAATAGCAGTACCTGCACACACAGGCTGCCACAACCGATATCCTACGATTAAAACTGTGATCAACTAAGTGCATTTGCTCCTTGTCCCACAAAATGCCCTACTCCCCATATCTTGGTCTTCTTAGTGAGTCTGGAGTTTGTCCCGATTAGTATGGGTAAACAGAATGCTCCAAAATAGGTGCACGAAGCAGAGCACAAAGCTGGCTGGGACAGGGACACAGCAACAGGTCTGGCCTGGGAGGCGATGTGCAAGGGAAAGGGGTTAGCTGGGAAGGCACAGACTGCACTGGCAGGGATGGAACATCTGCACAGAAAGGCACCGTAGGACTGGAACTGCAGCCCTTAGTAGAGAACGTCCTCGAAGCTGAGCAGCAGGAAACGGTGCAAGGCACTTGGCAGGTGCAGCTGAGACAGGACCAGAAGCAACCGTCCCTCCAGGAAGGTCCTGAGTGAGCAGCGAGCCAGGTGCTGCAAGGAGCGAGGTCTTTGCTCCAGGGAGAAAAGTGACTGGTAGAAACGTGGGTATTTCTACAGAGAGAGAAGAGAGGACCAGAGGCAGATAAAGCTGAAGATGTCACCCAGGGAGCGGAGGTAGAACGAGACATCCCTTTACCTTAGTCACTATGGTGCACCCTCCACTAACCCCCAACAGCACCATCCCTGGGCCCTGCAAATCTCCACCCAGCCCTGCCCTGTGCCAAACACCCTCAGCCCCAAGCCTCCTCTGGCACCCTGCCGCTGTAGCCTGGCTGCATGTTCTCCAGCATGCATTCCCTCACCTGTACAACCTCCGCTGGAACCGCTTCCACCCAGTCCTCAGAGATGCACACGTGATCGTAGCTGTTCATCAGGGCCTCGATAACACGCGGGCAGGTATGGCAGTACCGCAGCACCTGCATGAGTGGGACAGCAGATGAACACAGCTTTTGGGCAAGGTCCTGCAGGCCCCGCCTTCACCTCTAGAAAGGTGCACATGCTCAAAACCAGCCTTGGCAAACCTAGGGAACGAATGTCCTTCCCTCATGCTGTCCCAGGAGATCAAACCCACCGATGGTGGGAAATGCCAGAGCATCACTCCTGCGAAGAGGGTGACTGAGCCAACACACACAGCATGGTTGCGTTCAGCACTACTGGGTCCCCACAGCCTCTCCTCAGATGCAGGGACTAACGTATATGGCTGGGATGCAGATCTCCTTCAACTGCCTCACTGCTGCAAGTAGCTCGTAAGCAACCACCACTCTGCTTTATGCCAGGCTCCTTTCTTCACGTTTTCCTAGTTAGAGCATGAGCTGTTCTGGGGCAAGGCCTGACACCTGTTTTGCATGCAGCAAGGCTAAGACATACATGCCTCTGTTGAGGGCTACACTGGCATCTCAGGGATGTACTGTTCCTGTTTGGCACGGGGCTGCAGAGATATCCTGTATCTGTGCTGAAGCAATGGGTGTCATAAGAGGTACTGTGCCTGTTACCTGCTACACAGAGCCCCAGGCAGATATTTTATGTGACACACTTCTGGGGTGTACCAGGCCTATGTTTTAACAACACATCTTCAAGCGACACTGATACTCTGTGTCCTACACCACCAGCGTGGCCTTTGGAGCACACCCCACCCATGCATAGCCGCACAGAGGCAGATCCCCCAGACCCCCGCAGGCTCTTGGCTCCCACTCCCTCTGGCCCAGGCCAGCAGTAGCTGTCAGAGTCTATTCCGGCTGTACGAGTGATCCTCATTATCTGGCGTTAATAGGAGATTAATTAGTGTTAATTGTTGATTTTCCTGTATTTTCCCAAAGGGGAGAGCAATCTGCTGATCTCCGGGCTGGGTAATTATTGCACTGCTCAGGAATTAAGACAAGAAATTAACCCTTTGTTTGCTGGTGTCTTGCAGAGACAGCATGAGCTGGAGTGTATGCCCCAAAGAGGAAACACATCCCCTGAGAGGAAAGGCGCCAGTGTTTTCTGGGGCAAGGTGATTATGGAAGCTGGGTAAGTATTAGCCACACAGCTTTGCAGACAGAAGCAGGATAGTCCTACAGGAGAACACAACCCAGTAGAAAACTTCAGGGAATCCCTTATGTGAACCCCCTCCCCCAGCCCCTGGGAAGAGATAGGCAGGACAGCAAACAGGCTGGCACAGAACAAGCGCTGCTGTGACAAACATCCTTGCTCTCACCGGGGCCCTGACATTCACAGCGTTCCCTTCCCACCCTGCTCCCGGCGCAGCTGAGAGCCCCGCACCTTGAGGAGGGAGCCAGGCCAGATGCGGATGGCACCATAGTTGAGCAGGGCTCGCACCACCAGCTCTGGGTGGTGCTCTAGCTTGTAGGCAGTGGCTTGCAGAATATTGTGCAGCGCCGTGTTGCCACTGTAATTCATGATATTGACATTTGCACCCCGCGACAGCAGTAATTCTGCTACTTGAGCATTGGCATTCTTGCAGGCCAGGTGAAGCGGGTGCTGGCGGTCCCTGTCTGCAGCATTGACGCTAGCACCACTCTCCACCAGCAGCTGGCAGACCCGGTAGTAGCGGTCCATGTCCTGGGGTCGATGGGGCTGAGCACAGGCAGCATTCAGTGGCGTCTGCCCCTCCTCGTTCTTTGCCTCCAGCTCTGCGCCGTAGCGCAGAAGCAGCTGGACATGTTCCGTTAGGCCATGCCGTGCTGCTACATGCAGTGCTGTGTCATCTTCCTCCTCTGTCCGACTGTTCACACTGGCACCGTGCTGCAGCAGCTGCCGGACACACCTATGTGGGCCAAGATGACTCAGTGACAGGCCCTCCTCTCCAGCTCCTATCCTACCTCCCACCCACCCCCATGTCTGTACTGCCCCATGGCTTTCACTTTTCCCAAGAGTCCAAAAATCCCTGCTCCTCATGCCCTGGAGCAGTGTTTTTTAGCCAGGACTACTGGTTAGCAGAGATACTGTCATCTTAATTCTAGCTAACTCTCCACAGTTCTTTAATAGTGTCGTCACACCCAGAGCCTGCTCCCACACACCCACAGAGGCCTGTCTGCACACCGCATGCCCTGACCTTCAGTGGGAACCATCAGCTCTGCATTGCTGGTGGGTAGCAAGACAGCAGCACCAAGCTCAGCTGCATCAGCTCAGGACTAGAGCTTGCAGCCATCTGTGGGACTTCAGAGGTGATCCTGGTCCAGGAACAGGCAGTAAGGCCACCCCATTCAGCAGCCATTGCTGCACCCACCAGCCAACCTTCAGGGATGAGTAGGGACCCCTTCTATGGAAGATGAGGCTTGAGGGGGAGGGAGGCCTGCCGTGCCCCTTGGGTGGAACTCACTCGATGGAGTCGGGGCTCTTGCAGAGATGCAGGGGCTTGTAGCCATCCTCAGAGACGGCCTCAGGGTCAGCACCAAAGCCGAGCAGCAGGCGCACGCAGTCGGTACTGGCTGCTGCACAAGCCTCATGCAGGGCAGTCTTACCCCCTGGCGCAAAGTTGACGGCAGCATCCCTGAGCAGGAGGAGCCGCAGACAGTCTGTGTAGCCCCGGCTGGCTGTGATGTGCAGCGGCGTGGTGAGCTCCTGCTCATAGCTCAGGGACCACAGTCCTGCGGGGAAAGAGAGGTCAGGGAGCCATGTCCAGCCCACAGTGCACAAAAGCACTGGGCCCAGACCTGCACTTTCCCCCAGGGTACCTGATATACATCCCCCTTCAAGAGACCCCAGTTTCCCCTCAAGGCACTGCCTCTTCCTGCCAGTCCCTTCTCTGCAAGCTCCCTGCCTTCGGACTGGCCTGCCAAAGACAGAGATCTGGGGATGACTCTTAGACTGCACAGCCATGCTAACAGGGGGCTCAAAGGAGCAGGAGTCTTGGGGCAGACGCTGGTCCCAGAAAGTGTGCCTTTCTCCTGCTGCACAGTCATGTGGCATGGAGTTTCTGTTGACAGGAGTACAGCAGATAAAGGGCCTGGGGCACAGGCAGGGCTAAAAGCAGCAAGGTGGCTGGGAAGAGCACCATGCATGAAGCACACCATGCATGAAGCACCACAGTAAAGCAGAGAGGTGCTGGAGCAGGCTGCCATGCAGACGGGAGATTCAGACAGGCCCTGAGCATAGCACAGACAAGCAAGCTTCAGCAGAGATGGACATCTAGGGCCTAGGAAAGAGCAAGGGGCTGCAACTTGCCAACTCTTAAAGATGCTGACCCAGCTGGAATCATTGCTGAGCTGGTACGGTCTGCTGGCAACCAGCCTGCAGCTGTTACAGAAAAAAAGACTCCTTAAATCATGCTTCTTGCTGCCCTTCCAGGCTGGGCTGGAGGGCCACATCGCAGACTGCGTGACATGTTCAATACTACATCCCTCTCACCTCTTTCTTGCAGAAGCAGCATGTGGTCAACTGTGTTTCCTAGGGCCAGGTTCAAACTGAACCATCATGAGGATGTAACACAGGGCTGCGACAATTCCTTGCCCAGCACAACCCACAGAGAGAACCCGCAGCCCAGCACAGGCTGCACACAGACAGAACAGGCACACAGCACCAGGCTACAGGACTGGTCACAGAAGGAGCACAATACAGCCTGTAGCTGGAATCTCCTTTGCCCTGCGGGGGAACCCAGGCGGTTTCCAAGCACTTGCACCACCCCTGCTAGAAGGGTCAGTACCCCGGACGCACCTCATGCTCCCAGACACATGCACGCTCTCCCACAAGCAGCACAGGGGAACCCAACCGCACCCCAGTGGCGCTCACTCCCATCCCCATTCCTCCGTAACTGGAACGGCACACGTAACACACAATCCCAGCAATAGTAATGCCCTGCAGCATAAGCAAAAGGCTCTGAGCCCCTGTTCAGCTGGGCCACGCTGCCTGCCCACCGACCCCCCACATACTCAGCCGGCGAAGGTTGAACCGGTAGTTTTTCCACTCCTCCAGGTCACTGGTGTCAAACACAGCATTGGGACTCAGGTTGTTCCGAGGGTCACTGAGGATCTCGGCCACAGTCCCCTGATCCCCAGTCAGCAGGGCCTGCCAGTAGGCCTGGGCAGGGCCATCCACTTTCCGTGTGCAAATGGGCTCCTGACTGTCTCCTCTGCCTGTGATGCTACACATCACGCAGTACCCAGACCCTCCACAAAAACCAGTGCGGGACCTGAGCTGCCTCCCGGGCCAGGCTCTGAGCCTGTGGGTCCAGCCCCACCGGTGACCTGTGCTCTGGCAGGGGCTGCCCGTCTGCCCCGTGGCACTCTGCAGGATGTGAGGACATGTCACATCACTGCTTGGCCCAGGCTGCACACAGCTCAGGTCTCAGCTCTTCTATTCTGGGAAGCCTTGTGACCAAATGTTTGAGCCAAGAGGCTGGCAAGGACACTCCTCTCAGGCAGCAGTAACTCCACGGTCCTGGCTGTGAAGGGAAAGTCCCCAGGCAGGGCAGGCTAGCAGAGTAGCCTGAAGGTAGAAAGAGAGACAGGAGGTCACCAGGAAAACAGGGAGGGAAGTAGTCTCATGCCCAACTAGCCTGCCCAGACCACAACAGCACAATCCAGCCGCCTCCACACACCAGCAGCACACCTTTGTCCAGCCTGTGGGCTCCTTGCACATCTTCAGCCCTGCACCCCCATTTGCTCCTTCCACTCGATCCCTTGGCACTAGACAGGTTTTTAAACAAGCCACAGGAAAATCCTTTTTAATCAAAGCTTAAAGCCAAAGGACAGGTAGAAATAGGTACAAGGATGGGAAACGGTGCATTTTAAGTGAAGGTAATTATCCTTTAGACCCTTTCCTGCTTTTCCTTGAAATTCAGCCTTGCAGAGAACTCCTCATGGTTTTAGTACTCCCTTTCCATCCTCTGACAATCCCCTTACTCGGGGTTCCTCACTGCTGTCCTTTCACTTGAGACGGTATTTTCCCCTGTCCCCACTTGTATAAACTCACTCTGCCCCTACTTTGGTTACATAACAGCGCACTTTGCTTACAGTTCGTCAGCATTGTGTGCATTTTGTTCAGACCATATCTTCTAAAGAACACATCAAACTGTGTGGAAGACTCGTAGTGTTTAGTATAATTTTGTGTTGTGGAACTATTCAGATCATGCAGCTAAAAATAAGTGAAGTGACCCCAATAGACCACCAAGTAACAATTACCTGGGGAACCAGAGAAGAGTGTAAGATAGGGAACTTCGCCCTTCTCAGTAATGAAAATAAATGACCAAGTTCTATACTGACAGCCTCCCGTGTGCCCTGTCTGTGCAGCCTTCACCACCTTGTCTACCTACAATGTAGTGCATGAAAGGGCAAAAAGAGGGAAGCACCTGGCAGGCGTTCTCATCTGATGGGATCCTCCATTTCCCCAAATATATAAGCGGGTATCCCACAAGAGCCTGAGGTTCCCAATCACAAAAGCATTGCCAGGGAGGCAAAAGGCTGTGTGAGTTAGTGTCAGTAACACCATACAATTTACACTTCCTCTGGGCTTCTTAAAATACCCACAGGGATGACTTGGGAAAGACCAGGTCACTAGAATCTACTTTTAAGGTTGCCAGCTGGGTAAGTTTTAAGAAACTGGCCCTGCATGCCAGTGAGATACATAACCAAAGCCCTAGGTAGCATGAAGATTTGCTTTTGGTTTTTGTTTGATACACTTAGCTAATAAATGTGGCAGTACATTTTTGGTCTGTGCATGATGAATGATCTTGATTTGTTGGGTTTTCCACATCTTGAAACTTTGGTGATAAGAGCAATTTCTGTGTGAAGTTGTTTTACACAAGCTGTTCTGTTTTCTTTAGGGCAGAAATCTTGCTTTTTTTTGCCAGAAACAAGCAGACAGACTTGCTGTTCAAGTGTCAGCCCAGCATAAGATGGGAGTTAAAATGTGCAATGAGTATTTTTCTGACAAGTGGTCTCAGTTACACAAAGGGTAATACCTGTTGTATTTTTATTCCTAAGTAGACTGTAACAATTCAAAACCTGGGGTGTACAAATCTTGGAACTCAGTAAATAATCTTCGCCACCCGCAAGTAGCAGCACTTGCAGCTGCAATCCCACCCTATCTGTTTGTCTCTTGCTAGTGTGGATCCCCACAAAACACTCAGTCATGGTCAAGCTTTATCAGTGCGCTCCATAGCTTTGTGCCAGGACACTTGAAAAGAATGCACACCTCTGGGAAAGCAGCCTTCACCGACAGCTCTTCTGTTCTCGCACACGGGTGGCTTTTGTGACCAACCTTCTGTGGAAGGGCGGTGCAGTTATGGCCCCTCCACACCTGACACTCCCCATCTTAAATTCCAGGAGTCTGCCTGCAACACGTGACTAACGGACAGTGGCAAGGACATGTGCACTTCCAGATTGCCAAGCATGCCTCCCCCTTTAACACATCAGCTATAGATGACATTGATGAGAAGGTAAGCAAAAGGCACCAGAGTGCAGAAGCATGTACAGTAGCCACAAGATCTATCTAGGCAAGGTACAGCGAGGTGTACAGATGGGAGGAAACACTAGGGATAACCAGCTTCTACCTCTTGTCACTCAGGACAAGCTTGCTTCCACCATCTCTCTAGTAGACGAGATTTTTGCTCCCCTTGCCCAATCCATCTCACAGAATAGAACAGCTTGCCGGGTGCAAACCCTGCATGTGCAAGAAAGCAAAACAGCAAATGCTTTTGCTCTGGAGCAAAGCCCCCTCCACCTGATCACTGTTAACCGTCCCAAAACAACCCCCTACAACTTCTCAACAACAGTATTTGGAGCAGGGATCGCAATGGCTCTGCTTCACACCTGGATTTCACCACCACAGCAGGAATATAGAGCAACTGCGGCTTGGTCCCCAGGCAGCTGCCTACAAGGCAGAAGCACGGCCATGCCTTTTCCTCAGGATATGGGCTAAGCTCTGCCCAGAGAGCACTGCTAAGACCTCTCTGCTGTTCCCAAAGTGTGTCACAGCCTCCAGTTTCTAATGAACTGGAGTAACAGACCCAACTTAAGACATAAGGCAGAAAAAGAATCCTTATGCCACCTGATGCTTTCTCACCCAAGCACTCTCTCCACCTCACATGTATTTCACATCTATCCCAGCAATCTTTAACAGGACAGTCCTGATGTTGTTCCTCTCCAGCAGCCCTTCCAAGGGCCCTACTCTCACCATGTCCTAGTAGATCTGCTTCTGGCCACCTTCAACAAGCCTGCTACCATTTGTTCTACAGCCTTGGAATCCTCCTTCCTCATCCAGGGAAGAAGGTCTTCTGTTCCACCAAGTCCCTCTTCCACCACCCTGTCTCCACCACTGGGGATTCCTCGCAACATTTTTCTCAGGTATCTGTGCACTTTCTCTGGTCCCCATCCTGGGCACTTCCCAACCCCCCCACATCCGAGCCCTGCACACCCACCAAGTTTCCTGCTAGTCCAGCGCAGCTCATCACCCTTGGTCTCAATGATGAGATTAATGGCTGAGCTCTTGGTGAAGTACTTCTGCACCATCTCCAGGTCCCCAGTGAAGAGCGCATTCTGGACCAGCAGATCCCGGCACTCCAGTGGCTCTAAGCGGCTGCTCTGGCATCCCTGGCCAACTGGGCTCAGGCTGTGCTCACTATGGTGGTGCCGGGGCCTTATGTGCCGAGAGTACTTCCATTGCTCCAGCTGCTCCTCATCGAGCTGCAGCAAGCCCTGTGGGGCAGAGCTGAAGGGAAAGGTGCAGTCCATCATGGGGAACAAACAGGACAAGTCTGAACCTTACAGTAAACAAGCTGCTGCAGGCAAGAGCCCCTTATCCAAGGCTATGTCCTTTGCAAGTTGCTTCTGGGTTCCAGCTCTGCAGTGTCTGGCTAGATTCAGGCACAGGCCTGACTCACCCAGTATAAATAGTCCTGCTTGGCAG
Source organism: Phaethon aethereus (assembly GCF_964289735.1). NCBI lineage: Eukaryota > Metazoa > Chordata > Aves > Phaethontiformes > Phaethontidae > Phaethon > Phaethon aethereus. Next base: position 171,903,149 of record NC_138582.1, read on the forward strand.
CCCCCCTTCACCACCTCCCCTCCTTCCAAGAGCTTATTTTCAGCTGCTGGATGCAATCACTAGCACAGATTAGGCACAGGAAAGGGGTAGCAGGCAGCCTCGAAACACTCTTTATGTGCTTGTTTACTCTGCAAAGCCTCTGTTCTGCACTGTGCTCCTGCTCGGAAAGAACAGAGCAAGGTGGGGGCAACCACAGTGGGAGCTAGCTAGGGAAAGTCCTGCAGCAGCAGTGCTGTCAGAAGCCATAAGGGACTGAGTACAGAGGCGTTCCCCACAGGCAACTCCACAGGGCCCAAAAAAACCCCTCACAAGCCCCACAGGCTGCTCTTGCAAGCCCAGCATCTTCACTAGGTCCGTGAGGCTGGCTGCCTAGACACAGGTGAGCAGAAGGGAGGGAAGCTCTGGTAGGAGGGCATTGCTGGAGGGCATGTAGGCAAGCCCTGGGAGAAGCAGCTTGTATGACATGAACCAAGTTTCCCGGCAATGAGGAAAACAATCTCGCATGCAAACGTCAAGAGGTTGACAAATGTCTTCAGGGGGGTATGCCCAGCTAAGCCATCCACCCCTCCAGCCATAGTGGGTCACATTTGGAGGGATGAAGGATGCTGAAGGCCCCTGCCCTGTCCCAGTTACCGCAGCTCACTCTGCAGGACAAAGTAGATCCCATTAGCTAGGATGTTGTGGTAGCTTGACATAGGTTTGGGACCTGTTAAACTTTGTTTACCCTCAGATCACTCTCCTGTAACTAACCTGTTAATTGCTGTGTCCCTGCCAACATGAGAACCTTCCAGCTGGGCAGGCTGTGAGTGTCAGCAATGGCAACAGGGACTCATTAGCTGCTGTGGGAATTTCAGCCAGTATTCTCTACCCAATCCTATAACTGATGTCCGACCTGCTGGTAAGAACATCTCACTTTTGGATCAGTCACTGCCAGGTCTGAAAAAAGCAGAGAGCCCATGAGAGGACACCATGGCAGGAAGGGTGGAGAGAGCATGACAAATAGCTGGTCTCTTCTGGCCAGGTGAAGGGCTCAGTGCAACAGCCCCAGCTTGGGGAACTTGGAGTACAGAGAAGGCTGGTTTCTCTTTGAGATGAAGGAAAGAAGAAACTAAGGAGAACTCTTAGTTTCCCTCCAACCTGTCTTTCCACCTCCTGCTGCTCCTGCCACTGGAACCAATGGCATCATGCTTCCCCCAGCCATGGGCTTGGACAGAGAACCCAAGCTTAGTCCTTCACGCACAGCACTACTCACACACCCTAAAACTATCCAGGAAAGGCATCTAGAAGGAATACCCTGACTGCGGGACAGAGGCCAGGTCCCTAGCCATCACATGCAGAATACTGGCACAGGGCAGGCAGTGCTTTCACACTCGGGCCGTTTCACAGGCCTTGGGCTGAGTGGACATGCACTTTTTCCTTTGCACCAGCTGCCCTGGAGATTTCTTCCGATTCCCATGGCTAACAATGAAAACCTCAAAAACACCCCACCACAAGAAAAAATAAAAACCAACAAAACCAACCAAACAACAAAAACCCCAACCCAAACCCCAGAAACAAAACCCAGAACACAACTAACCACATACACACCCCCCTCCTCCCGGCAGAGCCTTTCCTTTGTGTTTGACAGGGCTCTAGCCTCTGCCCTGGTCCCGGAGCAGAAGAGGTCCTTTGCTTGCTCTGCCTGACAGGTCACAGGAGGGGCGTCAGGACCATCTGTCTCCTCAGCACTGTCATCAGCAGGAGTTGTCCAGCTACTGGCACAAGGCTTTGACTTCAAATCCAGTTTACTGAGCCCACTCACTGCACATGCCATAGGGGGCTGCAGAGTCTGGTTGGGAAAAAAACAGGCTCCTCCTCACTGGTTTTGCATAAATACCTTCACATCAGGGGCACAGGTCCCGTCTGATGCACAGAGCAGCAGCACCCAGTCCTCTGGTCCCAGTGATTTCAGTGCCTTTAGCAAGTTCTTCCTCAGAAGCTTTGGATCTGTTTATGAGGAAGAAGAGGGTCCTCAAAGGTCACAGTGAAGGGGATCATGTGCAATCCCACAACTCAAAGCTGACTGGAGAGAAGAGAATGCACATCTTTAAAAAAATGTGTTGCAACTTTTTTTTCAGTGATCTGTCTTCTCCTAAACATTGTCGCTCTTATTGCAAGAGATTCGTTTTATTTTTTATGATTACACCTGCTTTGTGTCAGGGGCCAAGATGAAGAGAGTGAAATAAAAAAGGTTACAGCATATTTCTTGTATGATATAACAGGGCACGTCAAACATGTTGGATTGTCTCATACTCAGAGACACAGGGGAGCTCAGAGGATCAAGTCGTGTCTGCAGGTTTGCATGGAGTCAGAGGCTGACATTCACTGGCTTTTGGGAAGACAGTCCCTAGAGTGCACACAAGCAAGCAACCCAGGTACATCTCTAGACACCGAACCTTCCCCGCAAGCAGCAGTAATTAAGGACAAAGAACAAGGTTGAATGGATAACTCCATCTATCTCCCCATGAGAGATGTTAAAACAAAACTGAGGTACCCAGCCACACAGCAGCTACCCAAGCTGGTATAAAGAGACAAGGTGGAAATCTGTTCATGATGTGGGACAGAGCAAGGGTGCTGTAACTAGAATCCCTAGCCCAACAGTAATGCAAGCGTGTCCATTATGCTCATGTGCGTGATAAAGCATGTCTGCCCCCAAAAGACAGATTTAGGGAAAGTACCTTGTTACTAGCAAAGTCATCTGTGCAAGCTACAAGCCTAAAGATGTAGCATATGGCCCCATCAAGTCAGACTACCCAGAAAACCATGATTTTGTGCAAGTTATTAGTTGGTCATATACAGTAACATGAGGTATTAAGTTCTGCCACCTTCATAAGGTAAGCTACTGGAGCCCTACTGTGCACTTTGTTTTCAAGTCTTGAACTACTAGCTCTTAATTTTCTACCTTAAGCATTAATAAACCCTGGTTTTGTTCTATTGTTAAACCTGTGGTGTATACAGAAGCTGCTACACTGGATTGAAGCCAAAAACAAAGTACACATCTCTACAATACAGTAGATGAAAGGAACGAGGGATCCAAAAGAACTTTGAGCATAAGGAGGACCAGCAGCTAGATCCTGCTAGCTTGCAAAAGGTTAATGCAGTAACTGTGGTAGCTGGCTGCTGCTGTTTTGGGAAAGCCTTTACTCCAGCAAGCACAAATAGACCCTCCTGTAAGCAGAGGTAGCAGAGAGACCTCACAGAGCTTCAGACCAGGCTCCAAGGAAAGAATAAGCAGAGCATGTCTGATTCTCAAGACAACATTACTCAGCTGAAGCCTTCATTCACAAGGAGAGCCATGAGACATGGGGACCAGCTTAGAGACTCTCTTGTGGTTAGAGAAACTTTTGAAGGACAACCTTTTCAAGACTGATCTTGCACCACAGCACATGGGTTGGGGCAGTAGCCACTTTCAGTAATACCTTCTCTGCTACTCAGGAGCAACTTGCTGTGGCAAAAAGTCAGTTCAGAAGAGCTTTCCAGGCTCACTTCTCAGACAGGCAAGAGCTTCTCATAGAAGAGGCCCTGACAAGGATAGCACATGGCAGGGACTGTGAATTGCATTATTAGAAACTGATGGGTTTCTAATCCAGCTGGAAGGGAAGTTTGAATACACAAGCTGACAGCCCACCTCTCTCTTTCACTAGGTCTCACCTCCGTCTCACCTCCTTCTCCCCAGTGAGTTTTTTACTAAATTAATTTTCTTCATTCCCAACCCAGATTACCAACAGCTGTGGCATCTTTGCTAGCTGCAGTATCAGAAGCAGATGAGAGACACCTTAACCAGAGCCAGAGTACAGGGGTCCGGGTGGGGAACACCAGCAGAGACTTAGCCCAAGCAGTCAATTCCAGGTGAGCCAGTCCCAACGCTACCCACAGCCTTGCTCAAGTGCTAGTTCACTAGCTATGCATTTATGCTGCGAGCGCACATTGCCGGCTCATGTCCAGCTTTTCATCCCCCAGTGCCCCCAAGTCCTTCTCTGCAGGCTTGCTCTCATCCCTTCATCCCCAGCCTGTACTGACATTGAGGGTTGCCCCGACTCAGGTGCAGGACCCTGCACTTGGCCTTGTTGAACCTCATGAGGTTCACCCGGGCCCATTCCTCGAGCTTGTCCAGGTCCCTCTGGATGGCATCCCATCCCTCAGGCGTGTCAACCGCACCATTCAGCTTGGTGTCACCTGCAAACTTGCTGAGGGTGCCCTCGATCCCACTGTCTATGTCATTGATGAAGATATTAAACAGTACTGGTCCCAATACAGACCCCCGAGGGACACCGCTCATCACCGATCTTCATCTGGACATTGAGCCATTGACAACTACTCTCTCGATGCAACCATCCAACCAATTCCTCATCCACCCATCAAATCCATATCTCTCCAATTTAGAGAGAAGGCTGTTGTGGGGCACCATGTCAAAGGCCTTACAGAAGTCCAGATAGACATCAGTAGCTCTTCCCTTGTCCACTGATGTGGTCACTCCATTCTAAAAGGCCACTAATGGAGTGGCCAACCTAGGTTGGTCAGGCAGGACTTGCCCTTGGTGAAGCCATGCTGGCTGTCTCAAATCACCTCCCTGCCCTCCATGTGCCTTAGCATAGCTTCTAGGAGGATCTGCTCCATGATCTTCCCAGGCACAGAGGTGAGGCTGACGGGTCGCTAGTTCCCAGGGTCCTCCTTGCTACCCGTTTTGAAAAGGTGTGCAATGTTTCCCTTTTTCCAGTCTCTAGGGACTTCCCCTGACTGCCAGGACTTTTCAAATATCGTGGAGAGTGGCTTGGCAACTACATCAGCCAATTCCCTCAGGACTCTGGGATGCATCTTATCAGGTCCCATAGACTTGTGCATGTTCAGGTTCCTCAGGTGGTCTCAAACCCTATCTCCTCCTACATTGGGAGGGACTTTGCTCCTTCAGCCGCTGTCTTGCAGCCCATTCGCTTGAGAGGTGTGGGAAGAGACACTGCCAGTGAAGACTGAGGCAAAGAAGTTGTTGAGCGCTTCAGCCTTCTCCTCATCCGTTGTTACCAGTCTGCCAGTCTTGCTTATCAGGGGGGTACGCTTTCTTTGACCTTCCTTTTCTGGCTGACATACCTGTAGAAGCCCTTCTTATTATTCTTTGCCTCCCTTGCCAAGTTCAGCCTCAGCCACGCCTTGGCCTTCCCGACCCCATCCTTACACAACCAGGCAGTGTCACTATACTTTTCCCAGGATACCTGTCCCTGCTTCCACTGCCTGTGCATTTCTTTCTTGCCCTTAAGTTTGACCAGGAGGTTTCAACTCAGCTATGCTGGTCTCTGCCTTCCTTTCCTGATTTCTTACAGCTGGGGATCAAGAGCTCTTGCGCTCTATGGAAAGCGTCTTTAAAACTCTGCTGGCTCTGTTCTGCTCCCTTGTTCCTGAGGGCAGTTTCCCAGGGGGTCTGTGTTGATCTGTGTTGCATTTACCGCAGCTCCAGTCTCCTCCCAACCACAACATGCAGCCCCCTTACTTGGACAGTATGTTGTGAATGCTCCATTGGTTGCTAGCAGGAACATGGATGAAGGCAGCACATCCAGGCTCAGTGCAAAGCACTTCCCTGCCCCAGATTACATCAATTAGCAGCCCTTCAGCATAAGGCTGTGGGACCCAACCCCTCCATCGCAAGACCATCCCATCACATATGTTTCCCAAACATGCTGGAAATTCAGTCTCACCAGCCTTGGATTAAGGTGGGGGAAAATTCCACCTCCTGAGAACATTTGCTGCCTCAACCACAGATAGGCCCCATGTTTTATACCCTGCCCTTCCTCCTCCAATTTGACAAACCTCTGCCCCTACACCAGCTCTGCTTCTGCCCTCATATCTGCTCAGCAGTCTTTTCTGAGAAAAGGATGCTAGAGCCATCCATTTCCTACTCAGGAAAGCAGCCAGCAAGGTCACTGTGCAAGGAACACAGATATCAGAACTCAGCATGCCCTTAAGTATGTCTGGGGACTTGATCCTCACCACACCAACATTTGGTCACAAGGCGGCACCAAGCAAAACCAGAGCACTATCTCCCACAGCATTCTCCCAGAGAAGTTGGCAGCTCATGGCTTAGACAGGTAAACTCTTCACTGGGTAAAAATCTGGCTGGACGGCCAAGCCCAGAGAGTTGTCGTGAATAGCATTAAATCCAGTTGGCGGCCGATTACAAGTGGTGTTCCCCAGGGTCAGTTTTGGGGCTGGTCTTGTCTAATATCTTTATTGATAACTTGGATGAGGGGATCAAGCACTCCCTCAGTTAGTTTGCAGACAGCACCAAGTTGGGCAGGACTGTTGATCTGCTTGAGGGCAGGAAGGGTCTGCAGAGGGATCTGGACAGGCTGGATCGATGGGCAGAGGTCAACTGTATGAGGTTTAATAAGGCCAAATGCCGGGTCCTGCACTTCGGTCACCTGTGTGCAACCCCATGCAGCACTACAGGCTTGGGGAAGAGTGGCTGGAAAGCTGCCTGTCAGAAAAGGACCTGGGGGTGCTGGTTGACAGCCAGTTGAACATGAGCCAGCAGTGTGCCCAGGTGGCCAAGGCAGCCAACAGCATCCTGGCCTGTATCAGAAATAGTGTGGCCAGCAGGAGTGATCGTGCCCCTGTACTCAGTGCTGGTGAGGCCACACCTCAAATACTGTGTTCAGTTTTGGGCCCCTCACTGCAAGGAGGACATTGAGGTGCTGGAGTGTGTCCAGAGAAGGGCAACAAAGCTGGTGAGAGGCCTGGAGAACATGTTTTATGAGGAGCAGCTGAGGGAACTGCGATTGTTCAGTCTGGAGAAGAGGAGACTGAGGGGAAACCTTATCGCTCTCTACAACTGCCTGAGAGGAGGTTGTAACAAGGTAGGTGTTGGTCTCTTCTCCCAAGTAACTAGTGATAGGATGAGAGGAAATGGCCTCAAGTTGCAAGTTGCACCAAGGGAAGTTTAGATGGGGTATTAGGAAAAATGTCTTCACCGAGAGAGTGGTCAAGCATTGGAAGAGGCTGCCCAGGGAGGTGGTGGAGTCACCATCTGTGGAAGTGTTCAAAAAAATGTATAGATGTGGCACTTCAGGACATGGTTTAGTGGGCATGGTGGTGTTGGGTTAATGGTTGGACTTGATGATCTTAGAGGTCTTGAGCTTGGATCCTGGCTAGAAGGGGCTAAATGTGATCAGGAGGGAGAGGACAAGGGAAGAAGACTGAATACTGCTCGTGCCATCAAGGCCAACAGGACAAGGATGAAGTGGTACCAGGAGCCTTGTACTACCACACAGGATTTCCATTTCACAGAGGCTGGGAGGACAGCAGAGGGTGCTCATGCAGCAGTCCCAGAGGAATGGGGACAGAAGGATAGCAGCAAGTCCACCCCTCCCATGCAGCCACTTAACCAGCACTCAGGGAATGGCTGCTGAAGATGCTGCTCCATCTGCTCCCTCACACCAAGACCCTCCAGCTCCCACAGTTTCCCCAGGACGTTCAAGCACACCGGCTGGTACTCAGCTTTGTAGACAGCCCGGCACAAGTGCTGCAGCAGTTTTCCCAGCTGTGCCCAGAGCATCGCCACTGAAAGCCTTAGGGCTGCAGGGTCTGGCACCTGCAATAACACAAGTGCAAGAGCTTGTCAGAAAGTAAGCACAGTTCTGCATTGAGCATGGAGCAGAGGTGGAGGACAGGACACTTGACAGTCCTGTTACAAAGCATACCTCACACATCCCCATTCTGAAAGCCAGCACCCAGCTGCCACAGCCATGCACCTCACTCCTCTTACTGCAGGGGACACCAGGACTGCCCTAGCAAGTACATTTCTTCCTAGTGCCAGGCAGAAGCAGCCATGGTGGGGAAGAAACATTAGAAGCATCAGAAAGAGGTTGTGTGGGGAGCGAGCAGTGTGTGTATAAACGAGCCTGTAACGAGTTTGTAATATGCATGTGTGGCACGGCCTGCGCAGCGTCATCACAATGGCACAGGCACTTTCCCGCCTCATTGCCTCCCAAATGGATTTTAAATATCATTCCGAGGACACAATTATTTAAAACGCTGAACTAAACACTCGCTAATGGGAAAACGGCGTGTGGCCTGCAGCAGCCATTCCTCATGGGGCCACTCTGCCCATGTCATCCTCTTCTCCAGCTCCACACCCTACATGGGGCCACATGGAAGCACCCTTCTCCTGCTTGGAGGCCATGTGGGGTACACCACTAGGTAACTGTCCTGAGCCCAGCCCAATGCACATTGCTTAGGCAAGAACACACTTCTTGTCCCCATCCCACTTCTGTCCTCAGGCCCCAGCAAAGCACTCAGCCCTGTCCCAGGCTTCTCAGCATGGCGACTCTAACAGTCCCCAGCTGCAGGTCTGCATGCAGGGATCAGCAAGCGCCTTACTAGACAGCAGGTCTTTCAGTCTCCCCCAGCGTTTGGCAGCAGGTGATTCAAGGAGAGGACATTAGAAAAAACATGCATTCTGACCCCCGTTGTTACTTGGTATCTGTAATTTCCAGGGCCATATAAGACTTTCACATAATTAACTGGTGAATACCTCCCCCACTGCAGTCCCAAGCAGGGGTGGTGAAGGAAGCAGCATTATTGTTGGCTACATCCAGGACTCCAGAGTGAACATAAGAACAAGGAAACAAGCTATTTGCAACAATAGTTGGAGAGAACATAAATGGAGAACAGCTCATAGGACACCTCAAACCCTCAGTTCCCCATTACAGTGCTGGCAGCACCAGGGGTAACAGAGCCTCAGATGGCAATGTGTGCATTCATGGGGGAGTGTCTGTCTGACTGTTGATCCCTTGCCCATTCTCCAGGCAGGGATTCTAGACCACCATGAGTTACAGGCTCAGAGACAACAGCCTACCTCAGACCAAACCAGAAAAGGGAAGGGACATAGACCAGCACTGTCCCCGCATGCCAGCATCTGAGCACAGAGAGGATGAGAGTCCCTTGCTGGAACCTGGCTGCACTTCAGAGGTTCATACTTTAACAGCTTTGGTATCACCAGAGCTATCCATCACCAGCTCGTTTTCCTCCAAGTGCTGAACCATTCCTGCCTGTGCCATTTGGAACAGTGTCTAACGATGCACCAGGGCAGCCACCTGGCAGCACTGCTGCCAAGGGACACAACAATATGGGAAGAGAAATGCACACAGGTCTGCACACTGGTACCACCCTTCCATTGCCCAAAAAGCTCCCTCCCCTGAAACCTGCAACACCCATCATAGACCAGAGATGCTCTGCCTCATGATTTCCCACCTTTTGAGGGAAAAGAGCACATACTCTTAAGTCATTGTTCTCTTACAAAAAGGAAAATGGAAAAACACAGCCATTACTGATATTTCTAAGAACACTTTGATGTAGTTTGTCACACTGTAGTAGTCTTTTTGAGGGATTTGAAGAGTAGACTAAAGCAGAAGAGGTTGCTTCCAGCCCATGGGCATGTATAGCTTGGTAAGAATAAATAAGAGAGACATAGACATGAGGCCAGGGACATGCAACACCACAGTGCTGCAGCACTGAGAACTCACTGGGAGACTTGCAAGGACACAGGCAGACCTAGAAAAAGACAGACTCACACAGACCAAGGCAGTCCCAAGACACTTTGGAAGAGTGCCTGGATGGGCTCCAAGTTAAGGTTTGCTTTTTACTGTAACCCAAGTGCTTCTAGGTCATTCTCAGTGACCAATTTCTTGTGAATTCCTGCTGGCAGGCAGTCTACCCCCCCGCCCCAAAGCAACTTCATTCAGCTCTCACCTGATCCACTAGAGCATCATGGCACAAACAGGGCATAGAGCCACAAGTCCAGTCTGGAAGAAGCTGAGCTGTAGAGCAGTCCTCACAAAAGCTAATCTGTGCTAAACATGCAGAGTGATCCCTCAGGAAAGGAAGACTGTGTATGGCATGCTGTGCAGGTGTATCAGGGCAGCTCCATGGGGAGGTTCTGTGAGGAAACAAGCAGCACGACTCCTACACAGTGAAAGATGAGCCCACCCCTGTCTTCTTTGCATCTCCCATACAATCTGGACAGGTTCAGTGTAGAACTCACCATTCCAAGAGCAACCATTTCCTTCTGCATCTCAAGTTTGGTGCATCTGTGCTGCAGGCTGCCCTTCCAGATCTGTGAGGAAACACAGGGATGTAGTAAGAGGGATATGAGGCCAATCACCAACACCATCCTTCCAGCCTTTGGGGTGGGGGGATGGGAGGTGTATGAGACATGAAGCAGGATGCATAAATTGCAGTATTGAAGAATGAAGCACCTGCACCACTAAAGTCTTACTCCTCTTGGGCCCATTCAGTGCTAGATGCTCTAGCAGACACTTCCAGGAAACAGCCACCCATCTCACCATAAATCAGCACCTTAGCAGATAACTGGCCATCTGTGTGGGTAGGAGAGCAAGGGTACCACAGAGGGACGTTGCATGGTCCACAGGCAGCCTCCTTGGAGCCAGGCAGTGCCAGGCTCCTGCCCATGCTACAGAAATATATTTGACATCAGGTAGTCAGAGAGAACCACCTCCAGGGCAGAAGCAGAACTGCACTTACGAGCTATTAATGAGCACTCTGTCCCACAAAAAGCAGGACTGTGCATCCTGGGGCTAGGGAAGTGGGAATGCCGCTGGCAATGGGGGAGTAGACACAGACATGGCGGCCTAGGGAGCAACAGAACAGACTGGGCAAGGAGATGGGCTGCTCACCTTCTAGATGCAAATGGCAGCCTGCTCACATCCCACTCTTTGGCTGGACTCTCCCAGGCATGCCCCTGATGCTCCGCAGCCAGCCGAGTGTCCCTGTGAGCCTGGCTCGCCGGCAGCCCCGACAGCCGCTCCGCCACCCGCACCAGCAGCACTGCCTCTCCCCACAGAACACTGACCGCCAGGGCTAGAGGAACTCCAACAAGTACAGCTTTGTTGGGAGAGACGCTGCTTCCACACCTGTGCTCAGGGCCAGTTCCAGCTTGCAGGCAGGGCACTACAAAGAAAAGAACACTCTTCAATACTGTCCTATAGTTAAGAGGAAACTGGGCACCTGGTACAACCTCTTCCCTCCCTCCCCCAGCCAGCCCTACACCATAGCAGCAAGGCTGAAACTAAAGAGGATATGCTTAGTCCCAGTTCTGCTGCCTCCTACACCCTCTAAGAGCATCACGTACGTCTTGTCTGGCCCACACTACTGAGCCAGACTGACCCTGATGAGGCAGGGACAAGCACCTGTCACAGCTCCATAGCTCATGAGACTCAGCATCACCTCACAAGCCTTGTGAAGTCCAGGATTGCTCCACAGCTGGGGACCTACCACAGCTCTCCTTCTTCATGACACTCCTACCCTGATTTTTGCTGCCACTGGAAGATCTTAGTAGCTGGTATCCAGTCCCACTGTGAAGCTGGCAAAGGATTTCCACCACATCTCCACATAGAACATAGTCCATATCCTTTCTTCATTCCACCACAGACCCTGAGGCAGCACTTCCATGCAGGAGCCCAGGGATAGCCCTGCACAGCCTGAGAAGGTGCTGCACTCACAGGGCAGTCAGGCTATCCCACCGCCTATCTGAAAGGGAGAAATTTTTCACCAGGAGGAAAAACCCCAAACAAAGAAACCCACAACCCATGAGAAAAAATAAAACATATTTAAAAATAGGTTATAAACATAAGAAAATCCCTCTATCCACTGCTAACTGCACCCCACTGACAGAGGGATTTAGTCTCTGCCCTGACTGGTACAAACTGATAAACAGTATGCCGATGACCTGGGCTGGTACAAAGACAGCCAGCACAGTAAGGAAGCACTTCGGGAAGAACAGCAGGAAACCCAAAGACAGCATAAGCTTTTAGCAATCAGGAATGTGGAAATCGAAATAAGGAGTTTGAGAACTGTGGAAGAACCCTCCCTGCTTCTCAGAATGACCCTAGCATTCTCCAAGTATGCCCTGCAATCTCTGCTCCTAGTTGTATTTAGTTGTTTTCAGGCAGTAGCTGTTCATCCAGCCCTAGCAAACAATCCAGATGGCCACAGTTGAAACTGCCTCCCAATTTATGATGCAAAGGTTAAAGACATTATCTGTGTTTTTATACATTTATTCGCAGGCAGCCAACAGGAGGTTTTGCTTTTTTAGTTGCACAAGACTGAATACAACTCCTGCAGGACTCCACAAGAAGGAAAGTCTCCATTTATGATCTGTTAACAACTTGCTGAAAACTGGATAGCCCAGAGAAATCAACCTGCTCTTGCGTGCTCTATAGTTCATAGAGCTAATTAAAGCCAAAGTGAATATTTCTAAAAATTATAAATGACAAGTCTAATGTTATCAATCAAGCCTGTGGTTTGGTAAAATAAGATATACTCCACATAAACCACTTGAATCACTTAATTTATTATCAAGCAAGTCTTATAGCAGATTTCCTTTATTTTGCCTGGAATTGATTCTAAACTACCCGACCCACACCCAACCAAGCTACCCTCCTTTCCCAGAGTGAAACATGTGTCCTCCCTGATCATTTACTCACAATTTCCTACTACTCCAGGATTTTATTTTTGTAAATAAATGCCAGCAGACCAGAGAACTCCAGACCACTTTTTCAAAATCCAGGTGAAAGTTATATGGATATACTGATCTTGAAGCGGTTGTCCCATCTATCTGCTATTTACCAGCTTTCTTTTTAACCTACAAATGAAAAAGAAATCAGTTTTGTTTTAATAATTTTTAATAGAAAAAAGTTTTAGAAACAGATGGTATTTCTGTACTTACTGTGCACCTTATCATTCCAAGATTTTTTGTTGTTCTTTATATGTAGAATCTTGTATTCATTTCCCTACTACCTACAAATGCTTTTAACTTCCTTTACGCCTACACTCAGCAAGTATTTTCCACTTACCATTCTATGCTACATTGGTGTTACACCACCCTCCAACAGCCCAGTTGCAGCTTTCTCTGAACCAAGTTTGATTTTTAGTCCAACTTTGAGCTCCCTTCATCAACAGGTCCCAATTCTATAAATATCTGAAAAGGTTTTAGAAAACTTAACATTTTATCTTTCCCCCCAGCTTGCTGAAACTAATTTGACAGAAAACTTTACTTACAGTTTTTCCTCCTTTGAAGTGTGACATCATTAACAGAAAAGTTTTCCATCTACTCATCACGCTTATGATGATGACAAGACCTTAATAGCAACCAACTTAAAAAGTTCAGTGGATAGTTCATCCTTATTTGTTGTAAAGGGGCAAGATAACAGATAACTCATTTGAGCTGCAAAAGGTTGTACTGGAAAACTGCGGAATACTTGGGCATCGCAGCAACTTCACCAGTTTGTATCAAGCTTCCAGCTCGCGCTCCCCACACCAAGGTTCCCCTGTAACTACCTTAAAGAGGAACACGTAAGAGGTAATTCAACCAGTCATCAACTCTGCGATGAATTACGGCAGATTGGTGCTCAATCCTCTCTCTGGATCACTAGTTAAAACCGGTCCAACACACCCTTAGTAGGGCTAGGTCCCAGGCTAAAAGCTCTGGCGGTGGCCGGCGGCATGCCAAGAGCGCGCGTCACCTCTTCGGGCACTTGCATCCTTCCCGCACAAGTTTGGACAACCAACTTGCGCACTTCCCCCTTTGGAGATACGCAGCCGGTTCCTGGAGAACTCGCACGCTGTTCCCCTTCACCGTTGAGAGCTCCCGTCTCCTCTCACTCCTTCCCCAGGCTCGACCACTGGCGCGGCACACCCCGGGAGGTGGGCTGTCCTTCCCGTTCCCCCCGTGCCTGCCGCGGCCACCCCTCCGACCGCAGCGGCCCCTCCGCACCGCGTCAGCTGCAGGAGAGGCCGGAGGCCAGAGCCTCTCCGCACCGCCCGCCCCGGCTGAAAGCTCTGGCCCAGCTCCGCGGACCCCACCAGTACCCGCTCTCCACGGGCCGCCGCAGGGGCTGACCGGCCCCCCGCCCCGCCGCGGAGGGACAGCGCTCGCTCCCGGGGAGGCCTGGCGCGACGTCGCCTCAAAAGCCGAGCGCCCGCCCGCGGCGGAGACGGCCCGTGACCTCGCCCGGGGTCCCAGCCCGTGCTGGAGGCGGCCGCCCCGGGCGCAGAGCTCCCAGAGCGCCGGGCTTCAGTGCAGCGGGGCCGGCCGCAGTCCGCGCCCGCAGGCCGGCCCTCGCCTCAGGAGCGCTCCCCAGCGCCCGCCGGGGAGAAGCGCAGCCTCGCAGGGCCGCCCCCGGCTCCAGCGGCCGCAGGGCCGCTCACGACAGCGCGCGCAGCCGCCGGCTCGGCGCTCTGCGCCAGCAGCCTCGGGCCCCGCCGCGGCTGCGAGGAGCGGCCCCAGGCCCCGCCGCCAGGCACTCCGTCCGCGTCCCGGTGGCGGCTCGTCTGCCCCGCGCCCACGAGGCCTGAGGCGCCGCCGGCGGAACGCGGCTTCCGCTCACGCCAGAGCGTGCCCGTCGCCAGGGCAACCGCGCCGTCCCCATGGCGACGGCGAACGCCCTCCCCCCGGCGGCGCAATGACAGACGGGGTGCGGTCGGTGCAGCAGGATTTTATTGCGGCCCGGGCCGGTCACTTGCTGCTGGTGTACTTGGTGACGGCCTTGGTGCCCTCGGAGACAGCGTGCTTGGCCAGCTCGCCAGGCAGCAGGAGCCTCACAGCCGTCTGCACCTCGCGGCTGGTGATGGTGGAGCGGCAGTTGTACTGGGCCAGGCGTGAGGCCTCCGAGGCCAGCCGCTCAAAGATATCGTTGACAAAGGAGTTCATGATGCTCATGGCCTTAGAGGAGATGCCGGTGTCTGGGTGCACCTGCCAGATGGTAACCAAACACTGTCTCACATGCCCATCACCCTCAAGGGAGCAGGGCCCCCATGCCCCCAGAAAAACAGGCCCCCCCTTCCCACCCCAGACAGGGCACCCTAACCCCAAAAAGACCCACAGCTATTACTCCAAGGGTCTTAATTTGTGTGCTACTTTGCATTAGACTGAAGAGAGGTCCCCCTCCATGATACCACAGCAGCTTTGGGATTGCACTGGCAAGAGCCTCTGCACAATCCCTTATGGAAAACAAGCCTGTAAGGAGAAATGCCCACATGCTCTAAATCATGCCTACAGGCTCATGCAGACAACTGAAGCCTAGACAACTCATGGCCATCTCAAAATTCTTTTTCTCATCTCCCCAACAGAAGTTACCAGAAAAATTTTAAGACTTACAGGGCCAACAGCAACTATTCTCACCCTGTTGACTTCTACTCAGTTATTTCTTTAGACAGAGCCATGCACTAGACCTTATTCTCTCTAGGAAACCCTTTCTGATCTAGATCCATCTCTTGCCTCCTGCTCCAAGGATCACACACACTTTTGAGACTCAGCTAGGGCTGTCCTGTACCCACTTACTCTTTTTTTCATCTCAATAAAAAGCAGATTTTCTTTCCTCTTTATAAGATTAACATGCAATGGACAGAACTAACTTTACACATGAACCAGTTTCTAGCAGAAAAGAAACACTTACTCACCTGCTTCAGTACTTTGTAGATATAGACTGAATAGGTTTCCTTTCTCTTAGGCTTCCTCTTAGATTTCCTGTCCCCAGAGGTGGGAGCATGCCCACACTTCTTCCCAGCTTCAGCACTCATCTCAGCCTCCAACAAGGCAACCAGGAAGCACCATGGGGCTGGTTATATAGCGAAAGCAGCAGCACCTCACCTGCCTCAGGTGCAGCCCCCAAGGATCAGACAAAAACACACCTGTGACTGATGATTCCACTTCGCACTAACTGAAGGGCAGCTGGCCTGAGAAGAGCTTGGAAGTAACTGATTCAGTTAAACTTTCAGACCTGAGAAAAAGTTTGAGGGTAACAAGGACAAGAAGGTGGACAAGCGCAGTAGCGTCTCATTCACATGGGGCAGAAGTGTCAGAGGAGAGCTATTCCCAGGTCCGTCCAGGGTTTTGGTGAAAGGAGGGTTCCTGCTTTGATGGAAGGATGTAAATCAGAATACTCAAGGTGTTCCTTCCAGAATCAAACGGGTGGAACCATTTTTGTGCTATGGAACAGATAATGCAGTCAGTGGAGACTTAGTAACTGGAGGGAACATTGGTGTAGTGACTAATGATAGCATTATAAACATCTCAACATCCAGTATTCCTCCCACTATCTCAGCTAGCCTGCTCTTGGGAGTCCTGCCTGCTACACACAACAGGGCCTCAAAGGTAATGGAGGGGAGGGCTAACACCCTGGGTATGTATTTGATCTATCTGGGAAACCAGTGATCACACGAGCGGTGGTAATTATGATGCAGGAACTGAGCTAAGCCAGGAAAAAAAATGTGCAGCAACACACTAGGGAAGTGAACAAAATAGAAAAAGTTTTCTGTCCTTTAGATAGAAAAGGAAGCCTTTCTGTCAGCCCGCACCACAACAGATATTTCATAAAAGGGTAATACTAGGATGTACCTGTGGGGGAGGGAACGCTGGTATCTCCGTGCTGCCACGTACACTATCTCCCACTCGGGGCACAGGTTATACTGGCATACCCTTAGCAAATCACATCTTCCAAGGACTGAGTTTGGGAGATCTACTCATGAGTCACTCTGGCAGTGCTTGTGCAGCCAATAGCATTTCACTGAATTTAATTTTATTCTAGGCCTATCCTCATGGGAGGCATCTGATCACCCACCCCTAGTGCAAATGAATGTCACAGTGACAAATGGGGTCTAAGTATCTGTCCTGGTTTCAGCCAGGATAGAGCTGGTTTTCTTCACAGAAGCTAGTGTGAGACTATGTTTTGGATTTGGGATGAGAAACTGTTGACAACGTGCTGATGTTGTGGGTTGTTGCTGAGCAGTCAAGGACAGTCCAGCTTCTCATGCTGGCCGGCCAGCGAGCAGGCTGGGGGTGCACGGGGAGCTGGGAGGGGACACAGCCGGGACAGCTGACCCAGGCTGGCCAAAGGGATATTCCCTACCATACGACATCATGCCCAGTAGATAAATTGGAGTTAGCTGGGGGGCAGAAATCGCTGCTCGGGGACCGCCTGTCGATCGCTGGGTGGTGAGCAGTTGCTGTATTGGGCATCACTTGTTCTTGTACATTCCTTTGTCGGTATTATTATTGTTGTTATCATTGTTGTTTCTTTCTCTCTTTCTGTCCTATTAAACTGTTTTTATGTCAATCCACGAGTTTTTTTCCAATTCTCTCCCCCATCCCACTGGGGGAGGGGGAGTGAGTGAGCGGCTGCATGGTGCTTAGTTGCTGGCTGGGGCTAAACCACGACAGTCCTTTTTGGTGCCCAACGTGGGGCACGAGGCCCGAGATAATAACAGTTGCAGGTCACAATATCAGTTTATTTCATTTGTATCATGCTCTCGTCTTTGCCGTACATGTTAAGGATCAGTGTTGGTTTCTGTGGGCTGCTGTACTCTGTGATGATTAGTAATGTCTCGCCTGCAAGATTTGTTTTTAGAGCACTGACCTTGAGCTTAATGTGGTGTCATCTGAGCTCTGTACTAAGGCTGTTACTGTATTTTGGCTACTATCTTGTGGAGACGATTAGCAATTATATTTCTGCCTCTGTAAGGCTTTTTATGGAGGAAATGAAGAATGGTACCTTTGCTACCCACTATCATAACATTTCCTCCTTCATCACAATAACTTTTCAGTATTTTGAACACCCTTGGGTAGTTAAAATACTTCTATTGCTACTTCTGGGGAACACTGTTTCGGTGTTGTCTAAGGTTGGCAAGCGATTTAAGAATATCACCCGGAGATCTGCCCCAAGGCTGGATAGTTATGAATGGCAGGGCGTGTGGAACAGCATGGGCAAATACCTGGGGCAGTGGGCACCTCCGGTGTTTTGGAACTTCACTCCCGAACAAGTGCAGAACCCTGATAAACTAGCAGAATATTTGGAAGAAGTATGCTGTCAGCCTGGCAGCTCCAAGGAGACACAAATCATTGCCATGTGCTGGGGCCTGGCCCATGCCTACCGAACCCTATTTAACACTGTGCAAAGGGGAGAGAGGCTCTCTGGGTCTGATGGCAATGTGGCAGGCACTGTGACTACTCCAACCCCCGCGGCGGGCACTGCCACTACTCCAACCCCTGCAACAGGCACTGTAGCTATTCAGACTGTTGCAGCTAAACCAGAGAACCATCCTGTCCAGTATCAGTTGCCCCTGTATAAAAGAAGAAATCTTGGAAGCGGAAGTCAGCTTGTTTAGTAAGGGATGAGGAAGATTCTTCTAAGAAGGAGCCAGAGGAAGAGAGTGAGGATGCAGAGTGCTCTGAAGCAGGGCCATCACAAGGACCAAAGAGGGAAGAGAGCGGGTCATCGCTTGAAGAAGAGGAAGAGGAAGAACTCATAAAAGAGACGGTAACTACCTGTTCTCTATCCCTGAGTGAGTTGCGAGATATGCGAAAGGATTTCAGCCGTCGTCCAGGTGAGCACATTGGGACAATGGGGCCAGTAGCCTGGAATTAAAGGGTAGGGAAGCCAAGCAGCTGGGATCCCTTTCTAGGGAAGGGGGCACTGACAAAGCAATTGGAAAAGGTGCACGAGTCCTCAGCCTCTGGAGACAACTCCTGTCGGGTGTGAAGGAAAGTATCCCTTCAAGGAAGATGTTCTATGTCACCCAGGCAAGTGGGCCACCATGGAGAAAGGTATCCAGTACCTGAAGGAGCTAGCTGTGCTGGAGGTGACTTGGACAATGGACAATCATCCAAAGATCCAGATGAAGTCAATTGCACGTGACCTATGTGGGGGAAGTTTGTACGGAGTGCACCATCATCATATGCCAACTCATTAGCAGTAGTGGCCTGGAAAGACGGAGAGAGACCAACGGTGGATGAATTGGCTGGCCAACTCCGGCAATACGAAGAAAGTCTCTCTTCCTCTCTACGGGCCTGCGTCTCTGCTGTAGAGAAACTGTCCCAGGAGTTCCGGCAATTCAAGGAGGATATGCCCTACCCTCCACCCATATGAACCAGTATCTCAGCCATTAGGAGTAAGCGCTCTTCTGTTCAAGAGAGAGGATATAGAGGATACACACTGCGAGCCACCCTGTGGTTTCAATTGCATGACTATGGAGAGGACATGAGGAGGTGGGATGGAAAACCTACCTCGACCCTAGAGGCACAAGTATGGGAGCTGCAAGAAAAAACAATTACAAAGGGGGGTTCAGGTTCCTCCAGAAAAATCGTTGCTCCACTTTCCAGTGGGCAGTTCCCCAGAAAGAATAGAAGGGCTGATCTCACCTCTGATCCTCTTGAAGGGACTTCTGATCCATATTTACAAGAAGTGGGTAACGAGTACTATGAGCAGGACTAGAGGGGCCCTGCCTCCAGCCAGGCAGAGGAGCGGGACAACCGAGTTTATTGGACTGTGTGGATTAGACGGCCTGGCACATCAGACCCACAGGAATATAAGGCTTTAGTGGACACTGGTGCACAATGTACCCTAATGCCCTCAAGCCATATTGGGGCAGAACCCATCTGTATTTCTGGAGTGACAGGGCAATGCCAAGAGCTGACTGTACTGGAGGCTGAAGTGAGCCTAACTGGGAATGAGTGGCAGAAGCACCCCATTGTGACTGGCCCAGAGGCTCCATGCATCCTGGGCATAGACTGCCTCAGGAGAGGGTATTTCAAGGACCCAAAAGGGTACCGGTGGGCTTTTGGTATAGCTGCCTTGGAGACGGAAGAAATTAAACAGCTGTCCACCTTGCCTGGTCTCTCAGAGGACCCTTCTGTGGTGGGGTTGCTGAGGGCTGAAGAACAACAGGTGCCGATCGCTACCACAACAGTGCACCGGTGGCAATATCGCACCAACAGAGACTCCCTGATCCCCATCCATGAGCTGATTTGTCGATTGGAGAGCCAAGGAGTGATCAGCAAGACTCGCTCACCCTTTAACAGCCCCATATGGCCAGTGCAAAAGTCCAATGGAGAGTGGAGACTGACAGTAGACTATCGTGGCCTGAATGAAGTCACGCCGCCACTGAGCACTGCCGTGCTGGACATGTTAGAACTTCAATATGAACTGGAGTCAAAGGCAGCCAAGTGGTACGCCACCATTGATATTGCTAACGCATTTTTCTCAATCCCTTTGGCGGCAGAGTGCAGGCCACAGTTTGCTTTCACTTGGAGGGGTGTCCAATACCCCTGGAATTGACTGCCCCAGGGGTGGAAACACAGCCCTACCATTTGCCATGGGCTGATACAAACTGCACTGGAACAGGGTGAAGCTCCAGAGCATCTGCAATACATTGATGACATCATCGTATGGGGCAACACATCAGAAGAAATTTTTGAGAAAGGGAAGAAAATAATTCAAATCCTTCTGAAAGCTGGTTTTGCTATAAAACAAAGGAAGGTCAAAGGACCTGTACAAGAGATCCAGTTTTTAGGAATAAAATGGCAAGGTGTACATCGTCAGATCCCAACGGATGTGATCAACAAAATAACAGCTACGTCTCCACCAACTAGCAAAAAAGAAACACAAGCATTTTTGGGCATTGTGGGTTTCTGGAGAATGCATATTCCAAATTACAGCCTTCTTTATCAAGTGACACAGAAGAAGAATGATTTTAAATGGGGCCCTGAGCAACGACAAGCCTTTGAACAAATCAAACAGGAGATAGTTCATGCCGTAGCCCTCGCGCCAGTCTGGGCAGGACAAGATGTTAAAAATGTGCTCTACACGGCAGCCGGGGAGAATGGCCCTACCTGGAGTCTCTGGCAGAAGGCACCAGGAGAGACTCGAGGTCGACCTCTAGGGTTTTGGAGTCGAGGATATAGGGGATCTGAGTCCTGCTATACTCCAACTGAAAAGGGCATATTAGCAGCATATGAAGGAGCTCGAGCTGCCTCAGAAGTGGTTGGTACTGAAGCACAGCTCCTCCTGGCACCCTGACTGCCAGTGCTGGGCTGGATGTTCAAAGGGAGGGTCCCCTCTACACATCATGTGACTGATGCTACGTGGAGTAAGTGGGTTGCACTTATCACACAGCGGGCTCGAATAGGAAACCTTAATCGCCCAGGAATCTTGGAAGTGATCATGGACTGGCCAGAAGGCAAAGATTTCGGAATACTGCCAGAAGAGGAGGTGGCGCGTGCTGAAGAGGCTCCACCATATAATAAACTGCCAGAGAACGAAAGGCAATATGCCCTGTTTACTGATGGGTCCTGTTGTATTGTACAGAAACATTGAAGGTGGAAAGCTGCTGTATGGAGCCCTATACGATGAGTCACAGAAGCTGCTGCAGGACAAGGTGAATCAAGTCAGCTTGCAGAGGTGAAAGCCATCCAGCTGGCTTTAGATATTGCTGAATGAGAAAAATGGCCAATACTCTATATCTGCAACCTATCTGCAACCGAGAAGTTCCTCTCATTTCACAGCTAACACAACTCTCTGCTACATCAGCTACAATTCTCCAACTACTGTCCATCACGCTGGCTTGTCATCCCAATGTTCCCATGCACTTCTCAGGATTTCCCATTCCCAGTCTAAGATTATATCCTGGATTTATTAGTGCCACCATGGCTCTCAACTACACATATGTGAAATGTAGTGGTAACAGTTGTTGCCAAATCATTGCTAAGAATAAGGAAGAGCAGAATGAACATCTCTAGCCGAAGGCAGGACTATTCTCATCGCTACTTTGCAACCCTTTCCAACTCACCAACATCTTTTTAAAACCTAGAGAGCAGAATGAACGAAGACTTGCATTCATCTATTCTTGTTTCAACTTTTGTGATGCCAATCAGCCTTTACAGTAATTACTGTCCTGGTTTCAGCCATAGTCAGAGCCATAGACAGTTGGCATCTGAGAAAGTCCTCCAAGCGAGTTCAACTACTACATATTCGTCCTGTTTTTCAATTTGCCTGTCAACCTGTACTATTGGAACAGGTCATTGAGCTACATGAACCTTTCACATGACCAGTGCAGCTATTCTCATATGTCAGAAGTAATTAAAATGATAATTCTCGATCATAAGAAGCTATTTGGTTTGCTACCTTTTTCTTTAGTGCCTTTTAATTGCATTAAAAATACATGAAAAATGTATTTTATTCAAGCTTCTGTGGCACAGGGTGAGGTTTAAACACCAACTTTTCTAAGAATTTGTTACTAAGAACAAAAATAAATGTTAAACTACCTTTAGTTTAGTATTTAGTCAAAGACTCTCTTTAATATTTAGTTAAACCTGCAGTGAACAAGTAACTAATTCATAGTGCAAGAACCCTAAATTATCGAGTCTCTTTATTAGACCCATCAAATTCAAAGTGAATGAAAAAGCATACACCTAAGCCACTCTGTTGTAGAGAACACACACCGGTATTTTATAGATCTACATTCTGCCTCTAACTTCCAATCTTCAGAACCCTTTAAAGTTGTATCTGTCAACAACAAAAAAAGCATGCGTGGCTTGCTCCCCCTTCTGTCACTAATTGGAAAACCCAGTGTTCACTCTGGATTAGCAGAGGTTTCCCGGTGTGAGAATCCTACTCACTGCTCTGTACCTCCAGAGCTCAATACTCACCACTTCATGTATGCCACAAGTTCCGGTCATAACTTTGGTAGTACTGAAGAACTGAACCTTCAGCCCAGAAGAAAGGGCTCTGCATCCTTACTCATATCTCAACACTAGCTGATTTGTCCCAGCATGCCCCAATAACTACAACAGCTGACAAAACACGACGAGACCATTCTTCCCTCTTTATTGACTGATGGATTCTCAGGCAGATCTGTTAATTACACTGTTAAATAATAGTTAAAAACAAACCAAGGCCAGAGGAGTTTGAAGTGAAGTATCTAAACTGAAGCAGAAATTGGGAAGGAAGAGGCAGGAGAAGCTGGGCTGGGGTCTCCACTTCTGTATCACTGCAGCTTAGACACCCTAACTGCCACTGCCATGACCCCAGACCATTGGATTCCAAGGCCTGGCTCAGATGGGACATCTTCTAAATATGGAAACAGTTGCCCAAATGTAGCCAGATCAGGAGAGAAGAGATCGGTCCAGATACAGAGGTGCAAGGCAAGTCAAGGGGAAGCAGTATTGCAGCAATCCTAGAACACAGCCACAGAGATAGCAGCAGAGTCCCATTCCAGTCGGCAGATAGGTGAGTCACATTGGCCACTGCCAGTCTCCACAGAGAGCACCTGACCGACTGCTCTAGAGCTCACACGTTGTGGGTCTTTTTGGTGAGCTGTGGATCCTCATCCACCAGCTTCGACTTGAGATGTTCCTTGTAGGCAAGGATGTCACCTTGCCACTTTGTGATTGTCTGCTTCTCACAGACCCAGATCTCTTGTGCAACCTGAAAATAAGCACACAAGGAGGAGGAGAGGTTTACAGTGCAGCATTTTATAATTTTACCAAAATTATAAAGTTAACCAAAATCTACTCTCTGAAGTCTCTTAATAAAAGAGTTCAATAACTTTCACACTTCCAACTACTGAAAAAAAAATCTGCAGTGAAATATCTTACCCAATGTTTTCTGCATAATTTATATAAGATTTTAGATCTAAAAATCCTCAATCCCTCAATATTTCTTCTTTTGTTCACCAAGAAGGAAGTTCTTTCCTGCTAAATTTGGAATCGAAAAAAAGTAGTTCTTGACCTGAACTACTTCGAAATAACACACTGAAAAATAAAATTATACCTGAACTTGCAGACAAAGCTACAACTGATAAATCAGCGCTTGATATTTTTGTGTGTGGTGCAATTTCCTTCACCTGCGCAGACTAAGTGATAAAAAAAGATGTGCTAGAACTACTCCAGTATAATTTAAAAAAATCTAGTTAAGGCCTCCACAGTGTGTCATGACTTCCATTCAATTTATTCTTCACTTTTAGGGTTTTGTTTGGTGTTTGTTTTTCTTCTTTTTCCTTTCAAGTACCTAATGTCTTCCTAGGCTAGCTCAGTAATTGTTTCACATGAACATGGCAAGGCAATCGTGTCCAGTGATTTTTTTCACTCACACGTCTTTTTGGGATGAGTAAGAGCCAGTCAGTTGAAAACGCATTGTTTTAATTACTTAAAGTATTAGAAAGGTGCTCTGACAAAATTCACTACTTTTCTTACCTGTTGGATGAGTCTGAAGTCATGGCTGACGAGCATCATTCCTCCTTCAAATTCATTGATAGCATCTGCCAGAGCATCTATTGTTTCTATGTCCAAGTGGTTGGTGGGCTCATCCAGGAAAAGCATGTGAGGATTCTGCCAGGCCAGCCACGCAAAGCACACACGGCACTTCTGCCCATCAGAGAGGTTCCTAATGGGGCTCACCTGACAAACACAGACACTCTTCGCAGCTCTACAGGGGACTTTACAGACTGCCACCCTGACCACAAAATATCAGATCTCACACTGTGTTTCCAGCAGCTACATGACACAAGAGGACAAAATTTAGTTAGTCTTATACCTAGACTAAGCTTCTCACCAGCAGAACAAGGGAATTCCAGGGGCTTCTGAAGGAGTGTTCATAGCAAGACCCAGCTTGTGTTAAAGGTTCCAAAGGACCGTTAATTGAGGTCTGACTAGCATTCATTGCACACTGACGCAACCATAAAACTACTCTCAACTTCTGGAGTGACAGATGGGGAAGAACAATGTAAAAATCAACACTGAACTGCAGTGATAACGACAACTGCTGTCATACATGTGACACGATGTAGAGGAGCATGTCACGTTTAGACTTAGAGCACCACTGGTGAGCCCACCCTCTTGTTTGAGCCAAGTGGTTCCCACTCCCAGTTGAGAATGCGTTCTTGCATTTCTGCCTGGTATTCATCTCAGAAGTAAGAGATAAACAAACTAGTTCAAGTTACAGTTGAAATATGCTCGAGTCTAGCACTATGCCACAACTTGTCTTCTCTTCACCTGGATTCTGAGGAGGTCACTCATTCCAACCTATATATTGCTGCAATGCAAATAAAGTTCCTATGAGCCATGAGGTTTTTTTTTTTCTCCAAATTCAAAGGCAGAGATGGAAAAAGTATTTTGATGCTGTGGTGTACCATGCTGCATAATGCATCATACTGCCAGACATCTGTAGAGCAACAGAAAATGCAGCAGCTCTACTTCCCTAATGAGCAAAAAGCAAACCTCAACAGCTCATACTCACCTGCTGCTTCCCTGTCAGACCATATCTGCCAATGATTTTTCGCATCTCCTCCTTCTCCTTTATCTCTGGGTAGCATTTCAGCATGTACTCCAGGGGTGAGAGATCTAAGTCCAACTGCTCTTGCAAGTGCTGACAGAGAAGAAAAGTCAGCTTCAGGCTGTGCAGGCCACCCACTTCACAGCCAAAAGTACTACCTGCCTTAAACCTCTCTGGTACCAGCTAAACAGTAGAACACAAGAGCCAATAACCCCACTCACAGTCACTGTGCTGAACTACTGTGGAAAGAGTCTCCATTTCAGGAGCAGGAGTGCTGCTTCAGAACAGCAGGCTTGTCCACCACTAAGCAACCATGTCTCCCATAAAAGGTGAGAGGTTAAACAGAAAGGACCACACTTTTTTGTGTTCAAAAAACGTGTAGACATGGCACTTCGGGACATGGTTTAGTGATCATGGTGGTGTCAGATTGACAGTTGGACTTGATCATCTTAAAGGTCTTTTTCCAACCTTAATGATTCTATGATTCTAAGACTCTTTTCAGGGTAAGAACATTTGCTAGGGCCCATTCAGCCAACAGAACAGTTTCTTCCCCCATCTCCAGGCACAGAAGGGCAGCAGTGGGAGTGGCCTTAGAAGCAGAAATAAAGGGGCAAGATTCCTCATTCCTGACAGTTTTTTCTTCAGCATTTTATGTCCCTGGTGGCTGCTGTAGGGAGTACCTGGTGGTATCTACCGATCTTCACATGCGAGTGCTTGCGAATCATCCCATCTGTGGGCAGCAGCTAGAAAGGGTAAGATAAAAGCATTTCACCAGGAAATCCTTCCTTTTGCTGTAGGCCAGAAATACAAAATTCCACTACAAAATGTCCACTCTGGCACAGAGGAGGCACCCTGAACAGATAATATGAGAGAAAAACCCCTATATTGCAGCAACACCTTAGGATTTCCAAGGCCTAATTGGGGTGCTCTGGCAAATAAGGGCAGCTTTGTTGAAGACTACCCCAAGACTAAAGGTCCAGAACAGGGTAGACAATATAGGGAGTATACCTCTCCTGTAAGCAGTTTCAGCAGTGTTGACTTTCCAGCTCCATTGGGCCCAACAAGAGCTACACGGGTATCCAGGTCAATCCCAAACTCCAGGTTATTATAGATCCATGGCTGCAAACCACAAGAATCATGACACATATTACGCCTTCCTGCTACTACGCAGAACCTCCATATTGCACCTGTAATGCTCTGTCCTCAGCAGACTCAGCATTAACACAGCCAAGAAGTTTGATCCACTAATCACATGCTGCAGCCTGATCAGAAAGCTAAGCCAAATGCCTCACACTCTCAAACAAGGCAGGGATACAAGTAATCTCCACACAACCCAAGCATATTCCCCATACTCACCCCATCCTTGGTGTATTTGAAGCTGACATTCTGCACCATGATGACAGGAGGGGGAATTTTCCCACAGGGTGGGAAATAGAATGACAAAGTCTGTTAACACAGAATATCCACCTGTTAGACACCCTGGAGCACAAGGCAACCCAGTTATTCTGGTATAACCATGGCTCACTACAGACATCATCTGCAGACCAAGGCACCAGACTGAGACTTTTTATGAGCCCCTCTCACTCACTCACACATATATTCTGATTAGTTGCTTGCAAGCTCATCTGCTGGCTAATAAGCCCCTATTTCTTTCCCTTTGAAACAAATGGGGGCTTATACTCCCCAAACAAGTAGGAGTTGCTCTGAGCATCCTCCCCCATCTTCTTCAACCCTTAGACATTAATTTCTGATTTCTGTGTCTGCAAAATAGCCTTAATGATAGGACAAATCCCCTTCTCTCTCCTAGAAAATGACTCCCCTCTTTCCACTCTTCAGCATTACACTATCTTCAGTACAGCCATCCTTGGCATCAGGAAGGGTATACCATTCTTGCTTGCAGCTGTGTCAGCCATTCCTGCTGTCAGCTAAAGATCATTCTACTTATCTAGCCCGTGTTTCCAATACTGATCTCTAGATGCAATCCCATGTCTGATCCTACCTTATCGTTCACCACCCTCTCTGTCAAGCCAGAAGCCATCATTTTTTGAAGGGTCTTCTCCTTGCTCTGAGCTTGCCTGGCCAGCTTCGCACTACCATGACCAAATCGTGCAATGTAGTTCTGCAACAAAACACAGAGTTAGCCAAAAGCTGCAATAACAAGGTTGAGGAATTGCAGGGACGCCCACCTGCATGGGCAGAAAGATGTTCATGCAGCTAGGTGGATACCTTCATATGGGCAATCTGATCTTGCTCCCAGTGGAATCGCTTCATTTGATTTTCTTCTAGTTCCAAGCGAGTCTTTACATACTGATCATAATTTCCCTAGAAAGAGAACATAGAACATCAGACATGCCCCAGAGAACAGTGCATCCGTTTCTGCTGGTCGCGCAGGGCACCATTTACTCACCGTGTAGTACTTCAGTTTACGGTTATGCATGTGGATTATGTTGGTGCAAACACCATTCAGGAAGTCCTGGGAGTGGGATATTAGCACAAGGATCCGCTTGAACCTGTGGCACCACATTAGTTATTAGAAACTAAGCTAGGAAAAGAATTCTTGCTCATTGGCCCTGATGGTGACAAAGGACTTACACACACCAGATCTCTCTTGCCTACAACCAGCTTAAGAACAAAAAGTTAACAGACTTGAAGATGCTTCAGGAAATTTGAAGTAAAGCAGCTACAACCAGCTGCAGTAAGCAAATACTGCAAACACCTTTCATTGTGTTAAATGTCAAGAGCTGGCTATCCATGTGGTAGATTACTAGTGCTACTGATGCAACTGACTCCACTGGCATCACACTTCTAAGAAGTTTCGACGGTTGCTGCTTACTTTCACCTTGGTACAGACTACTTTTTGTTAGGTACACTATGCCTGGCTCTGCTCTAAATCTGTAAAATGACTGGTTAAAGCCTCACAAAAAGAAAGAGGTTCAAATTACTTTCCTAAAACATCTGACTCCTAAAGCAAGTGTGCAAAAGGTTCAGCTGACAAAGCTGATGGAAAAACCTCTGCACATTAAAAGCCCTTCTCAAAATACAGTCCTTTTAATGCACAACCCAGATAATCTAAGCTTCATAACTCTTCCTAAGCTTCTTACCTCAAGCCTTAACATTTTACCTTTCTTTACAAAAACCAGTCAGGACATACTAGAACAAGATGAAACCGACACTTGGATATGGCAGTTCTGTGAAAACAGAGGAACAATATCCCAGAGGATGAGCTGGAAACCAGGTCTGAAAAGCTCACACTACTGGTACAGCACACAGTGCTGGTACACAGGCTGCCAGGGCTCCTCCTGGCTTTCAGGAAGTAGCTTTAACCAGTGAGTACAAACCAGCATTTCTCATTTCTTCAGTGAAGGAGAGACAGGGGCTTGTCTTGAATTCTTTACCCTTCCATCAAGAACCCTTCCATAGACATGCGTAGCAGCAAGCACAAGAAGATGTTAATGGTATTGCAATATATTTAGGTAGCCACAAGATTTATAGACAGCTATTCCTGTAGCACGTGTTCATGTACTGACAAAATGTTCCAGCAGAAAAACACAACCCATACAAGCAGCAAACTCCTTCATGCTTACGTTTTCAGCTCTTCCTCCAACCACACGCAGGCATCCAGGTCAAGGTGGTTTGTGGGCTCATCTAGCAGCAGCATGAACGGCCGAATGAAGAGGGCTCTGAAAGGAGAGGAGAGATAACAGTGTAGGGTAAATGCAGGTAACCCAAAGCCTTTCAGCTCTGCTCTGAGTTCTTAGAACTGTGTATGTGGCTCTGAAGAGTCAGGAGCAGGCAGGCATTCTCCCAGGAGGCAGCAGGCAGTATACCACTCACCTAGCAAGAGCCACCCTCATTCGCCAGCCACCACTAAAGTCCTTCAGCTTCTTCCTCTGCATGGCTGGCGTGAACCCCAAGCCGTGAAGGATACGCGAGGCCCGTGCTTCTGCCTTGTCAGCATCCAGCTCTTCCAGACGTTCATATAACTCCAAGAGTTTCTCACACTCCGCTGAAAGAGAGCCTGCCTGTCAGCACTTCTACCAATAAAAGGCTCTCAGCTGCACCGCTATACAGCTGGGAAAGCTCATAGTCCATCTGCTTTACCACTATTTGGCCCCCTCCATTCCCAAGCCTGAGACACTTCTTAAGAAGCTGCATGGAATAATTTCATCCAAATAAGTGTAATCCCACAGGACTTTTCAACTAGTACAGGGCAGCTGGGGGAAATAGGTACCATAACATATAAAAACTCTGTCAAGGAACCCAAATAAGACCTTTTCTTCGGTGGGGAGGGAAATGGAGGAAATGTCCCTTGTCCACAGGGACTTCGAGAAGCTTTACCATCTTCATGAGCCAGACGTTCCGCCTCTCGTTCTAACATGGCCCTCTCTGTATCCACCTCCATCACACACTGTAGAGGCGTCTTGTCACTGGGAGGCATCTCTCGGGTCAGGTGATAGATGTCAATATGCTCTGGGATGGGCACTTCTCGTTTCCCAATAGCTGACAAAAGCATGGATTTCCCTGTATGCAGACAGACACCACAATTATTTGTTGGATTCAGTGAGATACAATGCTACAGAGAAACAGATGAGATGCAGTCAGATCCCATTGATTCCCTCCCTTTCCAACCCCAGAAAATCCTTTGGAATTTCTTGCCCAAGAAGTCAGAAGAATCAGAGATACAGCAGAGCCTACTACCTCACTACAACAGGCTGCCTTCCCAGCTAAGGCTCACCATCCCAAGGACAGGACTGAGACATGAAGAAGCTCTTTGGAAACCACTGCAGTTCAGCCCTTGCCTGGGTTTAGGGAACTCTCTCTCTGCTATATTCTTCCTGCTGTCTCACCAGGTCTGACATCTGTTACCAGGACCCCAGACTCTAAAGAATTCTAACATAGAGGAGAGTAATGCCCTCATCACTAGAAAACCTAAGTGTCTTCCTGAAAGTTGAACCAGCTGGTCACTCTTACTAGTCCTTCTTCAGTTATACCCATATTCCGCATCTCTCCATTGCCCTCCCCAGGGATTGTACAGTTGTTTTCCCATTCAGGCCAAATCACACACTCCTTACTCCTCCATACTGTGCAAACTCTTTGACCAACAGCATAAGCGCTGGGTTTATTGACACAGCTAAACAAATCCTGTAAACAGGAATCAGACAGATTCACAGATCCCAGACATCTCGCCCAACTCTCCACAGAAACAAATTCAAATGCACAGACCAAAGCCAGAATGCAACCTCATACTTCTACCAGCAATCCCAGCAATTCCTCTTCCTGGGTGGGGAGATGGGAGAAGAGAAACTGCCATGTCCCAGCCATGTCTGTCTAACAGGCTTCTTTCTGGTTTCCAGCCTTTACCACCTGCACCTGTCCAGCTTCTCAGCAGCACCGAATCTTCACTGAGCTCCAAGAAGCCCACATCACTGTGTCCCACAGCTTACCAATCCCATTGAGTCCAATCAGGCCATAGCGCCTCCCGGAGTTCAGCTCAAGTTTTGTATCACTCAGCAGCTCTTGGCCGTGGAAGGTTAGCGAGAGGTTAATGATGTGTACATCAGTGCTGTTGGGATGGGAGGCCAGCACTCCTGTCACAGCACGGGCAGCAGCTTTCTTTAATTCAAAGTCCTCCAGCTCCTTTGTAAGAGCATCCACCTCTATATGCAGAAACAGACCAGAAGTGTTACTGATTTACCAACACAAGGGAAGCCATAAGCCCCTGTACCAATAGGCCCAGGACCACAAAAACAACTCCCATGTCCCTATTTCTACAGAAACGTTGAGGAGGCCCTGATACAATGACACTCAGCTTTTCAGCTTAGCAGACAGATAAATGGTCTAACAGGAACTTCCACCTGCTCTCTAAATAAAATCTGACCATTAGAACTAAATGAGCAGCCAGATAACATACTACCATATATACATACAGCTATCCTGTTCTCCAAGTATGACGCGAGTAACCCTCACTGCAGGAAGGACTGGGGTGGGAAAAGAACTTACAAAGTATTGCTTGCAACCTGAAGGAAAGGGCTGGCCAAAAGAGAACTTGGCTAGAAAATAAATGAACGGAAAGCTGTGAGGAGCAAAGAAACAGCAGCATTGGAATAGGCCCTACCAATTTTTTGGTAATATGTCCATATGCATGCCCCCCTCTTCTTTTCCTGCTACAGCATAAGCAAATCTTTCCTGTCATGCTGATCTTCTGTTGCAGCCCTGAGTTACAGTCCAATTTTCACTCCTTGGTGAGGCACCACCATTTGATGAAGAAAATAGCATTGAAGATCTCAGCAATACTCCAGCTGCTCAGAACAGAGACCTGGTGTTCAGACTGTTCATGTTCAGGCCAACGAGGCATAGCACCCTGGCTGTCAGCATCTAGCACTCCTGGCAAAATCACTCGCTTGGCAAAATCACTATTATCACCAAGGCAAATGTGCCTTAGCCAAGAAGGAGGAAAAAAAAGTCAACTGTACTGACACAGGACCCCTTTGAAAGCTCGGGTAGTGCAATTAGACGAGTTACATCAACAACCAAGCCAGATGAGTGAAAAGAGGGGCAAGGCAGTTTTATCCTTGAGGTGCAATTATTTCACAGGGAACTGCCTGTAAGAAATATTCATGTCCCGACCCACATAACCTGCCCTCTGATGTTTGCACTGGTTTACCAGCCTCCCCGCGGCACCCAGCGCCCGCTCGCCACCTCCGCCCTGCAGCAACCCGAGCCGCCGGCGCCGCTCTGCGCGCACCAGCGCAGCTCGCAGCGGCAGGCGGAGCGCTTCCACCCAGAACAGCCCGCTCCCGGGCCGCCGAGAGCCCAAAGCCCGGCCCCGTCACCCCCACCGCGGCTCCCCAGGCTTCACCAATAGGAAAGCGGTATGCAAAGCAGCCATGGGAGGGGACGGCGATTGGCCGGCTCGGTCCGGGCGGGCGCCGAGTGCCCGCCCGGAGCCGGCGGCGCCGGTGCGGGTCGGGCCGGGGCTCAGGGTCGCCCCGCCGCGGCGGACGCCTGCGCCAGCCTGCGGTGACCGGGCCAAAGTCGCGTTCACGAAGTGGCTGGGCCTTGCCCAGGGTCCAAGCCCGCCAGCCCGGTCACCAGGCGCGAGTGCCGCCAGCACCAGTTCTCAGGAGTGTGCCTGGGGACCACGGGGGCGCTGGCAAACAGCGCCGTCCTCGGGAGGCCGGCCCCTTCGCTTTGCCCGCCTGCCCCCTACATCCTTGGGTCTCTGTCACACATGGAGTGCCTCTTAAAACAATGCACTGCGGGCTGAACCTGAAACACACTTGTGTGCCCAACAGCCTGTGGGTTACCAGGTGGGC
Organism: Phaethon aethereus; assembly: GCF_964289735.1. Taxonomy (NCBI): domain Eukaryota; kingdom Metazoa; phylum Chordata; class Aves; order Phaethontiformes; family Phaethontidae; genus Phaethon; species Phaethon aethereus. The sequence goes on from NC_138582.1 coordinate 171,935,613, forward strand.
TAAATTAAGGACAAAAAATAAACACTCTCTCTCTCTCTCTCTCTCTCTGTAAGCTTTACTTTACCTATTTCCTTTAGGGAGGTCAACAGGTCTTTGTTGACAAAGTTTCTTTCATTAAGATAGCCAGGCTCTTAGTTTCTGCAAACCAGATATGCCCCAGAGAAACAGATGAACAGAGCATCATAGCAGTATCAGTAAGAATTCAGACACTACAGGGGTTTCTGCAGCAGGAAAAAAACAAAACCAAAACCAAACCCCAACAAACATGTCTGGGCATCAGGTACCAGATGACTGGGGCCGCATCTATTTGAGAGGGAAAAGACACCATCAGCATCCTCTATCTTTACCCTGCAAGCCTCAAGTGAGGGCCTAGGGAAATCCTTCACCCGCAGCTTATGGAGAGCCACCACAAATTGCTGTAGGTGTCCTGCTGGCTCAAAGGATAGAGTGTGGCCCTAATGGTAGACAACGCAGCTGGCCCAGTTCAGCACAAGCCCATGCCCACGGGGTATTTAATCTGAAGCGAAACAAGTGTCCCAGTTTACTAAGGCATGGGCACAACCAAATGTTGGTCCTGTCCACGAACAGGCCCTGGCTGGACACTCCCAATACCTGAACACATGGGGCTGCCGGGCTGACGCCCACCGAAGGCACCCTGTCGGGCGTGCCGGGGCACCGGCAGCGTCATCCCCCGCGGGGTGCACGAACACAAGCCAGGCACCCGCCGGCGCGGCGGGACTGGCATTATGGCAGGGCTGCCTCTCACCTGGAAGCGACGTTCCGTTGGCCTCTGTGGGCCGGACCTCCTGCGGCTCCGTCCCGGCATCGCCGTTCTCCTCCGGGGCCCGGCGTGGCCGCTGCCGGGCCTTGGCCGCTTCCTTCTTCTTGGCTGCCTTCTTCTTGGCCAGGTCCGAGGGCATGGCGCGGAGGAGGGGCTGCGGCGGAGGTACGACAGGGGCCGTTAGGCCGCGCCGACCCGGGTCGCCCCACCCCAGTTCCCCGCCTCGGCAGTCCCGCGAGCCGCCCGCCCCGGACCACGCGGCGCCGCTGGGCCCAGCCGAGGGCTGCCCGCTCGCTATGATGCGCGCGCCACGCTGCCTAACCCAGTGAGGCTCACGCTCACTCCCACTCCTCCCTCGCCGCGTCGCGCCGCGCCTCCAGGCCCGATCCGCACCGGCTAGTCCGCGCTTTCCTTCTGTCGCAACAGGACAGCTGCTACCGCGTGCGCACGCCCCACCCTCTCGGACCAGCGGCCAATCGACGCGCGAAGCGTCACCCGCGCCGGGCTACCGCGCTGCTCTGGGAAGTGGAGTTCGCGCTTCCTCCGTCGGCTGGGCCGGAGCGTGCGGTCGGCTCCCGGGCACTGCGTGTCCCGGCGTGCACCGCGCCGCTCGCGCCAGGGACAGCCCCAGGCCCCACCCCCGGCGCACGCCGTGCGTGAGCCCTCCGTGAGCGCGCGGGGGGCGGTGGTTCGCTGTACCATAGAGGCGAAGGCGCCAACCAGGTAGAGTGGCTGCTGGGGCACCATAGAGAGAAAAGGGGAAGCGGAAGCGCGCGAGGCTTACGATGAGGCGGCTGAGGTGGCAGCGGCGAGAGCGCGGCCGGGCAGGAGCCGCCGTCTCCCCGGGCACGGAGCTCTGGGCCGTACCCGGCCCTGCCACCAGCCTGCGGGCAGAAGGGCCACTCAGCCTGCAGGTGAGAGAGCCCCGGGGCCGCTGACCCGCGCGGGCCGGCGTTGGGGTGCGGTGCGCATCCCCGCGGGGGCTGCCGCTCTCTCATCCGCCCGCCGCCCGAGTGCCCCGCGCCGCCCGAGTGCCCCGCGCCGCCCGAGTGCCCCGCGCCGGCGATGTCCCGCGGTCGCCGGTTCCCCGGCGCCGCAGCAGTCTCGTGAGCCCCCCCCCGGACGTAGCTGGCCTGCGGCCGCCCCCACCCGGACTGAGCCGGACTGCCCCGCGGCTGAACGTCGCCCCTCAGGGGCCCCGCTGGCGGCAGCGTCGCCATGCGCCTGGCTGCGCTGCTGGCTGCGCTGCGGCCCGTGCTGCCGCTCGTCCTGGGCCTGTCCCTTGGCTGCAGCCTGAGCCTGCTGCGTGCCTCCTGGAGCCAGAGCGGCGGCGAGGACCCGTGCCTGGGGGCGGCAGGTCGTCCCGGGCCCCTCGCCAGCGGAGCGCGTCTGGAGGCAGCAGATGGAAGGGTGGGCCCGGGCCGCGAGGACTTCAGGCCTAGGATTGTTCCATACTACAGAGACCCCAACAAGCCTTACAAAAAAGTGCTCAGGTAAAGTCTGTTCTTTTGGCCAGGCTTTCCTTCCAGGAAATAATCACATATGGATGGTATTTGGGATTCTAAATCTTCCAGTGAGTTAACAGGTTAAAGGTGGAATATGCTATTTGAAATACCTTATGTAGTAACGGAATGATGCAACAAAGCAATCGCTAAGACTGTTGCCTTAAAGGGGGGCAAGAGAAGTGTCTAGGAAGTTAATTTAAAAAAGAAAACAACAAAAATGCCCAAGAAGGTTGAGAATATGTCTTCTTTTATTACTTATGTCTAATTATAACACATTAAATTATTCTTCAAAACTTTTTTAACCAGTCTATTCATTAAGAAAATTTTGAGTAATTTATATTAATGTATGTAACTTGCAAGTGGTCAGCTCTGGTTTGTTCGGGTTTTTTTTGCTTACAGTAGCACAGTTTCTTAACTCGGGTAAATGATGAGAGATTCTAGTTTCCTTGAAGGAAGCACGTGTTTTTACAAAATGGGATTTTTACTAGTGAATCTTCTCTTAAATCTCTATTTTTAGGCTTAATTGCTTCACCATTGGTAGACTCCAGCAGATAAAGACTTATCCCAAGTTACCATAATCCTTTGATTTTTGTCATGTAGGTATGTGCTTCCTTTACAGAACTCGCTACATCCAGACAGAATTGGGATTCCATGAGAGACTGTTTGTGGCTGTGCTGACCTCCAAGGCTACCCTGAATACATTGGCAGTAGCAGTGAACAAGACAGTAGGCCATCACTTCCCACGCCTGCTGTACTTTACAGGGTTGCGCAGTGCCAAGGTGCCTCATGGCATGGTGCTGGTGGCCCATGGGGATGAGCGTCCCATTTGGCTCATGTATGAGACCATGCACTATATCCATCAGCATTTTGGTTCTGACTATGACTGGTTCTACATCATGCAGGATGACACCTATGCCCAGGCTGAACAGGTCAAGGCTCTGGTGACACACCTAAGTATTAACCAAGATGTATACCTGGGACGAGCAGAGGAATTTATTGGGGGAGATGAGCAGGCCCGCTACTGCCATGGTGGCTTTGGCTACCTGATCTCCCGCAGCCTGCTGCTTAAGCTCCATCTGCACCTGGACAGCTGTCGCAATGAGATCCTTAGTGTGCGTCCAGATGAGTGGCTGGGACGTTGCATCATTGATTTCCTTGGCATCACTTGTGTTTCCCAGCTCCAGGTATTACTTCCCTTCTCAGGGTTTTGTGTTAGCTAAGCCTGACAGAACCCCTGTTCTTGCTAGTTCCCTGCTGCATAGTAAAGGGGCTTTTCTCTGAACCTCTGTTGTGAGTTAGAGAGGAATAAAGGGCTGTGTGGTGTGGCAGTGTTGAGGAGAGGCCCATAATCAAAGCTGAGATGTTGGGGGAGAGAGCACATACAGTATTTAAGTTTCAGCCTATTAACAGATGCTGATCCACAGGTTTTTGGAGGTTGGATAAAGGGCACATTGCTACCAAGAAGCAAGCAGGCGTGTAGTATGTGGGATAGAACTGGGAGAACAACTCTGCTATTTTTGTCTCTAGGTACTGCAGTCAGCATGGAAAGAGGGGCAAATGCATGTCAGGTAAGGGAAGGCTTCTCTGTGAAATTGAGTTCCATGCCACTCTTTCTGGCTCTTGTTCACGTCAGGGCCAGCATTATCACACCTATGAATTGGCCAAAAATACTGAGCCAGAGAAGGAGGAAGAAGAGGAGTTCCAAGCAGCTCTTGCTGTGCACCCTGTTTCCGACATGACCCTGATGTACCGGCTGCACAAGCACTTCAGCAGGATCCAATTGGACAGAGCCTACCAGGAGATCCAGGACCTCCAGGTATGTGGTGAGGGATATCTGCAAAAACTCCTTGACCAAACAGGTTTCCTTTTCTTTCAACACAGTGAAGGACGATTATTGCTTCTGCTTGTAGATGTCTGTCAGCCAGACATAGGATGTAGTCTGCATCTCAAATAGCCCTTCTGACACCACACTGTCTTAGACTACTAGAATGGTTTGAGTTGGAAGGGACCTTAAAGATCATGTAGTTCCAACCCCCCAGCTGTGGGTAGGGACACCTTCCACTAGACCAGGTTGCTCAAAGCCCCATCCAACCTGACCTTGAACTCTTCCAGAGGTGGGGCATCCACAACTTCTCTGGGCAACCTGTTCCAGTGTCTCACCACCCTCATAGTGAAGAATTTCTTCCTTATACGTAATATAAATCTACCCTCTTTCAGTTTAAATCCCTTACTCCTTGTCCTATCACTACATGCCTTTGTAAAAAGTCCTTCTCTAGCTTTCTGGTAGGCCCCCTTCAGGTACTGGACGGCTGCTATAAGGTGTCCCCAGAGCCTTCTCTTCTCCAGGCTTAACAGCCCCAACTCTCTCAGCCTGTCTTCATAGGAGAGGTGTTCCACCCCTCTCGTAATCTTCATGGCAGTCCTCTGGAATCCAACAGTGCTGGTATGATGCTACCAGGATACAGTTCTAGGTGGTGAAGCAGGCCTGGGGGGAAGATGGACTAGACCTCTTTGAGAAAGTGGTAGGGATCAGTATGCATTCTCTCTTTGCACAGATGCAGATCAGGAACCTGACGTCATTGACCCCTGCAGGTGAGGCAGGCTTGACGTGGCCAGTGGGCATTAATGCCCCATTTCTTCCAAAGTCACGTTTTGAGGTAATCAGCTGGGACTACTTCACTGAGCAGCACCTCTTCTCCTGTCCTGATGGCTCCCCCAAGTGTGAGCTCTCTGGAGCCAGCAAAGCAGATGTCAGTGAAATCATTGAGTCTGCACTTGAGCAACTCAACAGTCGCTACCAGCCTCTGCTGCGCTTCAGCAAGCGGCAGTTGCTGAATGGCTATCGGCGTTTTGACCCCACACGGGGCATGGAATATACACTGGACCTACTGCTGGAGGCAGTGACCCAAAAGGGTCACAGTCATGTTCTGGCCAAACGAGTGAGCTTGGTGCGGCCCTTAAGTAAGGTGGAAATTATACCCATGCCATATGTGACAGAGGCCACACGGGTGCAACTGGTGCTTCCCTTGACAGTGCAGGACCTGGATTTTGTGGCAAACTTCCTGGATATGTTTGCTATGAACACACTGGACACACATGATAATGCCTTGCTGACTTTGCTTTTCATCTACCATCCCTATGATGCCCAGCGAGTCAGTCAGGTAGATGTTTTTGCTGGAGTCAAAGCCATGGTAGGAGAGCTAGAGAAACGCTATGCAGAAGTTAAAATCCCCTGGATTAGTGTCAAAACTGAGGTGCCATCGCAAGTGAAACTCATGGATATAGTCTCAAAGAAGCACCCTGTGGATACACTCTTCTTCTTGGCCAGTGTCTGGACAGAAATCAACATGGAGTTCCTGAACCGCTGCCGCATGAATACTATCAGCAATTGGCAGGTCTTTTTCCCAGTACATTTCCAAGAGTTCAATCCTGCGTTGGTGTACCGTGGTGAGCAGACTGCTTCTTCCAGCACTGACTTCCTGAGGGATGGGCATTTTGACAGACATTCATTTGCTGAGGCCTGCTTTTATAACTCTGACTACATGACAGCACGTACCAAGCTAGCAGCTGATATCTTAGATCGAGATGAGGTGCTGGAGAGCATGGAGGTATTTGATGTCTTCCTCCACTATTCCGGACTGCACCTATTTAGGGCCGTGGAGCCAGGGTTAGTGCAGAAATACGCACTAAGGAGCTGCAATCCCCGGCTTAGTGAGGAGTTATACCACCGCTGTGTGCTTAGTAACTTGGAAGGACTTGCATCCCGCTCACATTTAGCCATGGCCCTCTTTGAGCAGGAACAAGCCAACAGCACTTAAGAGACTAGAAACATCAAGAACTTCTCAGCACCTTAACACTTGGCACTTTCCATCCCCTTCCCAGCCTTGCCATGGGTGAAGGGCATGTGAGGTCAAGGGAGGAGGAGGGTTTTCCCAGCCCTGCTCTGAGGCACAGGCATGGACTAGGGAGAGAGGCTGTTTCTGTGGGGGTTTTGTGGATTGGGTTTTTTTGGTTTGTTTTGGGGTTTTTTTTTGTGTGTGTGTGTGGTTGTTCTTTGTTTTATTTTTTAAATAAATAAAAATTTCTTTCCAGGCAGACTCCTGTGGTTACTTGTGAACTTTATAGTGTTCGGGATGAGGGATGTAAAACAAGCTGTAGAGTCGACCTTTAAGCTATGCAATTCTGCTGAGCAGTGCAGAGAGAGACAGAATATAAGCTATGTACTGGAACAAAATAACCTTGACTATGCTACACTCAGTGCTGCTGTTGTACCCTCCTGTATGTTTGTGTCTTCATGCATTCATTTTTCAAGAAGTCATAAACACAGCTTGCCTAGTTTGCTGCTGGACAAAGCTATTCAATGTACTTTCACTGTGGCTCCTCCACAACTGCAGAACAGTCATTTCATTGTGTAATCTGGCAAGGTGAAGGAACAGAAAATTCCCTTTGACATGCACCAAGCTTCCTTCAGTTGGACTGAGAACTGTGGTATTACACAGGGTTGTTGTATGCCCTAGAGAGCAACCAGGAACTGTCTGAAGGTCCCCAACAGCTACCTTTCAGCTCTGCAGATTGAGCAAAGTGTTACCCCTGAAAATAACAGATCGTCACTTCCTATCATAGATGGGCAAATGGCAGGGCTAGCAAATTTAACAGTTCAGCTTCAATTTGATTAGCTGGTAAGTCCTGCACTTCTCTAAAGTGGTGAGCCCATGCAACTGTTCTAAGGGACAGAAAATTCCTTGCTTACACCATACTTTTTGGTTGTGTTCCTGGCACACAGTTTTGGGACCTGGTTCCCATCTGGTATATCCACCTGCATCTCAGTGGAAGCAGGCAACTGTTTGCTTATTCCCAAGGGCTGTTATTCCCCATTGATGTCCATGTTTTCATTAGTGTAATCTATTAAATGGATGAAAAGCTGTCTTTTAATGACCAGGTACGGGTGTTCAGTATGCTCCTATGGGAACAGGTTTTTGGCCAAATGCCACTCATTATATTTGATTATTTGAGGGGAAAAAATGTTAGTAAAAGTTTGCAGATAACAGGCTAACCAAGTGGGAGAAAATGAGGACAGGTCCGTTATACAGAATGATTCACATATAAGATGTACTTATGTCCAAGACAGGTAGCTGCAAAATCATTTATCTAGAAATTAAGCAAACTGGTCATGTGTTAGACCTTCCTATTCTGTATTGCAGAGAAGGGACCTCTAGGGTTCATCTAGTTCAACCTCCCCCTGCACAAAGGGTCAGCTAGAGCAGGTTGCTCAGGACTATGACCAGTTGCATTTTAAATATTTCCAAGGATGGAGACTCCACAATCTTTCCCAGCAATCTGTTCCAATGTATAGTTAAAAAGTTCTTTCTCACATTTAAATGGAATTTCTTGCATTTCAGTTTGTGCCTGTTGCCTCTCATCATGTCACAGGACACCACTGAGAAGAGCCACGCTGACCCTGGCTAAACAATCTACAGGCAAAACAATCCCTGCTCTCACAGCCTCACCTGTATGACAGATGCTCTAATTAACCATCTTTGCAGCCCTTTGCTGGACTTACTCCAGTATGTCCATGTCTGTCTCGTACTGATGAGCCCAGAACTGGGCTCAGCACTCCAGATGTGTCTCGTCAGTGCTGAGCAGAGGAGAGGGATCCCTGCTCTTGACCTGCTGGCAACATTCCTAATGCAGCCCTGGATGCTATTGGCCACCTTTGCTCCGAGGGAATGCTGCTGCCTTGTTTAACCTGGTATCCAGCAGGACTCCACCAATCTTATTACTGCAAAGCTTTCAGCTTTCCAGCTGCTTCTTTCCAGAAATCAAAGGGCAAAGCCCTGAAGTGAACCTGTGAATTTGAGTGTGATAAGTCAGTGAGTGTGACTAACCCCATTCTTGGCGGCTTAAGCACTGTTTAAGGAAAGAGATTGTATTTGCTATACTCTTGAGGAGTATGAGGTGGAGATCTGGTGCCAGCATCAAAAGAGATGCTGAAAGATTAGAAAAGGATACAAAGAAGTATTCGAAGTCTGGAACATTGCTTCAAATTGGGTAGAAATCTCATGTTTGTTTATTTTAAAAGAGATGTCTTACATGGGAACAAGTCATCTCTGCTGAATGTCTTGGAATGCATGTTTGTTGCTAAGCAAACCTTCAAAGAATGAGAACTAGAGAAGCTAACTAGGGAACGTTTTCTTGTTATGAGTGATGGTTTTGCTTGAGGAGGTGCTGATCTATTATGATCCCAGTAGGCAAGGCACTCAGACTGTGTAAGGTATCATTTAAAATACGATTTATCAGAGCTAATACTATAAAGAGAGAACAGTATAGAAAATCGTCCATCCTTTAGATGCAGGGAACCCCAAGTGGTGTAGCGCTGAATGGGCCTCTCATCCACACAGAGCACACCATGCAGATCCCATCTGTAGATTCTCCCATTTCCATTATTAGAGCTAGTACAGGATTACCAGAAAACAGCTCTATTCACCATCTCTGCTGTCAGACAGAGAAGGTGTTTGAATGAGAATTTCCTGCCTCAATTTTAGACCAAGGCAAAGCCTCACCAGTGGCATAATGGCTGCTATGGGCTGAGCGCTGCCTGTGGGCCCTTCTGTTATGACGGGGCTCGCTGCTGTTGTCCTGCGGCCAAGGGATTTGTGCTGCACAGGCCTGTGCGCACGCAGGTTAAGTGTTACGTGTGTCATCGACTCCTCAATGTACAGTCACCATCTTTCGGCCAGTTTTGGTTGGGATAGAGCTAATTTTCTTCAGAATATCTAGTATAGGGTTATGTTTGGGATTTGTGCTGGAAACAAGGATGTTTTAGTTACTGCTGAGCAGTGCTTAGACAGAATCAAGACCTTTTCTGCTTCTCACACCACCCCACGAGTGGGCAGGCTGGGGTGCACAAGAAGTTGGGAGGGGGACACAGCTGGGACAGCTGACCCCAACTGCCCAAAGGGGTATTCCTTACCATATGATGTCATGCTCAGTATATAAAGCTCGAGGAAGAAATCACAGAATGCTTTGGGTTGGGAGGGACCTGTAAGGCCCATCTAGGCCAACCCCTGCCATGGGCAGGGACATCTTCCACCAGAGCAGATTTGCTCAGAGCCCCGTCCAACCTGACCTGGGATGTTCCCAGGGATGGGGCATGCACCACCTCTCTGGGCAACCTGGGCCAGGATTTCACCACCCTCAGTGTCAAAAATTTCTTCTTTCAATCTAGTCTAAATCTCCCCTCTTTTAGTTTAAAACAATTAAAACCAGTTTGAAGCCATTAGCCCTTGTCTTATTGCTACAGGAGTTATGCATTTCTCATTGTAAAATATTTCTTCTAATCTTCACATAAATTTCATGAACGTCTTGTACATTCTTTTTTTTTTCTCTCTGTTTCCTTCAAGCCTTACAAAAAAGGGCTCTGCCACCAGGGGCCTTATTGCGGTCTCTCAGATCAACAGCACCTATTCACCCCAGATTGTCTACCAGTATAGATTTGTTACATCATGTCTTAAACTGTAAACTTCACAGGATTGAGATAGCTCTGTATTTTAGTGTCTAAAGAAGTGGGTCCTAGTAAAATTAAGCTGCTTGCGCATTAATACAGTCAATTTCTTTCCAGACTTACCTTTTTTTGTTTGGATTTTTTTTTTTTTTGATACAGTCCTCTTTGGACAAGTGACACGCCTTCATTTTTCCCAAGCACAGAAGTTTCCACTTGACTGCTTTAAGACAAAATCTATCTGAATAGCCTTATTCTGCTACACACTCTTCTCAATTGTTATACTATCTTTATGACTGTTTTTTGCAGTGTTCATTTTTTACACCACCTGCAGATTTTGCCGGCAGAGATCTTATATTTCCTTCCAAATCATCAATTAAGTGTCAAACAACACTTGCTGGAGAACTGTCCCCCTGGGACCTAAGTAGAAGTGCCCAAATCCAACAATTGGCTCTCATTTGTAATGCCACCCAGTTCTTAACTCACATTTGTTTGCTGGTGTATAACTTTCTGTTTAATAGTTAAAGCCCTGCATTAAATCAAATGGATTTTCAGGTCTGTAATGGCTGTCTGATCATCTTTAACTCAACGTGTAACTTCAAAGACTTAAGTTGTTTGCCAAGTCTTACTTGCTGTACAACAACCTTGACTAGTATTAGTTATACAGTAATGCCAGCTACACTAAATTTCTTATCAGTTGGCATTCCTGGTTTCAATTGCTTGTAGTCTAATATTAGGTATCTGTAAAGAGCGATTAACATTTTTCTTGTTTGGTGTAAGCCTGGATCAGTTAATTCAACATTTAATTTGATTTTTTTCTTTCCTCTTTACAGCATTTGCTTTATTGCTTTTTTAGTTTACTCTCCCCAGGCTGTTCCAGCTAGAGCATAACTGAAAGTTAACCTGTGTGCCTGTGAGACACAAGTTATTCCTTTCATATAGCCTAATCTCACCTTGGAATGCAGAGTTTTGATCAGTTAACCAGAATCTTCAGCTGATGGACTCAGCAGTTTGCTGGCAGTATTTCCTGCCTTTCCTTTCCCACAGAGCTGGATTTAAATTAAAAAATAAAAAAAATCAGCCTCCATCTTCCCTCAGTTTTCTCCCAGGATACTAGATGCTCTTAAGAGTTTTAAGTTCTATGTAGTATTGTGCGACGAGCGAGGGAAGGCATGCAGTCGACTCAATATGAGTGATAAAGCAAGCTTCAACTTTATTGCAAAACCTTACACATATTTATACACTAAGTTCTACCTTATGCATACTTGTCTTACAATCATTGGCTTAGCCCTAAAGATTACATTATCATACTCCTACTTGCGGTTACTGCTACGTGGTCCGGGTTCCATCCTGTTTTTCTTATACAGTGCTTCTTCTTAGCTGTTTACCACAGCTCCTTCTCCTCAAGGCCGAGCCCTGCAGATGTCCAGCTGTTTACCAGCTTCCCAGTGCCACAGCTCCCTCTTCTCAAGGCCGAGCCATGCAGATATCTAGCTGTTTACCAGCTTCTCAATGCTGCAGCTCCTTCTCCTTAAGGTCGAGCCGTGCAGAGTGATCCCAACATCTCCCCCTTTTTGTTTTTGTATAAACAAAACCTGATGGATCATTTGCAACCCAAGGACTGTGAGGAAGATGGACCCTCTGTACATTCTTGTATCGTCCTGTGCCGCGAACTCAGCCCAGCAGTTGGTAGGTGCCAGCTTTACGTGGGCGTCCCCACGGAGGCAACGGTGGCCTTGCTGTACACCAGCCCACTGCCCTTCAGGAAATCCCGGTATTACACATTTGTAGAGGAACGAGTTTCGACACACGTGGCCAGCGAGTGTCGGAACTCACCTCAGTTGTCACCTTTTAATACAGGGAGCCTATGGCGTATGCGCCCGCTGGCCAGACGTGCTGCACGCGCCACAGCCATCCCGTCTATTGGTTCGTAGGCTTTGTTCACACGGCATTTTTTCATAACTCAGCAGTCACATATCAACTTATGCTTAAGTCAATAGCAGAATATTACAAAGCAAAACAATTCTAGCTGTACTACTTCTAGTGATATAAACTACTCCTAGTGATAGAAAAAAGGTACTTGTATAAGGCTATGAAGACCAATATTATATCTTACCAAAGCATTTGTAGTTATAGAACGCTTTGCCTCAAAAGCTTTCCACGTTCATCTCATGATACCGCAAATTTCAGTGTGATTTACCCCTACATTTTCTTTTGACTGAGGTGGCATCCAGATTGCGATGACACCTGATAGTGTCATGATGTGTCCAACGATGATGATGGCGACTGCCCCACCCATGGCCTCACCCACTTCGAGGCACCTGCAAAGCGGGTTACCCATGGTTTTACCCATGGTTTTAAACAGCCACCACCGTCAACCTCGTCCCCTGGTTAGCAGTTGAAAAGGTCCTTTCTCCTTCCGCAAATAATTTAACACATATAAGGCTTTATTCAAACGTTCTTAGGGTAATGTGGTAGCCTCTCCCCCTTTTTGTTTTGAGCGTGATTATCTAACAAAGCTCATTCATTGGGTGTGTAAGATACTTGTTTGAGTTATTAGCTAGCCAAGCATTCTTTACTACCTTTTGAACCATTCCTTGTAGACAATGCAATAAACATGGTACAATAAGCATTAGTATTAAGATAACAAGTACTATAACAACTGCCCCTTTTATTAAGTCTTGTAACCATCCACTTAGGCCCAAACTTGACAGCTATGATTCGAGGTTTAGTGAACTTGTCTGTAACCTGTCCGTTAAGTCCTTCAGTTTTTGTAATTGTTGAGTTACCGACTGCGATGTATCTATTAAATTCATACAACACATGCCATCAAACTCCTCACACCCGTGCCCTTGGGCCAAAAGTAGGAAGTCGATAGCTGCCCTATTTTGCAATGTCGCATGCCTTATTGAGTCAGTTTCCATTAACAAAGCACTGAGTGTTGCAGAAGTAGCATTGGTTTGTTTCGCTAGCCAACATCCCAATTTATTTAAAGTGGTTAAGCCTTGGGCAGCAGCGACCCCAGGGGCAAGGAAAGAGGTTAGTATGGTTTTGTCCGCAGTCCAAAAATCCAGTTGGTCATTGCACTCTTCCTGATATTTTCAAATCTGTCATCTTATTCTATGCCGTCGGGTAAGGTTCAATATCATAGAAGTGTTGGGAGTTAACAATGTTAGGTGCCCCAATGTGTAAGGACCACCTCTCAAATGGGAGGGAACACCTTGCCATGCACGATCACCACAAATCAAGAATATTCCTTTAGGGAGTCTCATTGGGACAATAGTAGAGTGTGAGATGTTGCTCGTTGTATAATTACACCAATTGGTAGCATTCTGAAAAATGGCTAACGTAGGGTTTACATCCTGTGACCTGGCTATCTTCTCAGTAATTTTCTGCAAAGCTTGGTGTTGATCCTCATTCAGTTGACGTCGCTCTGGAGCCTCCACCGAAGACTCCAGGAGCGGCATCAATGGCCTTAGATCATCATTAGTAATTCTGCAAATATTGCGAACCCACTGTATATCCCCCATTAATTTTGGGACATCAGAAAGATTTTCTATTTTCGCCTTAATCTTTATTTTTTGTGAGTGGACCGCTGCCCTGGTAATAATCCAGCTCAAATATTGCCATGGTCCCTTCTTTTGCCTTTTTTTTTTTTTTTTTTTTGAGTGATATTTTTAAACCCCGTTTTCCTAAATAGTGCTCTAAGTGCTGTAAAATGTGGTCTGCATTCATTTGTGTCCCTGCTATTAATATATCAACTATATAATGATACATTATTAAATCTGGATACTTTTTCCACACCGGTTCTAGAGCCCATGCCACAAATGTCTGACACATCGTAGGTGAATTTTGCATTCCTTGTGGTAACACTACCCAATGATACTTTTTGCTAGCTCTCCTTTATTTACCGATGGTACCGTAAAGGCAAACTTCTCCGCATCCTCAGCTGCTAAGGGAATGGTAAAAAAGCAATTGAAATATACTCTTCGATTCCCTGCAAAAGAAATGATACATTTGTGACAATAATTACAACGACATAGAACAAACCCACAACACCGTTTTACAAATATGGCATATTGAAGTTCCTGCTCTTGACTGTCCGGGGAGAGCCGCTGAGACAGTCAACGAGCCATCATTCTGCATACAAAAGAGTGAAAGCATCAGCTGGTGGTACGTCGGAGTTGACTGCGTCCGTGGGACGTGTGACAAGATCTTCAGGTCTTACTGCCGGCCGTACCGACCTGGCTGGTACCTGCTTCACTCCGTCCCCTCCCTCTCTGCCAAAGTCTCTTGTCTCATGCCTCGCCAATGTTGGGCAGGGTCGTATCTTGACTTGGGGGAAGGATCATCCCAGGCAGCCCCCTCCTGTTGCGGCACGGGTCAGGAGGCGGGGGCCAAGGAGGACTCGCCACCTCCGTTGGTTGCGTTGGGGGGGGGGTGGGGTGGGGGGGGCGGGCGGGGGTCGCTCGTTCTCACCATCCCCAGCTCGGCCTCCCTTCTCTCCCAAGGCTGTGGCAGCGGCAGCTGCTGCCGCCGTCCGCTCTGATTTTATCGCCTTTATAGAGTCTCTGACTAATCGCCAGGTTGTTAACACTTTCGCAGCCGTATGATCCTCTTTAGAGGCTGCCTCAAACACCAATTTCCCTGCTTTCTCCCAGGTAGGTAACTCAAAAGCTGTTGCAGAGTCTGCTGCTAGCCCCTGGCTCTTCAAAACAGTCTCGAATAGCAATCGCCATGTTGTTGCTAGCTCCGCTGCTTGCCCATCTCCTTTCGAGACTCACCCCATTGATCTTTCACATGGGCACACAGGGGAACACTGAGTACATTGTTCTGGGCAACATTGTCCCGTCTTGCCCTCACATACATCATCGTAGATCTGTTTCTCTGGCTTATCTATGCAGCTGGTTTACTCGGTGCATCTGGCACCTCAGGAGGTGCAGTCGGAGTCGCTGAAGGTCCTGGACCCTCTGACTCAGTTAAAAAGGGATTGGTTGAAGACGGTTTAACAGCCTCCTCCATATCAGCTGCAGCTTTTCTCTCTGCCTTTAAGGCTTTTAATGTGTTTAACATCAACTTCCATGTCGTCACTAACTCTGCGGTGGTTTTATGTCCATTCCCAATATGTTCCTATAACATTTTTCCTATCTCCTCCCACGTCTCTGCCTTAAACGCCACAGACGCATCGGGGGGGTACCCTTTTTGGCACCAAATTAGAAGCCTTCTAAGTGTATATTCATCATATTTCAGTCCTCTCTTAGAGAGCATATGCAGCAGGAGTCTGACCATCGCCCCTTCTTCATGCGATGCATTCTGCCTTTAGTTCTTTTAATGTCTCTAGGATCAACCTCTAGAGCGTCATAGATTTTATACTGTCTTTGTTGCCTGTGCTATTCGCTTTTCAGTTTTATATCTTTTCATGCAATGAATAACATCTCTCCAAGATTTCATTAATTTTTTTGCTGATTTATCATCATCGATTACTAGATCCCACAAACAATCTCCATAAGAACGCCACTCGTCTACTTCAAACATACTTTCAGGGTCTTTAAAAAACCCTTTCGCTTTCCCTAACACAATTAACCCAGCCAGATCTTTTAATTGGCTTACTCCCCGCTTTTCTAAAAAGCATTTTAAGATTTCGAATGCTACCTCTATTTCCATTGCGCGCTACGTTGACCTTCTTAATTATCCGGTCAATTATTTTTGCAGCCTTTTCCCTTGGGTAGCCTTCTTTCGGACGGCGAACCCCTTCTTAATTATCCTGGGTTCAAGCACGGATCAGGCGCGCCGCGGCAGCGTCCGCCGATCTTCTGCTCCCTGGTCGCTGCTACCAGTGCTTCTCCGATCTCACTGTCCGGTGAAAAACAAGGATGGGGGTCCCTGTTCGGGCGCCACTTGCGACGAGCGAGGGAAGGCATGCAGTCGACTCAATATGAGTGATAAAGCAAGCTTCAACTTTATTGCAAAACCTTACACGTATTTATACACTAAGTTCTACCTTATGCATACTTGTCTTACAATCATTGGCTTAGCCCTAAAGATTACATTATCATACTCCTCCTACTTGCGGTTACTGCTACGTGGTCCGGGTTCCATCCTGTTTTTCTTATACAGTGCTTCTTCTTAGCTGTTTACCACAGCTCCTTCTCCTCAAGGCCGAGCCCTGCAGATGTCCAGCTGTTTACCAGCTTCCCAGTGCCACAGCTCCCTCTTCTCAAGGCCGAGCCGTGCAGATATCTAGCTGTTTACCAGCTTCTCAATGCTGCAGCTCCTTCTCTTTAAGGTCGAGCCGTGCAGAGTGATCCCAACAGTATTGCATCATCGTCTTATATGCACTGACATGGGCAGTGACTTACCAAACAATGATACAATCCAATTTTTTGGTTTATGTCTTTGTTTTGTTTAAATAACACTCCATTGAAACTGTTTTCCATGGTTCTATCTCTTCTCTAATGAGGTACTCGCTAATAATTCTAGCTTGCCCTATGTAATTTTAAAACCTTCTCTGTAGCAGCTTGTTTTACGTCACAGATACCCCCAACTGCTACATCCTCTACAGCTTTCACTTTCATTACCACAGAGAGATTTCCCGACAGTTAACTTACGTACTGCATCTTTTTCAATGTTTATTCTTTCAACTTGGCTGCATGACACTTGTTTTACCCTCATGCATCATATCAGACTGCTTGCTTTGCTTGCATAGTTTTCTACAGCATCCAATGCCCATTGACAGTCCTTCCAAATGTGTGATCCAGAACAATGATTCAGGGAATTCTCCTTGGATATTACACCATATTGAAACTTGCATTTACAAGCTATGCAACCTTTCTGGCACTGTGAGGTTGTATTTCACGCATCAGAATCTCTTTTGTCTTCAAGGAGACAAACACACCATCAGCAAGGCAAGCCAGCAGCAGGAGTTCTTACACTGTCCATCTTTGCTATTGTAGTGATTCTGACTGGAAGACTTGTGATTTAACCCCAGCCAGTGACTAAGCACCACACAGCCACTTGCTCGCTCTTCCCAGGTAGGATGGGGAAGAGAATCAGAAGAGTAAAAGTGAGAAAAATTGTGGTTTGGGATAAAGACAGATTAATAGGTAAAACAAAGCCACACACACAAGTAAAGCGCAATAAGGAATTAATTCACCACTTCCCATCGTCAGGCAGGTGCTCAGCCATCTCCAGGAAAGCAGGGCTCCATCGCATGTAATGGTGACTTTGGAAGACAAAGCCATCACTCCAAACGTTCCCCCCTTCCTTCTTCTTCCCCCAGCTTTATGTACTGAGCATGATGTCGTATGGTATGGAATACTCCTTTGGGCAGTTGGGGTCAGCTGTCCCAGCTGTGTCCCCTCCTAAATTCTTGTGCACCCCCAGCCTGCACACTCGTGGGTAGTGAGAGAAGCAGAAAAAGCCTTGACTCTGTATAAGCACTTTTCTGCAATAACAAAAACATCTCCATATTATAAACACTGTTTTCAGCGCAAATCCAAAACTTAGCTCCATACTAGAACTGTGGAGAAAATTAACTCTATCCCAGCCAAACCCAGCACATTCTCCACCCCTTATTCCATACCATTTACATCATGCTCAGGTCTCACACTATCCAATAGATTCTCATCAACCACCACCCCCTTTCCCATCCTTTGATATAATACACAGATACCATTCCTTAGTCTACAGACCACAGCTGTAAAATGTCTACAAAATGTCCACTGAAGTCATTTGGTCCATGACTTGGGGCTCAGTTTGTTATGGTGGTCACTCAGGACAGGAGAGGTGCTGGGTTGCATGTAGTTACTGGGCACCAAAACCAGCTCAGGTCAGCTCACAGCTGTGCTTGCACTGCTCCTTGTATGGCTTCTCCTCCGTTGGTTCAGGTGGGTTGAGATACAGGCAGGTTAATAGGTGGCAGGTGTTCAGTCATCTCCAGGAAATTATTCTAATTACTTAGAAGGTTGTGAGGTGATCTGATTAGAGAGTGTAAATACATTTACTGAGTAAAAATGCTGGATACCAAAGAGGTTTTTATTTGTCTAGTCAAAAACAGCAACACCAAAACTAACAGCTTTAAACTGCAACAGATAATTCCAACTGAAAATAGGCATATGCTTTTAGTGACGCAAGTGATTAGCTAGTGAAATTACAGAGTGGTAGCTTTTCCAGTATGTTACAATTTACTTGGTTTGTTTAACAGAGATCATTGGAGGCCCATGTGAAATTACTTGTCATATGTAAGTGGGCAGAATTAATGGTCCTTCATGGTCTTAAATTTCATGACTGTGAATGGATAGTGGATGAAAGTTGCAAAAGAGAAATCCATCAAAGGCTGCTAAACACAAAACCAACACCTCTGTCACAGTAGGTCTCTGAATCTCAAATCACTATGAGATAGGAGAGTGTTCAGGGAGGTATCAGTGTATGTCTACCCTATTTTTATGATCTTTTCTAGGCATTCAGTGTTGGCCACTGTCAGGAACAGGGTAAATGAGTCAGGTGTACTTATGATTTGGCTCTGTACTGCCATTTTTGTGTCATTACCTGCAAAAAAGGACTAGATCTTTTTCAAGGACACACTGTAGTTCAGCCAGAAATTAGAAACTGTGTGAGGATCATGATACAGAATTCACATACTGCAATGGAGTCATGGATTGGCCAGGAAGACAAATTACCATGATTGTCATCTTTGACCTTGTAAAACTGAGAAAATGCATACCCTTGTTAAGTGTCTGTTATGCCTCCAATTGTGCTTGCCCTTTCATGCTCCAGGTGTGTGTACTTTTAAGTGTACTTCACTTTCTTTGGGCTCCATGTCCTTGAATATTTTTCTTGCTTGTTGTCATGGTTTAGCCCCAGACAGCAGCTAAGCCCCATGCAGCCACTTGCTCACTCCCCTGCGGTGGGTCAGGGGAGAGAATCAGAAGAGTAAAAGTGAGGAAACTCATGGGTTGAGATAAAGACAGTTTAATAGGTAAAGAAAAATCTGCGCATACAAGGGGAGCAAAACAAGGAATTAATTCACCACTTCCCATGGGCAGGCAGGTGTTCAGCCATCTCCAGGGAAGCAGGGCTCCATCATGCATAATGGTTTCTTGGGAAGACAGACACCATAACTCCAAACGTCCCTCCCCTTCCTTCTTCTTTGTCCCAGCTTTATATACCGAGCATGATGACCTATGGTATGGAATATCTCTTTGGCCAGCCTGAGTCAGCTGTCCCAGCTGTGTCCCCTCCCAGCTTCCTGTGCACCCCCAGCCTTCTTGCTAGCAGGCCAGCACGAGAAGCTGAACTGTCCTTGACTACTTAGCTACAACTCAAAACATCAGCGTGTTATCAAAATTTTCTCACCCCAAATCCAAAACACAGCTTCACACTAGCTTCCGTGAAGAAAATTAACTCTAGTCCAGCTGAAACCAGGACACTTGTCTTCAGTTGTCGTATGAGTAACTTGCTCCATTGGATGTCCTAGACAGGCTTACTTATTCTATTGGAATAGTCTTTGCTGATCCCAGAGAAAAATGTACAGTACATGTTACAAACACAGGAAGCTTTTGTCCCAGCTGCATTTTTACCTCAAGAAACAGGTGTAAATAGATCCACCATCATCTCACCTATGAAGGAGCTACCACTCTATCTCTAAATAAAAGGTATACTTAAAAAAAAAAAAAACACCAAACACCTCCAAAACCAGATGTTGTGAACTCAGATATTGTATCTGATCACGGTGTCTATCAATCTTCTCCAAGACTGGAATATAAATGACGTGACTCTCCCATGTGTGGGGGATGTGCAGCCTATCTGGTCTGGGTAATCTGCATGGGGTCGTTTCCCCCTCTCCTCCCTTGGCAGTGCTAAGCAGTTCAGCTGTGTCTGTGCAGTCCCTAGGATGGCTGCACTTACCTCAGTCACAGCTGATGGGATGCTGAATTTTCTCACTCCAAAGTGGTTAACAGCCAATTGCTAGCACTCCAGCGAGTGCAAGCAAATCACTTGCAGATGCTCTAGGCTGTTCCACAAAGATGTTTTGGATCTGCTGTTGGTCAGATCAGATGAGCAGATACAGAGGATGACATAATCTCATCAACAGGTGCATGTTTTCCCAGCAAAAGCAAGGCATTCTTGCTCAGCGGACTCCTCCATTCTTAACTCCATCATGAAGACTTCTTTTCTGAGGAACTTGCTCTCTTCTATTTGGCCTTAAGCATTACCTTGTTGCACATCCATCATGCAACTCACTTTACAGTGCTGAAAAATGCGTGCAGGCTGCTAGCTTAGTCTCCTGCCAGGGGTCGTGGCCTGAGCCACTACACAAGGTGCTTTCCTGCAAGGCTATCTCAGGGCTTGCCCCTCATGAGTCACAGACCTTTGCCAAGATAGTCACCCTCTCTTGCATTCCTCTTTCAGATTGTCTTTCCTGGCTGTACCTAGCACTAGCATGCACTTACATTATCTTCTCAACATGCATGCTAAACTATTTCTTCCAGGATGCTCAAAGGTGGCAGTTTCAGGATTGCAGGTAACACAAAACCTCATTTTTCATTTACAACAGTGGTTTCTAGAATATGACACACATGAAAAATGCAGAGTGAAAAAGCTGAAGGCACAGAAATTTATAGCCCCCATTTAAAAATATCCAGTGAGACATAAATCCGCCTCATAAACTTTACAAGATTTTATTTCAGCTTTTAGACTTACATCCTTTTTGAAGACTTGGAGTTGGCAGAATTGCTTGGCTTCTGCTCATCAATACTCCTTTTAAACTGCATTGTTTCCTTTCACCCCTTTCTCACAGCTCCTTGGAGCACCATTCAAAACTATCCACTTTCAGTGCTCGTCCTATGCAAACTCTCCTCCTCATCCCTTATGGTTTGCAGCGCTTCTTCAAATTATTCTTTGAAAGCATACTTCATAAATATCTTCCACTGGATAGTCACGAAATAATTTTCATTTCTTTTCCCGTTACAATTGGCACAGTACAACTGACCCACGGTCCACCAAGCCTGACATCCTCATCCTCCCCGGAGTTACTCGCTCCATAAGAGAAAGGTGTACAAAAAAGTATGCGCATACAGCATAGTGACTCTGGGTACAGGCCAGTTTTGGGTTCCAAATATCATACATGCTTCAAAGCCTCTTTCCTCCCACGTTCGCTCCCGGTACGCGGGTTGCTGCTGTTGACATCACCGCCGAAATTCCCAGAGAATCTGGGTAACGGCCTGGCCCGCAGCGCCCCGCGGTAGCGCGTGCCACCCGCGCTCGGCTGCGGGCGAAAACGCTCTTCGAATACGCCCTCGAGCTCTGCCGCGAGCCGGGCGGCTCCCGGGCGCTGCCCCGGCGGCGGCACGCGCCCTCCCGGCGCCACCGGCACCGTACCAGCACCAGCCCTGCCGCCAGGTGTGTCCGCGGGGCGGGTGGGCGGGGCAGGCCGCTACCGGCACCGCCGCGAGAGAGGCCGAGGCCGCGGGCGGTCCATCCAACGGCGGCCTGGGCGTGGGCTCTGTGGCGGAGCCCGACACGCCTGACGGCCGGGGCTGGACAGAGCCGGGCCGCATGGCGGCGGGCGGAGGCGTTGTGGTGCGCGAGGGGGCTGTGGTGGCGGGTGAGGGGCGCTGTGATAGTAAAGGGGGCTCTGGCGGCGGGTGGGGGGCGCTGTGGCGGCAGGGGGCGGTGGTGAGCGAGGGGCGCTCTGGCAGCGGGAGGGCGCCGTGATGGGTGAGGGCCGCTGTGGCAGCGGAGGGGCTTTGGAGGGTGAGGGACACGCTGGAGGCGGCGGGGTGTGGCGACGAGGGGTTCTCTGGCGGCGGGTGGGGGGCTCTGGCGGTGAGTCGGAGAGCTGTGGCGGGGAGGGGTGCTGTGGCGGCGGGGGGGTGGTGAGTGAGGGGCGCTTTTGGGGGGTGAGGGGAGCTGTGGTAGTGAGGGACGCTCTGGCGAGTGACGGGGCTGTGGCGGCGAGTGAGGCGCTGTGGCGGGTGAGGGGGCCGTGGCCATGAGGGGCGCTCTGGGGGGTGAAGGGCGCCGTGGTTCGGTGGTGGCAGAGGGCGGGGGCCGTGGCGGCGGGAACGGACTGCGGCGGCGGCCCCACAGCCTGTCCGACCTTCTCCCGAGGCTGCCGTGGGCGCCGCCGGCGGGCGAGAGAGCGCTGTCCAGCGGCGGCAGCGCCGGGGCGGCCCGAGGGGCTGGAAAGGTACGGGCGCTGCCCCCGCCCGTCCACGGGAGGAGCTCCGCGTCGCACCGCCCCCCCAGGGCTGGGAAGCGGGCGCAGGGGCCGTGGTTACACCGCCCTCCGGTCGCCGAAGCGGCGCTAAAACGCAGGTGGTCGGAACGCGGCTGGGCTGGAGCAGCTCTCGATCTCGCACCAGGACCCTTTACTCTGGCAGCGAGGGCGTTGCTGGCAGCCCGTTCCGGCGCCGCGCTGCCGCTCCTGCGCTGGCCACGCAGGCCGCACTTTACAGACGGTCCCTGCGCCGCTCTCCGCAGCGCCGCGCAGGCGCCCCGCGCCCGGCGCTGGGACGGCGGACCGGTGCAAGCGGGAGAGCGGCGCGGCAGGGAGGAGCATGGACGGGACGGTGAGCCTTGCCCCGGGTCCCGCCGCCCCCCGCCCCAGGCTTCCGTCCGGCTCACCCCGCGGCGGCACTTGCGGGAGCTCTGGCTGCGGGACACCTCCGCCTGGGCATTACTCCCCGCCAGCGGCACCCAGGGGCCGGGCACCGACCCCGTGCCTGCAGGGCACTCCCGAGGCGAAGTCCGGGCAGCGGACCCCGCGCCGCCGGTATGCCACCCTGTGGTGTCCCCTCCTGTGGCGCTCCGCTGCCGCCGCACGGCGCCCCCGCGGAGCCGGCGGCCGGAACGCTCCGACGACTTGACGCGCCGCTCGCCCCGTTCTTCGGGCTCGGCGCTACGCCGGTGCAGCCGCCCGCCTGGCCCCCGCCGGTTGTCCCAGCGCGTGGCCCTGCGTCCTCGGCCGAGTTGTGGTGGCTTTGCTGCCTCGCAGGGACTCTTGCCTTGGAGAGGCAAGCAGAGGAGGGGAGCCCAGTACTCCTTTACCACTCCCAAATGTGGACTTCAAGCCCCCTCGGGAGGCTTTCGCTCAGTAGGGAGTGACTTTGCCAGGGGAGACACCAGCACTTGCCTGGAATCGCCCAGCCTGCCCTGGCATGGTCCTCTGGAGAGGAGGGTCCTTTTCTTAACACTCTGCCCCTGGAGACACTCCACAGCCCCGTGCTGTTCTGCGACTGACAGCTGTCTCCAGTGCTCCAGGAACAACAACCTTTATGCAGGAGATGGCACCTTTTGAGAGAGAGTATTCATCTTGCTGCCTCTAAGCTGCCCTTTAGCCATTTTCAGAGGGAGATACATAGTCCCAGAAACTCTCAGGACAAACTGATCCATATCTGTAGGAGACTAATGCTCTGTATGGCCTTCCAGAAGATCTTCTTGACTTCCCACAGGGGCAAACGTGCTCACTTTGGTGTCACAAGCTTGCTGCTGGTGATGGTCTGTCCCTCCCTCCCTCCTGTTCCCTGGGGCCTGAACTCTCCTCCGGTTCCTCTATCAGCATGGCCTGTGGAGGGACCCTATGTGCAAGTTGCTGTTGGGAAAGACTGAGGTAGAAATCATATGGGCAACAGAGGAGAAAGCAAGGTCACTCACTGGTTAGCATGATCAGGTGGTGCGTTTCTGCAGTATTCTTGCCTAGTGCTGTCAGTGCTCCCCCTCTGGGAAGGACTGGCTTCATACTACTGCCTATCCAGGGGAGTCCTGCAGCTTCTGAAAACAACCAGTTCCTTGATGCCTCAGGAGCAATCAACAACCTACTGTTTACCATGGGGACGCCACCATGAGAAACACCAGCCCTTCTTCCCTGGCAGAATCCCTCTCTTTGTGAGGATGAAACTCCCAGCCTAGCCTTGCCCCTAAGGCAGGGTGATGGTGAAATTCCCAACATTGCCAGCCTATGGTTGCCTCCTTTTCCGCAGTGCTCCAGTGATGTTCCTTTCTGTACCTTGTGCGCTCTCCTGGCCCAGCCCTTCTCTCTTGCACTGCCTCCATTGCTGTGTTCTGCCTCAGGCACTGCTTTCCCGGACTCTATCCTTCCTTGGCTTCAGTTCTATTTTAACACAATTCACCATGATCTTCTTTCTGCCCTTTGTTTTTCTGTTGTTTCGACCCTGCTGGACTGAGAGCCTTGCTACTGTTCCTGACGGAGTTGTCTGCTCTTGTGCTGACCAGCACTGCCGATGCTGGCACTGAGATGCTCATATTTCCTTTTCTTGCCTATCCATTCTTTGAGCAGTTGCTTCTAACTGCATGACTAGGTATGAGCTTACACCCATGAATGCTCTGAGTGTTGGTGTTCACATCTGTTCTGCTGTAATGCTGCTTTTCTTCATCAGCTACAGTAGAGAGCTGTCAAAAGCAGCAGTGCTTTGTCTACACAGGTGCAGCTGGCTCAGCTCTTCCCAAGGAGCAGCTCCCTTTTCCTTCTTACTCTGGCTCATCTTTTCTGGGACCTATCATGAATATGAAGACACTGAAGCTGCCTGACTATACTGTAAATATGTGGGATCATTAGTTCTCCCAGTCTGCAACGCTCTCACCATCCTACCAGGGCAGCTAACAATGCCTGCTGAAATGCTAGAGTATTCTGATAGCCTTTAAGGATTTGATTTTTTAAGAACGAAAGCAAGCTGACTTGGTTAAAGTTCCTGAACTGTCCTGGTTTCGCAAGGGTTAGCAGAGATGTCTGATGGCAGAACCATAACAGAGCATCTATGTAAGAAGATACCCTTGCTTCTTGGTTAGGCCAGGCAAATTGCAGGGATCACTTCCAATCATAACCACCTTCTAATTCTTATTAGAGCATGCCTCAACATGTTGACAGATTATGGGCAAGTGGTGTACTTTCTTCATGTTTTCTTCTGTCTCTCCAAATACAAGCTGGCTCCTGTCTGTAAGTTGAATAGCCTGTATGGATGGCCTAGTGCCTGGGCAAAAGTACTGTCTTGGTAACATGGACATGCTTCTGTGTGCAGCTGTCTGCAGAGAAGTCCCTAATCACTGTGTCAACTGCATCTTTTCTTTCTTGCTTTTTCCCTCTTTTTTCTTCATTTGTGCTGCTTGTGAAGTGTCACATGGGTTGGTGCTGTTCTAGGAAATGTTATTTATATAGTATATTGCTTCCCTCTCACTCACTATGTACTTTCTCTTTTCAGAGCTGGATCCAAATGCATCCTCAGCCTGCTGTCTTAGAGCTGTTCCTGCTTCAAGTCAATGAGAATATCTGCTGCTAGTTCATCATGACATAGTATCTGGTCTCCTGCCCCATCCTATTGGATAAGTTTCCTGCTTCCTGTTGGTCTATACACATGTGACTCCAGGTGTCCATCAGCTACCTAGTCTGGTACAGGTAGGTTTTAGCCCTTTGAAAAAAGACCTGTTCTAGGTGGGAAGAATATGTCTGTGACTTGTATTGGGACTGGAAAATGTTTGCCTTTGGACATCTTGGAAATTGTGAAATAAGTCTTGAACTGCCTGCTTGCTGCTATTGACCTAAGCTGGTCCTTTTACTAACCAACTACTTCCGTGATAGTTTCTGCTAGTGCTGGCAGGGAGCATGCTGATTAGGCAGAGTAGACTGGCTCAGAGCGAGTAACGTTAGAGAATGCAGTTGCTAAGAGCTGGCCTAATAGAGGAAAGAATGAAGCATAGTAGCAGGTATCCTTTGTGGTAATTCATTAGTCCATTAGCTACAAGTAAATGTGATTAGTTCTTGTCAGGTGGTTACTGAATTGTAGGGTTACTGTGCTTCTCACAGCAGGTTTAAATTATCATGGTTAGCTCTTCCTAGCTGGTAGACTTCTCCAGTACCTGCTGTTGTGGGATATGCATTGGTCATCTCCGTGGCAAGGTACTCAAATCTGCCACTCAGGTCTTTATTTTCTACCATTAGTTCCATTCTTCTTCTTGCTTCCACTGGTGAATATCCACCTGTATCCATCTGTCTTTTTTCCCAGTCAGTACACAGTATGCCTGTAAGGGACTTTGCTTTTCCCACAACTGGATCAGTGTCTTTTCACCTTTTGCAGCCTGTGCAGGTTATTTCACTGGTAGCATAAATTGTCTGGTAGAAAAATGCATTCTATTTTGCATTGGAAATAAATAGCCTAGGTTATAACATTTTTTTTTTATTATTTTGAGACACATTAGGCTTGTTATCGTCATCTGATTTAGCCCTTTAACAATCATATTGCTTAGCCTGCTGCAGCACAGTTATGAACTCTGCCCAATGCCTGCTACCTCTGGCTTTTGACTTAGGGCTGAGCTAGGTAAAGTATATTATGGAGAAACCAGTACTAGTCTACCAATCATAACTTACATGAATTTAAGAACTGTGTTGTGCTGAGTCAGACTAAAGTATCCTGTCTCTGACTAGTCATGGATATGTGGAAAAAGAATAGGAAAATGAGGCAAATGCTGAATCTTTTTTTTCCTTCTGCATACCTCGTAAGTTTTAGCAGTCATTTAATTATGGAGTCAGCAGTTTGGAGTAAACAATGTTAGAAAATCCTCCAAATTCATAGGCTTGCTCTTTCAATGTTAAGTTATCTTCATGGGGAGGAGTTGTTCCAGTTTTCTGTGATTATGTTTTCTGTCACTGTTTTGTCCTTTTCTATTCAATTGAATGTTCTCTTGAATTCTGAGTCTAGGGAGGGCTATAGGACCATTCACTCTGGGATGTTCCTAAAGGTAGTGGGTACCTGTATCCAGCTTGCAGCTGTTGCTGAGTAAGGGTATGTCTTTTAGAAAGGCAGTGTGGTAGTTTTCCTCATTCAGGTTCCAAATGATAGACGATTGAGGTATGGATGAGAGCTATTTGGCAGAGAGAGACCAGACAGAAAGGGGGTGACTGCAGATGCTTGGCAAAAGAAGTTGGAAGTAAAGACAATGAGAATAATAACCTCATAAGAAGGAAATGCTTTTGTGGTTTTTTACTTGTGCTTGCACTTACGGATGGTGGTGTGTTCCAGATGACCACTGAATGCCAGGCAGCAAATGTGGCAAAAGGCTTTCTCTGATATCTAGGAAAGTTTCCTTCCTTTTCAGCTCTGACACCCCACTCCATTTCTTTCTCTTCCTGTAACTATCACATGCCATGTTCTCTATGCTGACTAACTTGTTAAGAACCACTGATGCTAAAGTTAATGTGGAACATACCTGTTAATGTATATTACTGCAGAGAGTCCACAACCCTTGCTGGAATCAGAAGAACTTATGTATTAAAACTCCTTTAGCTTCTTGATGAAAGGTAAGGTGTTAACATTAACCTTTAGTACTCTTAATCACTTGGAGCTCACTCCTCTTCCAGTGTGGTATTGCCACAGTGCTTTCTAAACAGAGTGCTTGGGCTAACACCTGGAACTTGCTGATCTCGCCTTAAACTGAATAGTATTCCAGGAACTTAGCTTTTCTGGAAAGGTGCAGTTGGGGGAATGGAATCATTCTTAATTTAAAATGTAAAGGATTAAGCGTTCTGGTATTATACCATGGGAGTTATCCAGGTTTTTAATTTATACAGAAGTGTCCTAGGTGCATAGAAGCAAGCAAATAACTACAACTTGCAGGCTTTTTAGTCTAGCTCATAGAGTTATTGCTGTGTTCTCCATAATGCTTTCATAACATAAGACAGTGGCTAGTAGGTCTTGTTCAGGAACTGTTACTCAGAGGTCATCAAGTGAGGTATGTCTGATTTTCATTAATTGACAGCCTGAGATATCCTTGTCAAATGTTTCTGATATTCACTGAGTAAACATGAAAGTAACAGTGATACGGTCATTCTTGTACCTGGATATATTGATAGCACTGGCACCTCAATGCTGGACAAGGGTCCCATGAATTTTATGGAAAGCTGTTTTGATCTTCCTTCCATTTTTTTTTAAACTCCTCATTCGTTGGTTCCAGTGTTTGAGAGGCAAACTTCCTGTCTTCTCCTTTATAGCCTTTGATAGTCCAATAGCCTTTACTATTGGAAGTACTTAATGCCTTCTTTGCCTCAGTCTTCAATAGCCAGACCAGGTATCCGCAGGGTATTCAGCCCCCTGAGCAGGAAGACTGGGATGGAGAACACAATAAACTCCTCATAAGCCAGCAGGAAACAGTTAAGGACCTGTTAAGCCACCTGGACACCCACAAGTCTATGGGGCTTGATGGGATCCAACCAAGAGTACTGAGAGAGCTCTCGGAGGAGCTTGCCAAGCCACTCTCCATCATTTATCAGCAGTCCTGGTTAACAGGGGAGGTCCCAGAAGACTGGAGGCTTGCCAATGTGACACCCAGCTACAAGAAAGGCCAGAAGGAGGATCCTGGGAACTACAGGCCTGTCAGCCTCACCTCTGTGCTAGGGAAGATCATGGAGCGGTTCATCTTGAGAGTGCTCACGGGGCATGTGAAGGACAATCAGGGGCTCAGACCCAGCCAGCAGAGTTCATGAAAGGCAGGTCCTGCTTGACCAACCTGATCTCCTTCTATGACCAGGTGACCTGCCTAGTGGATGAGGGAAAGGCTGTGGATGTTGTCTACCTGGACTTTAGTAAAGCCTTTGACAGCATCTCCCACAGCATTCTCCTGGAGAAACTGGCGGCTCGTGGCTTAGACAGGTTTACTCTTCGCTGGGGAAAGAACTGGCTGGACGACCGAGCCCAGAGAGTTGTGGTGAATGGCGTTAAATCTAGCTGGCAGCTGGTCACAAGCGGTGTTCCCCAGGGCTTGGTTCTGGGGCTGGTCTTGTTCAATATCTGTATTGATGACCTGGATGAGGGGATCGAGTGTTCCCTCAGTAAGTTTGCAGATGACACCAAGTTGGGTGGGAGTGTTGATCTGCTGGAGGGTAGGAGGGCTCTGCAGAGGTATCTGGACAGGCTGGATTGATGGGCGGAGGTCAACTGTATGAGGTTTAATAAGGCCAAGTGCTGGGTCCTGTCCTTTGGCCACAATAACCCCATGCAACGCTGCAGGCTTGGGGAAGAGTGGCTGGAGAGCTGCCTGGTGGAAAAGGACCTGGGGGTGCTGGTTGACAGCTGGCTGAATATGAGCCGGCAGTGTGCCCAGGTGGCCAAGAAGGCCAACAGCATCCTGGCCTGTATCAGAAATAGTGTGGCCAGCAGGACTAGGGAAGTGATTGTCCCCATGTACTCGGCACTGGTGAGGCTGCACCTTGAGTACTGTGTTCAGTGTTGGGCCTCTCACAACAAGAAGGATGTCGAGGTGCTGGAGCGTGTCCAGAGAAGGGCAATGAAGCTGGTGAGGGGTCTGGAGCACAAGTCTTATGAGGAGTGGCTGAGAGAACTGGGATTGTTCAGTCTGGAGAAGAGGAGACTGAGGGGAGACCTTATCGCTCTCTACAACTACCTGAAAGGAGGTTGTGGCGACGTGGGTGTTGGCCTCTTCTCCCAAGTAACTAGTGATGGGACGAGAGGAAATGGCCTCAAGTTGCGCCAGGGGAGGTTTAGATTGGATATTAGGAAAAATTTCTTCACTGAGGGGGTGCTCAAGCATTGGAACAGGCTGCCCAGGGAGGTGGTGGAGTCACCATCTCTGGAAGTGTTCAAAAAATGTGGA
Source organism: Phaethon aethereus (assembly GCF_964289735.1). Classification (NCBI taxonomy): domain Eukaryota; kingdom Metazoa; phylum Chordata; class Aves; order Phaethontiformes; family Phaethontidae; genus Phaethon; species Phaethon aethereus. The sequence continues at coordinate 171,965,017 of NC_138582.1, forward strand.
TGTGGCGCTTCGGGACATGGTTTAGTGGGCATGGTGGTGTTGGGTTAGTGGTTGGACTTGATGATCTTGAAGGTCCTTTCTAACCTTAATGATTCTGTGACTATTTTGTATTCTTATCATAATGTTGATGTCTCTGTTTGTCTATGGTAGTCATCCAAAGCTAGGGTTAGAAGTGTTTCTCTTTGAATATAACTATCAGTATGGCTTAAATGAAGCCTGAAGAATTTGCCTGCTCAAGAAAGTCATTTTCAGAGTCTAATCAACATCATATCTTTTACTTTTTACCCTGAAATTTGGCACGCTTACTTTCTGCCTCTGAATGAATTTTAAAAAGAATTTGTTTAAAGGCAGTTCAGCTCCTTTCAAGATCTTAAACTCCAGGGAAGAAAATACAATTTACCAGTCATATATTTTTTAATTTATAGGCTCAGCTATTGCACTGAAGTGGGAAATTGTATAAACTTAAATTTTGATAAGCGTGTGGCCTTTGATTTGCAAATGTGCATTCGATGATGTGAAAAGAAATTTGACTTCATTTGGGGAAATTGCAAGGCCTAACAAGGCATAACATTAAAAATTTATAAATTCATTATTTTTAAAGATTTAAAACAGTTATTTTCCCATGGCAAAATATGTGTGATTCATGGCAACTGCAGAATTTACAGTTAAAGGTGATGTCTAGATGGAGAGCAAGAGCTGTGTTTGCAGCTGTTAGGTCAGTGAGGAATGATTTATAATGTTACTTGTAGATAATTTCTTAAAGTTTTCCATTTCCATGTTAGAGAAAGGACATACTGCAAGGTTACTTAAGGTTTTTTATTCTTGGTTTTTCTTCTTTGAGATCATAGGGATAACCACACAGTAACTGAGCTGGCTGGTATGCTGATCAGGCTCTAAGTGGACAGTGGCCAATACAAGCAGTTGCAGGAGAAAGTACAAAGCTCATTTGGTGTGTGCTTCATAGAATGAAAGAATGGTTTGGGTTGGAAGGGACCTTCAAAGATCATCTAATTCTGTTCCCGTGTCTCACCACCCTCATTGTAAAAAGTGTCTTCCTTATGTCCAATCTAAACCTCCCCTCTTTTAGTTTAAAACCATTGCCCCTTGACCTATCGCTACAGGCCTTGGTAAAAAGTCTATCCCCATCTTTCTTATAAGCCCCTTTTAAGTATTGAAAGGCAGAAATAAGGTCTCTGCAGAGCCTTCTCTTCTCCAGGCTGAACCCCAACTCTCTCATCTTTTCTTCACAGGAGAGGTGCTACAGCCCTCTGATCATCTTCATGGCCCTCCTCTGGATCTGCTCCAACAGGTTTATGTCTGTCTTGTACTGTGGACTGCAGAGATGGATCCAGGTGGTGTCTCAGGAGAGCAGAGTAGGGAGACTGGCCTTGCTACTTTTGGTGCATTCCAGGATATGATTGGCTTTCTGCACTGCAAGCACACATTGCTGGCTCACATCCAATTTTTATTTACCAGTATCCTCAAGTCCTCTGCAGAGCTGCTCTCAGTCACTTCATCCCCCAGGCTGTACTGGTACTGGTGATTGCCCTGACCCAGGTGCAGGACCTTGCACTTGGCCTTGTTGAAGTTCATGAGGTTCACATGGGCCCACTCCTCCAGCTTGTCAAGGTCACTCTGGATGGCATCCCTTCCCTCTAGCCTATCAACTACACCACTCGGCTTGATGTCAGCTGCAAATATGTTGAGGTTGCGCTCAGTCCCACTATCTGTGTCATTAATAAAGATGTTGAACAAACAGTACTAGTCCCAATATGGACCCCTAAGGGACACCACTTGATGCTGAGCTCCATTTGGACATTGAGCTGGCAGTGTCTTGTCTTCATTAAAAATGAAGACATTTAAAAATGTCTTTATTTAAAGACATTTTTCTTAGAGCACAAGAACTATTGAGTCCCATGTTTAAGAAATCAGGTGAGGAAGGTGAGAAACCAGCATGGCCGAGTAAGGATCTCCTGGTGAAACCAAAACACAAGAGGGAAATGCATAGGCAGTGGAAGCAGGAACACGCATCCTGGGAATAATATAGGGATACTGCCCAGGCGTGTAGGGATGTGATCAGGAAAGCTAAGGCACAACTGGAGCTAAATGTGGCAAGGGATGTGAATAATAATAAGAAGGGCTTCTACAGGTATGCTAGTCAGACAAGGAAGACAAAAGAAATTGTACCTCCAATAAATGAGACATGGAATCTGGTGATAACCAACATGGAGAAGACTGAAGAACTCAAGAAGTTTTTTCCCCTCAGTTTTCACTGGCAATTGCTCTTCCCAGATCTCTTGAGTCCCTGAATCTCAAGGCAGGGACTGGGGGAATGAAATTCCACCCATCATAGGAAAAGATCAGGTTCTAGATCATGTGAGGAACCTGAACATACACAAGTCCATGGGACCTGACGAAATGCATGCCGGAGTCCTGAGGGAACTGGCTGATGGTGAATCCTATCTCTCCCCAGTAATGTATATTCATCAAAGAACATCCCATGATCATAGAAGCCAAAGCCCTGGCATCAACACCAGCCATGAAGCCAGGTGTTGATCTGCATGATCATGGTTGTTTACAGATTAATGGCTCTTATGGCTAAAAGAGACTTCTGGATCACCTGACACCTGTATTTTACTGAGCACTAATGGGCTTCCATTTGTCCTTACTGTGAGCTTTATACCTTCCAGAAACACAAGCTGCAGTTTGGTTAGCTATTATAAATTAAAAATTGAATATACTGCCTGGAGAGCCTCTATCAGTGGAGGGTTTAAGAACTTAGACAAATACCTGTTAAGAAGGGTTTTGGCAGGTCAATACTGACTTGGGGCAAGGAAGGATTTGAAGATCTTCTAATGGTCATGCTAGGCCCTCTTCTTTGATTCTGTAAATACCTTGTTTGTGATGGCTAGACTATCCTGAGGGCAAGGGGTGAAGGTTGTAACAGTATCAGCTGTGCTTAAGCAGGAGAGAGTATCATTGTAACTACATTAGGAGTGTGATCCAGCCTTTCTCCATCCATACTCTGAACTGACATGCACTGTGTGGTAATGATTTGTGGCATAGTTTGTCCCATGTCAGCTTTTGTCCACGGGCTCTTGTTCTGTCTTTTTTCCTATTTAATTTAAAAGCTTTTTATCACTTGGGATTTTGTGAATGTTTGTACTTGCATTGAATGTATTTAAAGGTCATCATCGTGTTCCATCTCACAACTTCATGTTTAGTTCATTAAACATGTTTCATCATTTAAATCTTTCATGGAAAACATTTTTCAGACTTCTGGATTGAACTTGGCACTACTTTATTCAGTGTTCCAACATGGACTCTCTAGTGATTGATGTATATAGAAAAAATCATCCTATATCCTTGCTTCTTTCTCTTCATAATGGTGCTCTCTGGCTCTCTCTGCCACAGTATGGCACAGGTAATTCACTCTGAGTTGTTTCCCAATATGGCCCCTACTTTCCTTTCAGATTTTCCACTTTTCAAGACATATTTCCTGCTTTAGGGCAATGTTTTTCGTTGTTTGTTTATGGCTCATTCCTTGCGTTTAAACACAAACTTTGAACAGATCCATCTTAATAAGATGGCTTGATCCAACAGTTCTGTCCTGCACTCTACTTAATTAGAGGTGACGTTGTATTAATTTCCATATGCTGAATGACACTGTTGAGTGTTGTCTGATTAGTTACTAACCCTCCCTGTAAAGGTACCTTCGCTTTTAACTACATTTACTGTTTAATTTGTGCCAGCAAATTTGAGGCATTACCGATATTTCATAGTGCTTATTTGTAATCAGAAAAAATAGTCTAATAATACCCAGTCATCTCTCTAGAACGGTCTTTTAAATCCCTCATGGTTAATGCTAGGCAATAAGCTGCTGCTCATAGAAGCATCCTGTTAGTTCCCATTAGAGCCTGGTTTTTGTTTTGTGGACTTCGTTCTTTACAAACTTTCTCATTATTCTCTTAATACTTAACATTACAGCTGTGGATATTCTTGTATGAATGTAAGTGTCTAGTCCAAGGGTATCTGTATATGGTTTGTAAGTAATTCTGGTGCCATTTTTGTGCTTGGTAGTCCAGATCTATCTTTGGAAGGAAGCAAACCAGTGGAAACTACCAAAATTGCCATTGCTAGGTCTCCCTGGGATCCAGTGGTATGCGCAGACCAGCTAGGGCCCAAGGCAGTGTGATGGCACATGTGAGACACCTGCTGTCATAACTTTTCTGTGGACTATCGGGTATTTCTCCATTCTGCTGTCCTCTGAAGTATATGGTGGTATGTGTCTTGTGGCCATTTGACATGTAAAGATTTTGTTGCGTGGCTCATAGGGTCGAGAAAACTGAATGCTCCTTACGTACTTGACCCCTTTCTACATCTTCAGTGTCTCTTGGCAAGTACCATGCCAGTTAGTGCCCCAGGCTAACTATTCCACAGGAGAAAGCTTTTGCTGATTTCGTGTTTGTTGCTGTCTGTTTTTGTTGGTGATTCTCTAGTTCTTTGGTTACATGATAATGTGCTCCTAGCTTTGTCTCAGTGCTAGTCTTAATTCTGTACATTCCCCTCCTCCCCCCACAATATAAACACACACTCTTTTTCAGTTCCTCTTCATAAGAGAATTATTTTGTACCTAGTCTTTCCATATCTGTATCTTTATTAATTCTGCTGTATACTTTAGAGATGTGACCATCACTGGCTGCAGTATGATAAAAACAAGAGAAGACCACTGACTTACATCGTGTTCTGTAATATCTTCTGTCAGGCTCTTCATAACTCGTTCAAATTTTATTTTCTGAGTGAATGCTTCTGTCAAGTGCTACAGCCATCCTCATCTGTTAGTATATTTAACAATGTAAATTGCACACGAAGTTGTAATTAGTGGAGTCCTGTCTTTTGTTCAAAGGATTGGTGTCTAAGCATGCCATTGCAGATAAGGAGTCAGCAAGTATTCTGTAGAGGCAAATGGTGCCCCACAGGTCTGTTCTGTTCCTATTCTATTCTCTGTTGTGCCCCTCTTTAATTAGGATTAGAATTCTTTGACAGTGGGATCAAGTGCACCCTCAGCAAGTTTGCAGATGACACCAAGCTGAGTGGTGCGGTTGACATGCCTGAGGGATGGGCTGCCATCCAGAGGGACCCTGACAGGCTGGAGGAGTGGGCCCGTGTGAACCTCATGAGGTTCAACAAGGCCAAGTGCAGGGTCCTGCACCTGGGTTGGAGCAATCCCCAGTATCAGCACAGGCTGGGGGATGAAGAGATGGAGAGCAGCCCCATGGAGAAGGACTTGGGGGCACTGGGGGATGAAAAGCTGGACATGAGCTGGTAATGTGCGCTCACAGCTCAGAAGGCCAACCATGTCCTCGGCTGCACTCAAAGCAGCATGGCCAGTAAGGCGAGGGAGGGGATTCTGCCCCTCTGCTCCGCTCTGGGGAGACCTCCCTGCAGTGCTGCATCCAGCTCTGGAGCCCTCAGCACAGGAGAGACATGGACTTGTTGGAGCGGGTCCAGAGGAGGGCCCAGCAATGCTCAGAGGGCTGGAACCCCTCTCCTGTGAGGACAGGCGGAGAGAGTTGGGGGTGTTCAGCCTGGAGAAGAGAAGGCTCTGGGGAGACCTTACTGCAGCCTGCCAGGACTTGAAGGGGTCTTAGAAGAAAGATGGGGACAGACTTTTTAGCAGGGCCTGTAGCAACAGGACAAGGGGTAATGGTTTTAAACTAAAAGAGGGGAGATTTAGACTAGACAGAAGGAAGAAACAATGAAGCAACAGCATTAGCTGATAATGTGATATTATTGAGTGCAGTAGAACCTAAACCGGTCTCTTAAGATTAGGGAAGAGTGTTTCAAAACGGGATGATAATATGGCAGAATAAATTTAAGGTTGATGAATTCATATGTAGTGTGTGTAGAGAAAATAAGCCTACCAATGTAGTCACATTGTTGTCAAAATTATCTCTTTTGGCTAAAGAAAGAAATTTTAGCATCTTTATAGATAGTTCTCTGCAAACATACGCTTAACAGTAGCGATTAAAATGGAAAAATTGATGTTAGATATTACAGGAGAAGAATTAACAAAACTGAAGTTATTGTTACAATATTGTATAAGTCCATGGTTCACTTATGTCCTGAAGAGTGAATGCAGTTCTATATCCCTTAATATGCAGTGATTTTCATGGGTTCATGAAAGGCAGGTCCTGCTTGACCAACCTGATCTCCTTCTATGACCAGGTGACCCGCCTAGTGGATGACAGAAAGGCTGTGGATGTTGTCTACCTGGACTTTAGTAAAGCCTTTGACAGCGTCTCCCACAGCAATCTTCTGGAGAAACTGGCGGCTCGTGGCTTAGACAGGTTTACTCTTCACTGGGGAAAGAACTGGCTGGATGGCTGAGCCCAGAGAGTTGTGGTGAATGGTGTTAAATCCAGCTGGCGGCCGGTCACAAGTGGTCTTCCCCAGGGCTTGGTTCTAGGACCGGTCTTGTTCAATATCTGTATTGATGATCTGGATGAGGGGATCGAGTGCTCCCTCAGTAAGTTTGCAGATGACACCAAGTTGGGTGGGAGTGTTGATCTGCTGGAGGGTAGGAGGGCTCTGCAGAGATATCTGGACAGGCTGGATCGATGGGCGGAGGTCAACTGTATGAGGTTTAATAAAGGCCAAGTGCTGGGTTCTGCCCTTCAGCCACAATAACCCCATGCAACGCTACAGGCTTGGGGAAGAGTGGCTGGAGAGCTGCCTAGCGGAAAGGGACCTGGGGGTGCTGGTTGACAGCTGGCTGAATATGAGCCGGCAGTGTGCCCAGGTGGCCAAGAAGGCCAACAGCATCCTGGCCTGTATCAGAAATAGTGTGGCCAGCAGGAGTAGGGCAGTGATTGTGGCCCCGTACTCGGCACTGGTGAGGCCGCACCTTGAATCCTGTGTTCAGTGTTGGGCCTCTCACAACAAGAAGGATGCTGAGGCGCTGGAGCGTGTCCAGAGAAGGGCAACGAAGCTGGTGAGGGGTCTGGAGCACAAGTCTTATGAAGAGCGGCTGAAGGAACTGGGATTGTTCAGTCTGGAGGAGACTGAGGGGAGACGTTATTGCTCTCTACAACTACCTGAAAGGAGGTTGTGGCGACGTGGGTGTTGGTCTCTTCTCCCAACTAACTAGTGATAGGATGAGAGGAAATGGCCTCAAGTTGCGCCAGGGGAGGTTTAGATTGGATATTAGGAAAAATGTCTTCACCGAGAGAGTGGTCAAGCATTGGAACAGGCTGCCCAGGGAGGTGGTGGAGTCACCATCTCTGGAAGTGTTCAAAAAAATGTATAGATGTGGCACTTCAGGACATGGTTTAAGGGACATGGTGGCGCTGGATTAATGGTTGGACTTGATGATCTTGAAGGTCCTTTCCAACCTTAGTGATTCTGTGATTCTGTGACTAGTAGGAAAAAGAATTCTAGAAAAAGTGATAAGGATAGTGAGAAGTAGAGAGATTTTCATCAGAGGAGGTATGTGAGAATTCTTTAGAAAAATAATAGACGAAGGTAACTGCTAGAGATCATTAGTGATTTTGGGGGAAAAGCAAGTTACTATTTATAGAACATATGGACTTCTGAGTTATAGAACATACAGACACATGATGAACTTATCAGGCAACAGGCTTAAAACAAACACAGAGGGTTTTTTGTGTTTGTTTTTTTCATCGCATGCCAAATTAGATTGCAGCATTTATTACTAAAAGATGTTTCAGCTGTCTACAGTATAGGTGGGTTCCAACATAGGTATTTGACAAGTCCACTGCTAGTTGTCAAACATGGTAGTCCAGGCTCAGGATGTTAGTAAATTATGGCTGTTAGAAACAGGAAGGTCATACAAGGGGAATATGTATGGATTGTTTTTCTGCAGTAAAAGTGCTGTGGCTACCCATATAGTAAAAAAGTTTTAATGTACAGGAGTAAGTTTATTAGAATACTTGATATAGTTGTAAAAAAAGAATTCAAGATTTTCTTTTTTTAATTTTCTTTCTTATAGTCTTTCTTTGAGCATCTGGTACTAGCTGTTGGCTAAGTGTACCTTTGGTCTGAGATCTGATGGTGTCAGAAATGTGAATTTTTCCACAGTCTTTGTTAAAAGTCTGAGGATAGTAAATGATAAAGGCTTCTTTTATTCCAGTTGTCAGTAATTTTTGTTAAGCAACTTTAAAGGAAAAGAAAAGGAAAGAGGTTAAATAGTTTAGCTGAAACTCTCTTCTCCATCTTTGTTCTTTTTCTTGTATTAGCCTTCTGAACTAAATAGGCTTCCCATACCTATACAATTATTTTGTACTGATTTAAAACTGAATATAAGAATACTTTGTTTCTATTTATAGAGTATAGTTTGGATGAGAAGAAAAGTGAAGATAGGAGAACATTTTTTTGAAAATGAATTTTCACAAAAAGGAAGTAAAATTTCACAAGCTCAAATATGTTTTTCTTAGTAAGTGATGTAGTGGGTGTTCTGCATGGTGTGGATAGATGGGATCCTTGGGGACAGGTGGTAAATTTAGGGTTTTCTTTGAGTTTCATGCAAGGATGAAGGTGCCTTGGAGAGAAGCAGAACACAGATGTCTTAGATTATACCATGCAGTAGGCCTGGGTGATAGGGCATAGGAGAGTTCCCATTCTGAACTTAGAGAATTGAGAGAAAAACTTAATAGGAGAGTTATGCTGCTGTGTGGTGAGTGTTGTGCATAGCAGAATCCCTTCACTTTCAATTTGAAAAACAAACCTAGCAAGTACCAAAATAAAACATTACTTAAAGAGAAAATTAAACAGAAACTTTCTGAAATCTATTGCTCAATTCAGATGAAAAGAGTGGGAGACTCAAATATTTTAGTAAGGATCTATCTGCACTTAATGCTACTCTGATGGCTTCCTTGCTGTTTAGATTGCACTGTCACATATGACTCTTCTTGTCTTTTCTTTGCTTTCCATCCTTGAACTATTTGGTGGAAGCCTATTATGCACATCCCATTTGGACTCTCCTGTGCTCTCTTTCTGTTGTACAGAATTGTTCCTGTGCAGCACTGCTTCTTGCCATAGCTGAGAGCTAAATACTTCTTTGCACCAGTATGATAAAGACATCTGAGTGCATGTTGAAGCACGCACCTTAAGGAAGAGTCCAAAGGCAGAGAAGGAGTGGTGGGCTAGGAAGCAGTGCCTTGAAAATGAGGAAAAGAATAAATGATAGAGGAAGGAGTAGAGAGCTCTGGTGGATGACCTGAATTCTGGAGGTGGGCTTCTTTTGAGATGGGGGTGGAGGTTGTTTTGAGGTGAAATGCAGATTAAGAAATGAAAACCTACCAGCTGCAGAGTATGCAAAAAGTGTTGTGGAAAAGAGCTGTAAATATCAAGAGCTTGCTCTATTCAGGACAACTTAACCTCCTTTGCCTGCCTGCCACCTACTCTTGCTTCTGTTGAGGAAAAAAAAAGTAGGAAAAGGAAATGGTGGGAAGTGATTTCAGGTTGTTTGAGGGGAACTTTCTGGCTTCAGGAATGGAGCTGTATGTGATGGCTGAGTGAGAGGAACCTGACTTGACCTGACAATTTGGCTTTTGGAGATCCTCACTTTTTTAATTGTCATGGTATCAGAACTTGCAATTGTGGAGAGAAATACTATCATGCAAATTCGAACGCACATTAATATTATACATTGTCTTTATGAATGACATTTAATCCCTCAATAAAAGTATTACAAGTTGAGGTGGGAAATAAAATTAACAGTTATGGTTATATTATGAAGTACTTGCTTATTTTCTCTGTAAGTGCTTCAGGTCACTTATTTGCAGATTTTCAGTCTAGTTCCTTTAAGTACCTGTAGGTTATTGCCAAATTTTCCCAACTTTCCCGGTATGAATAGAATGGATGGTGATTCTCCAGCAAAACTGGCTATAGCTCCTCAGTTGTGTTGACATAGCTAGGCCTTGAGCAGGGACCTTCCCCTTACAAAGGGACCATGCCTGGGCTGTACTTCCATCTCTCCTTTCTCCTGCACAGACAAACATCCTCAGTGGCTCCTTGACTGAATGCTGAGCTTGTATGGGCAATGCTTATGTGGACATGTCTTCCCGGAGTGGCTGTTGCAGCCCCACAGTTTCTCTATTGCATTTTGACATTCAGCAGGGGAATAGCTCCTAGGAAGCTCTTGCATGGTACATGGCAGAGGCTGTATGAAAGCCTGACCGCATAGCGTCTCAAGCCATCACATAAGTGTTGTGATCTAATACAATTTGACTTTTACCTGTCTGTCCTGCAACTGTTTTTCCTTCTCTATACATCTTTAAATCCTTCCTTGATCCCTTTTCCTTATCTGGTCTTACTGTGCTTTTCTACTCGTCTTCATGTTTTGTACTTAATCTATTTTTTTCTGAAGTTTCTGTTGCTATTTCCCTTCCTTCTCTTGTACCCCTTACACCTGTGTTTTGGCTTTGTTCTTCATGGCTGTTTCACGGTACCAGGATGACCTTGTTGCTGCGGTAGTATGCATCAGATGCTTGTACCAGGTTGTTCCTGGCTCATGCACCCACTTTAGCTCTTGCTTTGTGTGGGCAGTTTATGTGCATTGTTTCTTCCATGTTCCTGAAGACCTCTTTAGGTTTCTTGCTTCCCAAGAGTGTACATCCCATGCAACAAGTGGTCTGCCTACTCTTTCAGGTTCTCTGAATGCACATTTTTGTATATATATTTTTTTGTTCTCAGTTCACCAAATGACTTGGATAAGAGTATAAATTACTTGTCCTGTCTCTTTGTGACTTATGTAAGCTTAATTAGTATTCATTTCCATTTCATACTTTCTCCTGAATTACTGACAAATATATTACATGATATTAAGCAGACAACAGGTCCTATCTGATGATGATTCTTCATTTAGCTGTTATTATTTGGGATTTGCTCTCTTTTGACATATATGGAGTATGTGCTGTATTGATTTTTGTGGAGGGTTGAGTATTTTATTCAAAATGTTACAGGGTACAGCAGATATCTCAACAGTGTATACCCCAGTCAGAGCCTAGGGTTTCTCTTCACCTGACCAGCATTTAAACTGGTGAAATCCTGAGACTGTCCCCTAGGCTTTCTTGATCTCTTTTTTCTCCTAAACCCACTCTTCCTGAAGGCCCACCACTGAGCCAGCAACATGTGGCAATCTGGCTTTTATTCTTTTTCTGATTATACCTCATTAATCCAAATTAGTTTGTTTCAAATGCCTACAACACACAACTATTTTACAAGTGAACTTTATTGTGAATTTTCTTCACCTTTCCTGCTTCCCATTTGTAAAAATATTTCCAACTGCTCTGCTTCTCTCTTATCTTTGAAAACATTTAAGTCATGGTTTGACGTAAACAGCATTTATCCATGAAGCTGATTTAAGAAGTTCCCACTGTGCCCTGGCTGCTTATTCCTGCTTCTTGTGGTGGTTTGTTTCTCCCCTGCAATGTTTTGCTGTAGCAATGTTTAGGACCTGTAAATGAGGTTAATGCTGGTTCTTAACCTGAACAGTATTCTTCTGTCACAGTATTCCTCTGTCAATTTTAACTTGTGAAGAAATTCTTGAAACATGAGGAAAACAAGGACCGTGGCTCAGCTAAAGACAATGAGACAGTGTTCTTCAGCTGATACTGCTCTAGGCATAATCATTGTTCCTGGAGTTTGCTCAGCAGCTTGTTAATTACAGCAACTAATTGAAGAGTAGCAGTTTACAAGCACCAGTCACTTTGCAGCTGTAGATCTCAGTACTTGTTAAATAGTTACATTATTCAAAATGCTTTTGCTATACTATTATGTGATTTCTTGGTTTAAATTATGGCACCCTGCATTACAAGTGCATAAAAAAGATATGGTTTATTTCACAGAATCACAGAATCATTAAGGTTGGAAAAGACCTTTAAGATCATCAATATTTGATTAACTGTAGATGTCTACAACTGTACTAGTTGTCATATGTTCCTTTTACAGTGAGTAGAGGGTTTGACTCATCACACCACACTAAAGACCTAAGCAGATCATACTGTAATCTCCTGAAACATCCCTAAAAGTGCCTGTTTCTCTCCAGTGACTGTCAAGGGTGGTCAGCTCATAAATATTGCACACACCTGCACTGGGTTGAGATTAAGTCTACCAAATGTCTGTTGTTACCAGCTGTCTGGATTGGAGCCTTGAGTCTAACCTCAGTTAAACAAACATACTCACATGGTCAATGGTTTATGGAAGGCTGTATGAACATTTTATAAACAGACTTATGAAAATAATCTTATGAAAATATATCAGCTTAGTTTGACAAGATTTTCCATATAACCATTTTGATTAGTGTTAACTATAAAACATTCTTTAGTAGTACTAATATTTCCTGAGTACTACGGCAGCAATACTGTCAGACTTATTGGTCTATAGTTAGTCATATCAAGTGTTCAAAAAACGCGTGGATGTGGCGCTTCAGGACATGGTTTAGGGAACATGGTGGTGCTGGATTGATGGTTGGACTTGATGATCTTGAAGGTCCTTTCCAACCTTAGTGATTCTGTGATTCTGTGACATCATCCAGTTCACTACTTTTAATTATCTGATACAGGATTAACTTTCTTCCATTCTTCTTTAGTGTTTCAAGTTTTCTTAAGTCAACAATAATGGTCTAAGAAATGCACAAGTTATTTCTCATAAAGTTGCTGAATAGCAGTATCCAGCTAATAATTATAAGTTGTCTAACTTTAGCACCCCTGTGTAGGAATAGTTGTAGTGATAAACATTTTGTTATTTTGTCACCAATATAAACTGTGAGCATCTCCTCTGACTTCTTTCTAAATACTTAAAAATATGCTTATTGTCAACAGTTTTGTAAATTCTCTTGATAGTGCATCAAACATTAATTATTTCTAGGAGGACATTTTTGTTACTGAAATATTACTTAAAATATTTTTGTATTGTTTTGACTTTGTATCATAATGGATTTTTCAATCAATTATGTTAAGTTCTCTAATTTTCTGTTATAGCAGAGACTGCAGTGTAAAAGTATTATTTATTTTATTGCCTTTTTTATTCTATTGTTACCCTCGCATCTGAAGGAGAGTCTTTTTAATTATGTTGTTATAGTTTGGGATTATGTTTTTTTTGAGTTTCCAATAAAGTGCTCCTAAATGAAGAGCTCCCCAATATTGCTCTCATTTTCTCACACATAAGTAACTGAAATTCAGAGTTGTTAATACTCACTATTCAGTATTTTCTGTCTAGAGCAATTTGCTTTTTAGGAAAGTACTTTACATATGTATTTTTGTGATGATTGTTCATATTTTTAAGATATGTGCATGAAAAGCATGCTACTTCATGTCAGTGACAAATTGTATGCACAAGTACTACAATCTATATTCATTCTATGGATAAGAAGACTGCTTGCTCCCTTTTGGCTAGGCCCTATTTCTGCAAAAACGAAGCAGTCAGGCTCCTTCTTCTTCCTGCCACTGTGCAATGCAAAGGTTTGTCCTGCTGTTGGGTGCATTATTTTCTTTAAAGCTTTTCCCTGCCATCATGTCCTAATATCTGCTGCCCCAGAAAAAGTTCCTTCACTTTGAACTTTATAGGAAGGGTGGATAAATAATTAGACACCTATTCACAATGTACCTCACATCACACAGGCTTAGGAGGAGTGAAGACACATACACGGCTGTGGATTCATTTTGATAAGCACAGTTCCATTGGCTGGGAGAAGATGTCTATCCTTTCACCTTTACTTTTCCTCTTTGCAATGAAGATAAATAATAATATCTTCACTTTGAGAGCAGAGATATTTGGGTGCTTAGGAATGGAGTGATAGTTAATGATTTTATATTCCATGATTTTTGACTGTAAAAATATTATTCAGAGGCAGTGGAGGTCTGGCATTAGCTTTTGTCTTCACAGTAAATTATTTGCAGGTTTTTTCAGATCCAAATCTGATGAAGTAGAAATAGTTAAGCCCGACATTTCATTACAGTGTTACATATAAGTACCACCTAGTGACAGCAGCCTTCACAGATTGGCACTTTGTTGTAGCTTTCACTTATTTTACTACCCACTGCTGTATTATTTATCTTTCTGTATAAAACCAGTGGCAATGGTAGGATTTCTTAGATAACATAGACTCAGGTACTTCTTCTGGGGCTGAAAGCTCTCTTTGAGAAAAGCTGTTGTTTGTGTACAGTCACCAAAGACCTCAAGAGGCCACGTAATGCAGAGGTGGCCAGTATGTATTTCTTGAACAGTTCAAGCACTTGTGACAGGCTACGTCACTTGGTCAGCAGAGGAGCTGTGCTGGCACTGAGGTTACAGAGTAATCTGAATCCTTGGGTGCAGGAGGAAATATATGGAAGGAGATATCACATGACAGAATTAGTGCAGTGATGAATAATGGGGAAGGTTATATACACTGACCAATTTGGACTGTTTATATAGTTGATTTATATGTTAGGTTCCTTTTAACACCCCAGTTTTTTGGTGGAGTAATATACAAGGATCATATATTGAGAAACAAGCATAGGTGTATAGAAAGAGTAGTTGTACATGGGCTTCGGGATTGTGGTAGTAAAGGAATAAAAACAGGGTCCTAGAATGATGCTATTCTAGGGACATTACTGCATATTACTGTAATTAGGCTAGCTATTAGGAAAAATGTCTTTACTGTGAAAGTGATCAAGCATTGGAACAGGCTGCCCAGGGAGGTGGTGGAGTCACCATCACTGGAAGTGTTCAAAAAACGTGTATACATGGCACTTAGGATATGGTTTAGTGGCTTGGTGGTGTTGGGTTGATGGTTGGACTTGATGATCTTAAAGGTTTTTTCCAACCTTAATGATTCTGTGATTCTGTAATACAAGTTCCATTTCAAGTATCTGTACTTCAAGAAGGCTGATGGAATATGAAAAAGCATTCAGAAGAGCCATATAAAGAGATTAAAGATGTAGTTTATACTGTTTTATAGTGAGCAACCACAAGGACTCACTGTATTTCATTCACTCAGGAGAGGCTGACAAAGGGGTTTTGTTCTGATCTTAAAGAATCTAAATGGGGAAGATAGTTTGCAAGCCATTTTATATGAAGACATGGATTTCTCGTCTGATATGCACAGCACAGATGATCATCGGCTCTTGCTCTAAGTGAATTTAGGAATTATTGCTGCTAATGTCATTAGTTAAAGTATGTGGGCACACACAGCCCAGGAAGTCTTGGTAAGGTGGAAAAGGCATGTCTGGGAGCTGTAAGCAGTGAAATTCAAACATAAAGGAAGGCATAGTTTTACAAGGAGGACGATTAAACAGTGGAAGAACAGATGTCTGGACATCGTAGATCCTACATCGCTGGGATTCTTTAAATCAGGACTGTGTCACTTTCTTGCATCTTTGTAGCTTTTAAGTTAGAGTAAGTTCTCTGAAGAATCTGTTGAGTGAGGGATTGTTGGTTGGTGCTGTGGGAGCAGCTGTCCTGGATCACGTCATGGGTATAACACAGTATTTTGACAGTGGGCGAGAGTAACTTTAAGGAAGGGTATGAAAACAGGGGAGGAATATGATGGTACTTGGCCCTGAATACGCTCCTAGAATGAGCCAGAGGTATAACATAGAAATGGTGCCACTGTATATAAGATAAGGTCCGACTGTTGTAATAGGCCCTCTAGCCTTATAGTCTATGTAAGCTTTTTGTTCAGATAATTAACATCTCTGGGAATTTCTGAAGTACAAAAATTTAAATGTATGCTTGGAATAATTTATTGGACTTCATGTGTCCCAGGCTGTGTGTGTTTGTGTACAGGCACTCAAAGTGGGTTTACCCTTCCCAAGGGCACTCTTGCTCCCATTAGTCTGCACCATGTACTCCCCTGCCTCCCCAGTCTTCATTCCCTCACCTCCAAGCTCTTATCATCTCCCCTAACATACTGGGTTGTTATCCTTCCTCACCAGGTTGGCAAGCCTGTCACCAAAGATGCTCCTGTACCGTGTTGTGAAATGTATCCTGTCTTGTGCTAGCAGTTCTCATTCCTCAAAGAGGCAAACATAGTCACAGAAACCGAAGCTCTGCCTGTGACACAGTCACACAGCTAGTTGTTAACTTGCAGGATAAATCTGCTCCTACCCGTGCCTTCCCCTGCACCTGTAAGGTCAGGAAGATTACCTGGGGTGCCATGTCCTTCACCTTTGCTGCCAGAGCTCTGTCATCCCTCCTGATTTGCTCCAGGACTCCCTAGGCAGTATTGTTACTCACCATGTGGACAAGCAGCAAGGGGTGATGGTTCAAGGCCTCGACAAGCCTCACTAGTCTCCCTGCAACAACCTGGATCAGGGTCCCTAGTTAACAACAAACCTCCTATGACCATGCGTCTGGCTGGCAGACGATTGCCTCTGTCACCTGCAGAAGAGAGTCACTTGCCATTTTCTCTAGATGTTAATGCACAGTTTAGCCCAGATGGCTCTAAAGCCTTCCTTAGACTTCCTGCTCTTACGCCAGTATTGGACAGCAGTAGTGAGCACACCTGTGGGAGGTATGCCCAGGTAGGGGAAGTCCTCTGCTTAGTGACAGAGCTCCGGGAGGCGCTGAGTAGGTTGAGGAGTATTGGGGAGTCCGAGAGAGAGGTAGACTACTGGAATCGCACCCTACCTTCCCGGAGACAGGCCTGTCAGGCAGAGAGGACACAGGATATGGAGGATTCCCTATCTTGTGTCCATCTGGCTGAACTTAAGGGATCAACTGTCAGTGACTTAAGGGATATGGGGCAATGGCCACAAGGTCCTGCCCAGTGCAGCAGGCGCGTCTCCTCTGTGACTACCTACCTTCCCAGGTGCCCTTGCATAATAGGTACGAGGCTCTGAACAATGGAACTGAACAATGATGAGGATGATGGCTTATCTAGCTTGGAGGTGTCGCCAAGGTTAAGTCGGTCTACACCCTGCATCAAAACCACTTCCATAAAGAAAAAATGACAGGTCATTGTCATAGGAGACCCGCTCCTGAGGGCAACAGAAGGCCCAATATGCAGACTGGACCCGCTTCTTAGGGATGTCTGCTGCCTCCCTGGGACCTGGGTTAAAGATGTAAAGAGAAAACTTCCTACCCTGGTTTCTTGAGGGTTCCTAGCCCTCAGATTTTTATCCATTATTGACTTTTCAGGTAGGCAGTGATGAAATTTCAACAAGAAGTCTGAGGGCAATCAAGAGAGACTTCAGGGCCTTGGGACGACTGCTTCAGGGATCACAAGCATAAGTATTCTTCTCTATCCTTCCAGTTGCAGGGAATGATGGAAGAAACAGGAAGAGCCAGCAGATCAATACCTGGCTCCGAGCCTGGTGTCATTGGCAGAATCTTGGGGTTTTTGATCATGGGTCAGTCTATATGACACCAGGCCTGCTGGTGACAGATGAAGTACATCTGCCTCAAAAGGGGAAAAGGATCTTTGCACAGGAGTTAGCAGGGCTCACTGAAACAGCTTTAAACTAGATTTGAAGGGGGAAGGGGATAAAATAGGCTAACTAGAGATAAGCCAGGGGGTGACACACCACTGTTTGAGGGATGGTGTGCTCGCAAGCTCCTTTGGTCTGCCATCTCAGTGGAGGTAGGGTATGGAGATCCAAGTGGCAGCAAAGATGCAGGGGTTATTGATGTGTTAGAAGCCATGGAAGTGCCTGAGAACAGTCACATAGGAATTAGGGCTTCTCCTCCAAAAAAGATGGCAGGATCAATAGCCCAATGGAAGTGCATCTACATCAGTACATGCAGCATGGCAACAAATACGAGGAGTTGGAAGCCATTGTGCAGCTGGAAAATTATGATACAGTTGCAATCATGGAAACATGGTGGGATGACTTGCACAACTGGAGTGCTACAATGGATGACTATAAACCCTTCAGAAGGGAGACACTTGACCCTTTCATCTCCATCATCAAGCTCTGGACAGCCAAAACACTCCCTAACGTATAGGACTACCCCACTGCCTCTCCTTCCTTGCTGAGGGAGCTGGACGAAGTACTCACCAAGCCACTTTCAATCATTTATCAGCAGTCCTGTCTAACTGGTGAGGTCCCAGTTGATGGGAGGTTAGTAAATGTGACACCCATCTACAAGAAGGGCCAGAAGGAGGATCCAGGGAACTACAGGCCTGTCATTCTGACCTCAGTGCCAGGGAAGGTTATGGAACAGATCATGTTGAGTGCCATCACGTTGGCATGTGCAGGACAACCAGGTGATCAGCCCCAGTCAGCATGGGTTTATGAAAGGCAGGTCCTGCTTGACTAACCTGATCTCCTTCTATGACCAGGTGACCCGCCTAGTGGACGAGGGAAAGACTGTGGACGTTGTCTACCTGGACGTTAGTAAAGCCTTTGGCAGTGTCTCCCACAGCAATCTCCTGGAGAAACTGGTGGCTTGTGCCTTAGACAGGTCTACTCTTCGCTGGGGAAAGAACTGGCTGGACGGCAGAGCCCAGAAAGTTGTGGTGAATGGCATTAAATCCAGCTGGCGGCCGGTCACAAGTGGTGTTCCCCAGGGCTTGGTTCTGGGGCTGGTCTTGTTCAATAACTTTATTGATGATCTGGATGAGGGGATCGAGTGCTCCCTCAGTAAGTTGCAGATGACACCAAGTTGGGTGGGAGTGTTGATCTGCTGGAGGGTAGGAGGGCTCTGCAGAGGTATCTGGACAGGCTGGATCGATGGGCGGAGGTCAACTGTATGAGGTTTAATAAGGCCAAGTGGTGGGTCCTGTCCTTTGGCCACAATAACCCCATGCAACGCTGCAGGCTTGGGGAAGAGTGGCTGGAGAGCTGCCTGGTGGAAAAGGACCTGGGGGTGCTGGTTGACAGCTGGCTGAATATGAGCCGGCAGTGTGCCCAGGTGGCCAAGAAGGCCAACAGCATCCTGGCCTGTATCAGAAATAGTGTGGCCAGCAGGAGTAGGGCAGTGATTGTGCCCCTGTACTCGGCACTGGTGAGGCCGCACCTTGAATCCTGTGTTCAGTGTTGGGCCCCTCACAACAAGAAGGATGCTGAGGTGCTGGAGCGTGTCCAGAGAAGGGCAACGAAGCTGGTGAGGGGTCTGGAGCACAAGTCTTTTGAAGAGTGGCTGAGGGAACTGGGGTTATTTAGTCTGGAGAAGAGGAAGTTGAGGGGAGACGTTATTGCTCTCTACAACTACCTGAAAGGGGGTTGTGGTGATGAGGGTGTTGGTCTCTTCTCCCAAGTAACCAGCGACAGGATGAGAGGAAATGGCTTCAACAAGTTGCAGCAGGGGAGGTTTAGATTGGATATTAGGAAAAATGTCTTCACCGAGAGAGTGGTCAAGCATTGGAACAGGCTGCCCAGGGAGGTGGTGGAGTCACCATCTCTGGAAGTGTTAAAAAAATGTGTGGATGTGGCGCTTCAGGACATGGTTTAGTGGACATGGTGGTGTTGGGTTAGTGGTTGGACTTGATGATCTTGAAGGTCCTTTCCAACCTTAGTGATTCAGTGATTCTGTGATTCTGCCTGTGTAAAGCTCCTTATGATCTTAAAGATGATGAAATGCTTTGGGCACAATGTTCACCAGTCTCCAAAAGCAGTGTCTCCTCGGCAACAAGAAAGGCATGTGTCTGTTTCCATGGAGACGCACTGCAAAGGCCTCACAGAGAAGATTCTGTTCAGAGCTCAACAGCGCAGGCTCCAAGCTCTTTGTCCCTCGTACCTGAAGCAGAGGCTGTTGGCACACTCAGGTGCTCTGATCCTGCAGTTGAGGAGTCAGCTGTGAATAGTGTGGTGCTGTTCCTGCTCCCTGTATAAAACAGATTAATTGTGCACTACTGTTCTCATTTGAGGAGTTGCTTCCTTAGTCACTAATTGCCAGCACTGAAGACTTCTCTGCAACTCTTCATAAGGAAAGCAGTATTCTTGCTAGCCAGAGAGGCATCAGTGAGTTTCTGATACTAATTATTTCAAAGGAGTGGACAGACAAATCTGAAAAACAGGAAGCGAAGTGTATGCAGGGAGTCTGCATCTCAGCAGTCCTTTTGGATGACTGAAAGCAGAAAAGGGGGACTATGTAGAAGCACTGACAGGTCTACTTGCACTAGATCCACCAATAAGAAACTGGTAATACAGTAAACAAATTATATATAATAAGCACCACTTCTTCTAAACCCATTGTGATGCTTTTCTAAGGGAGCAAACATATTTAGCAGGGACCAGAAGTAATATCCAAGCATGGTTTGATCTTCTGGGATTTTTCTTAAATATGAGCTGTGGGATGCAGAAGCAATAGTGGAACAGTGATCATTTCAAAGTGATGGACTGGGAAAATTATTTTAGGAGCAGTATTTTGTATGCGTTTGTATATATTGTATATAGGTATTATTAAGCAGTGTGTTTCTTGTTTTGTTTTATAGTTTTTTCATCAACAGCCAGTTTTTCATTCCAGTAGCTTCCTCCTAGTCCTGCATGAAGGGATAGTAAATAGAAGTGCATCATTTACTTTCATTATCCTACTGTTTTGTCCCCTAATACCTATCTTCTAAGGTAAAAAACTAGCATTTCCAATTACTACTCCTGAACCCCTGATTCTTCTCCCCATCTCTGCACCCTGTAATTTTGCTGCGCTTGCAAAGAGACAGCAGCTAGCTCTGCACATTTTCAGGTAAGGGCATTCCAGGTGTTTGTCATTGCCTTGCTTCTGCTGTCAGTCTCTATTCCATTGTTCCTCATGTGAATCTACTGCATGTTGATGGGGCAGGTATTTGAGTTACTTGTAATGCTGAAGTCTTTCCCGGGTAGAATCATAAAATCATAGAATGGTTGAGGTTGAAAGGAACCTCTGGAGATCATATGGTCCAACCTCCCTCCTTGAAGTTGGGTCAGCTAGAGCAACTTGCTAAGTATGAAGTTCAGTGAAGTTTTGAATATCTTCAGGGATGGAGTTAAGTTGCTCTTTGGGTAACCTGTTCTACATAAAAAACCTGTTCACAGTAAAGAAGTTTTTTTCTTGTGTGTAAAGGAAGTTTCCTGTATTTCATTTTGTGCCAATTGCCCTTTGTACTGTCACTGGGTGCCATTAAGAATAGTCTGGTTCTGTCTTTACACCCTGCCATCAGGTATTTATGCACATTGATAAGATACCCCCTGAGCCTTCTCATCTCCATGCTAAAAAAATACCATCTCTCTCAACCTTGCCTCCTGTGATAGGTGCTCCAATCCCTTAACTATCTTTGTGAGCACTTGCTCCAGTATGTCCCTGTATTTCTTGTACTGCGGAGCCCAGAACTGGACACAGCACTCCAGGTGTGGTCTCACCAGTGGCAAGTAGAGGAGAAGGAACACCTCCCTTGACCTGCTGGTAATGTTCTTCCTAATGTAGCTCAGGGTGGTGTTGGCTTTCTTTGCTGCAAGGGAAGATTGCTGGCTGATCTTCAATTTGTTGCTCACCAGGATCCCCTGGTCTTTTTCTGCAAAGCTGATTTCTAGCCAGTCATGCCCCGGTCTGTCCTGGTGCATGAGTACATTTTCTCCTTCACAAATTCATGCTGACTACTCTTAGTCACCTCCTTGTGCTTCATGTGTTGGAAATGGTTTCCAGGAGGGTATGCTTCATTACCCTCCCTAGGACTGAGGTGAGGCTGAATGACCTGGTTCCTGATTTTTCCCAGTTCCCTCTTCTTCCTCTTCTTGAAGACAGAAGTAACATTTGCTTTCTTCC
This sequence comes from Phaethon aethereus, assembly GCF_964289735.1. NCBI lineage: Eukaryota > Metazoa > Chordata > Aves > Phaethontiformes > Phaethontidae > Phaethon > Phaethon aethereus. The sequence goes on from NC_138582.1 coordinate 171,986,704, forward strand.
AGTCCTCAAGAACTCTCCCAGTCTCCATGAGTTTTCAAAGATAATTGAGAGGTGTCTCACAGTGACACTAGCTAACTCCCATCGCACTTGTGGGTACATGCTGTCAGGTGCCGTGGACTACTGTATGTCAAGTTTTTTTAAATGTTCCCTAACCTTGTCTTCCTCCACCAAGGGCAAGTCTTCCTTGCTCCAGACTTTCATACTGGTCTCAGGAGCCTGTGATTTCTGATGGCCGATCTTGCCAGTAAAGGAGGAGGCAAAGACGACATTCAGTACTTCAACCTTTTCTATATTCTTTCTCAGCAAGTCCCCTTCCCCATTCAGCAGGAAGTAAAAGCCTCTCTGTCTGCCCTCCATGTTCCTTGCCAGATTCAACTCCAGGTGGGCTTTTGTTATCCTAATCACATCCCTGCATGCTTGGACAGTGTTTCTATATTCTTCCTGGGTCACCTGTCCCGGCTTCTGCCTCTCATATGCTTCCTTGTAATGTTTGAGCTCAGTCAGGAGCTACTTGTTCATGCATGCAGCCCTCTTGCTGCTTTTGCTTGATTTCCTGCCTGTTGGGATGATCCAGTCTTGAATTTGGAGGGGTGATCTTTGAAAATCAACTAGCTTTCCTGGAACCCTCTTCTTTCCAAGGTCATAATTCATAGGATGTTTCCAAGGAGATCCCTGAACAGGCCAAAGTCTGCTCTTCTGAAGTCTAGGGCTGTGATCCTGTTTTCTGCCATGCTCCATCCTTTCATGTTCCTGAACCCCTCCATCTCATGGTCCAGCCAACGCTGACCCAACCTTCACATTCTTGACCAGTTCTTCCTCGTTTATAAGAATCAGGTCCAGCAGAGCACCTCTCCTTGTCTGCTCCTCAGTTGCCTGTATTAGGAATCCATCTCCAGTGTGGCCCAGAAGCCTCCTGGATTGCTTCTGCCCTGCTCTGTGATGCTTTCAGTAGAGCTTGGGGTAGTTAAAGTCTCCCATGAGGACCAGAGCCTGTGAACATGAGGATTTTTCCTGTCTGAGGTCTTATTTACTTCTTCCTCAGCAGGTGGTCTGTAGCAGACCCCCATCATAATGCTACCTGTGTTTGTCTGCCTGCTAATTCAGACCCATAAGCTCTCATTGATTCACTGTTCATCCCAAGGTGCACTCCAGCTGCACTCTTGGCTAAAGGGCATGTCCCTCTCCTCGCCTCCCCAGCCTGCCCTTCCTAAAGAGACTGTATCCATCCACCGCAGCACTCCAGTCGTGTGAGTTGTCAGCTACCCTCAATTCAGTGCATGTTCTGGATGAGAAAGGAAACAGAGACAGCAGCACTAACAGTGTGTAGCAGGTGATCGTGCAGCTTTCTGTAAGGAGGGAGAGGTGGCCTATCAGTCTAGGAGCAGGTACTGCACCGTTTCTACAGGAATCAAGAGAATATGTCACATCTTCGTGAGTCTTAGCAGAGTGTTGTCTGTCCTCTAGCCAAAAGCAAATGACTGAAAGAGCATTTGACTGATTCCTGCTATTGTACATGCTTTGCTGCAGGAAGGATCCTAACCATTTTTATTTTGGGAGACTGCAACAAGATCAGAAACTGAAAGACCGTTAACTGTTTTAGTTCTATGTGGTCCATTCTTTACCAGCTGCCAGAGAGAACAGTCATTTTCTGAAGATATTCTTCAGGGCTTTGCCTAGTTTGAAATGTCAGAGGACTGTGTCCCTTAAACATGCAAGAGGGTTCACAAAATTGGTGCTTTGATAGAGAAATGGAGTTTACATATGAAGGGGGAAATAGGGAAGAACAATGCTAAGCCATAACAAAATAAGACCATAACAAGGAGAGGGGTGTAGGCCTGCAATTAATTCTTGATTGAGTTATTTTGCATGAGGAATTGTGATTGTTGACTTCTTGCAGCACTGTGGAAGAGGCAAGGCACGCTGGAGTTAAGTGGCAAAGCTGTTGTTGGGTGGGGTAAAATCAGCAAATGCAGAGGGATGCAGAAGTAGTGGGCACTTCCTTACTCTTTTATTTGGAATTTTAGACAGTTTCAGAGCAAAGTTTTGCCAGCAGCATTCCAAGTGGATTTAATCAGAGTTAAAAAAGTATTTGCAAGTTCAGAAAAGACAGAATTGCATTGATGAGATATGCAATGACAGGAGTTTGATTGGGGAAGGGAAGGATTGACTTGAATAGCAGAAGGAGGTGGAGAAACTGAAAAAAAAAGGGTAATCTTTAAGACAAAATTACTTAATTGGAAGTGTTGTTATAGATCAGATGTAGTAGGAAAGGAATCGGTTATGTTATAGACGAGAAGCTTTTCTCAAGAGCAGAAATATGACAAGCTTTTTTTTTTTGTGTTGGAATTTTTTCCCCCCAATATTCTGCTCCCCGTATTTCTTATGTCTGGAATATTAGTGATTGACCTTCCATTACACAAACTTTTCACTAATTTTTTAAGTTTGTTTTATGCTTCTTTGGACTAGGTGAGTATCCTACTCTGGATTAATATCCAAGATCTTAACTAAAGGAATTTAAAGAAATAATTTTCTAATTTTCTTGGTATCTTGGGCTTATAACTAACAATTTAGAATGCCTTTCTCTCTGTAACCTTAGCAGAGGTTTATGTCTTATTTGGCATCATATTTATATCTAACATTCAGTGTTGCTGTATCACATGTACATGTGCTAGCTTGGTTGTAGCATCTGAGCACTAAGGAATCTCTTTGAAGAATGAAGCATACTTATTTCCCAAGAGAGAACAGGGTAGTCAAAATCCCCCACAAGTACGTTGTTTCTATGGTTTCAAGTTGCAGTCTGGGTATAAATTGATCAGAAAACAGGTGCTGAGGATGGGGTGCACAGAGTAGGAATTTGGTGGCTATTCAAAATAAGCATAGCTAGACAGCTAGTGTGCCAAGTCCACTGTCTGTCAGGATGACTCGTGCTCTCTCTGTTCCACTGTGGTCTTTCTATTTCCATCTGTTAACTTAATTTGTAAACTGTAAAGGCCAGAGGCTACATTGTTTTATCTGTACCTCCTAGCACTCTTAGGCCCTAGAGAGAACCGAGTATCAAGAACGGGAAAAATTGTGAAATGTGACAGATAATATGACATAAGGTACAACACATAACTCTTCTTCCTCTCACAGCTTACATCCACACCCAAACACACTCCTCTGCTATTTGAGTTTTGCCACTGTAAATTCCATTTATTTTGCAAAGTGCTGAATGCTGTAGTAATTCAACTTATGTTTCTTCTGCCTGTATTTCTTCTACATATGTTTTGAAGCCCATTTAACAAATAACTTGTCGTAGTTTAACTCAGTCCCAGCCAAAACCAGCACACTTGTGCCACCGTTTATGTGCCTTGTCATTTAGACATGCTTTTTTTTTTCCTGGGAGCATATGCAGTGTGTTAGTGTGTACACTTATGGCTTCATGACCCCACTGCCAAGTGCAGTTTGTTGCTCTAAGCTGTAATCTGCCAGCCAGCTGTGCCTATGCTATGGTGAGAGAGACGAGGAGACAAACCACTGTATTGTGCTTGGAGCCGGACGTTTTCCACTTCTGCAACGCTCAGTTGCTCAAGAAGAGCAACCTCAGTTGAAAGCCTGTTGTCCAGCTGAAGCCCTAGTCCTGTAATCATGTCTCTGTGTCATGAGCTGCTGTGCCTGGCATTTCCTTAGTCCTGTGATTTCGTGTATGTATTTATGTACTAGGTGAATGGAATGCTGAAAAGATTAGAAAACCATCTTACTTGCTGCTACAGACATAGCCCAGTTCTTTCACCTCAGGATTTATCTTCCACCACTTGCTTGAGTTTTTCCAGCCTAAATCTTCTGTCTAACATTTTAGGCCCATTTGATTTTTTTTTTTTTTAATCTGTTGTCCTGACTGGCTGTGAAACTTCCCCAGAATCTTTTCATTTGAGAATTTAATCTACATGTCTTTTACTCCCTCTTTTAGATCTTTGAAGATGGTAAAACAATCTGGATGTAACAACCATTCTTGGTGTCCTTAGTAGCCACTTCTTTTCCACTTGTTTTTATAATTTGTTTATAACCTTTTTTTAATAATCTTTCAGTACTTTTTATTTTTTCCTGGCAATTACATACAAATTATGTTCCTGTTAAGATTTTCAGGCATATGATGGTGTGTTACTGCATTGTATTTAAGTTACATTTGCCACTTCCCACTGGCTGTCATTTTCCCAAGTCATTGATGTTTGCTGTAATTATGTACTGTTTGAGATTAACTTTGACTTTTTTGGAGAGGTAATCTGTTTATAATTGTTGTAATTATTCTGCCAAATAAAATAATTTTAAAAGACACTTGGGCTTGTCTGGCAATGCAGTTTTTTTATGATCACCAATATTACTTGTTGCTCTGAGTTCCATTGTGCTCTAAGTCTGATGTGGTTTTATTCACCTATTAATTGTTCTACTAGTTTAGTTGAAATGGGAGGTGGATTTATTAGACAGTCTATGCCAACATTGTTCTGTTTTCCTTCTTTGATTATGTCCTTTCTCCAGTCTTCTAGTGCTTTCTTAGACTGTTTCTCAGTTCTTATGTAGCTTTGCATATTAATACATCCTTCAGTCAGTATTTACTTGTTATTGATTTGCTTAACTATAGATACTTTTGAAATTATTTTCAGTGAGATCTGGATGTAATTCCTAGCATTATTAATATTAATCAAAATGGGCTTTAAAAAAATATTTTTTTCCTGATAAAGAAACAGGAAATCCTGTTGGTTTTCCTATAATACAGAAGGGCAAGAATAATCGAGGAAGTTGCCATTAGTCTTATCCTAAGTCCATGCAAGGCTCAAGAATGATTTTTAAAGAGAAAACAATGGAGCATGAGGAGGACATAAATGGTAGATGGGATAAAAAGTAAATTTACTAACCTACTATCTTTCTCAGCTAGCTGATTTTCTACACAGTGTATGTCTTATTTATCTAGACTTCAGTGAAGCCTTTGATACAGTGCTATCTGAAGATTTAGTTGGAACTCAGAAGTCAGATAGTAGAAGCATTCAAGGTAGATAAGGAGCTCAGTAAAGAAGACACAAAAGACATTGCAGTTTCTTCAGGATTGATGTAATTTAATATTTTCAGTAATGCCTATGGCACAAAAATATGAGGCGTAGTAATTAAATTTGTTGATGATGTAAAATAGACAGGTATCGTTGAAGCAGAAGAGAATAAGTTATGTGGAGAGCACTGGATGATTCTGAAGACTACACAAATAGAAATCAGATGGCATCAGATGACAATATAGTGCATAGTCATGCACTTTGCAACTTGTAACAGGAATCAGCACTGTAAGCTGGAGACTTACCTAATGGCAGTGATTAAGAATGAGAAACAGCCCAGTACATTAGTCCACTTGTAGGAGAATGTGAGGTTATCACTGTCATAATATTGTGGAAGGCAGTTGTGAACCTAGCAAAACTTAGCAGAGATTTCTGCTGGTGAGAGAAGTCTTAACGCCACACGCTTAATGGCCTTCTGGAGATATAGGCGCAGTTCTGTTTGCCGTTGTTCTAGACAGGTTAACTAGGACTGACATGGAAAAGGCTGATGGAATGATGAGAAATGGGCACTCAGTTTTAAGAGACCAAATAACCGTTTCACTTGTTTAGTCTGACAAAAGGAGTGTGGGTATGACTGCTGTGTATAAATGCATCAAAGCATAAATATTCAACACAAACAAGAACCATTAAGGACAATGTTGGTAAAAGAATAAATGGGAATAGCCAGATATACTGAAAGATGAGAGAGTCATTCAAAGAACTCCTTTTTTTAGCAGCTGTCTCATAGGAATACCAAAGTTTAAAGTGCTATGCAATAAATTTATGCCTGAAAGGGTTACCTATGACATGGTTGCTATTGATTATACAACAGTGGACTTGCTGACCCAGCAGTTCCCACATCTGTGTTCTGTCAGTTAGTGACAGCAGGTGAATCCTTTATGATGGTCTTACCAAACACAGTGCAAAGCCATTGTTCTAATCCCCAGATATCATGAAGATACTTACACTTTTTGGACTAGGGGGCTGTTTGGGTTTGGGGGTAGTTGCTGATAGGTCTTTTTCTCTGTTCCCCCAGGATTCCCCACCAAGAATTCCTCTATTTCCTCTTTTGATTCAAAACAGAAATCCATACTCCCAACACAACCTCCTATCTTCTCTATTCCTCTTCCAGAACCAAAGTCTAATAACTTCTCATACTTTGCAGCTCTGCTTGGGCCCTTCGCTAGAAAATAAAAGGAGTATAGTGGACTGCTGCCTGTAGGACTCTGCTGCTTTGCTAAGAAGATGTGAGAAGCCATGCACAGATGTCACTGCACAAGCTGTGGAAAGTGGGTTTGCTGAGGATGGAAAAGTGGAGGCAGAGGCATAGTAGGGCTACACAGCTTACTATGAGGTCACACAGAATTGTGCAGAGTTGGGTAAAATACAAGTATGGTTGATACTATAATACCGATGACTCATTATTTTGCATCTGATAGTATTACATATCTTTTTTTACATCTTTTGGCATCCCTGCTGTTGCCTTTGATTGCTTTTAAAATAATCAGGAGGTAAGTTTGTAATTATCTCTCTACCTCTGCAGAATAATGTTTGGAACCTCTGGAGACAGAGAAAAATGCTTTTTCTTTGCCTTCCTTTCATCTTTTTGCCTTTATTTCAAGTCATCTTTCTTTATGCATGCTGAAAATTGCTTACGGTATTTCTTCATTGCAGATAGATTTTAAAAACAGTTAGTGGAAAGGCCTAATAAAAAGGTAGGTCTATGAGACAGTGATACAAGATGGTAGTTGAAGATACTTGAGTCAAGGAGAGAGCAAAAAGCCACAGTATAAAAGCTGTATGATACTTGGGAAGTAACTGGCAGCAATCTGCATATGCAGATTCACTATTCTTACATTGTTGTAGCAATCAGATGTATATTTTTTCCAAAATTAAAAAATTAAGGTACCCTTTTTGATTGGTTTAAACTTGTTTGCATCACATCTGTGAAATCTGTTAAGGGAAACCACTCAGGATAGAAAAAAAGCCTTATCTTTGTCTTAGGAAATTTCATACAGTTTCTGTAGGGCAATAAAGCAAAAGGAACCTCTGGGAATAAGCTAGTCCCTTGTCCTGCCCTGAGTCAGAATCTACACCGCCTATATCACTCTGGACAGATGCTTGTCTAACCTGTTCTGTGATGGAGATTCCCATCCTTGCTGGATGAACTATCCCAGAACATCTCTACTTTTACTGCTATACTCTTCCTTAATATCCAATGTGAATCTTCCTAGGGGAAATTTCAATCCATTATTTCTTGTACTGTGTGTATGGGGAGCAGCTCTTCCCTGTATTTGCAGCAGCCTTTTGAGTATCTGAAGACTATTATTTCTGGGCTTTACAGTTCTTGTCACACTTACTGTTCTCCCCTGAACCATCTTGATTTCTACTACACATATTTTCTCTGATGCACACAGCCCCTAACTGCAAAGGACAGTCTTGTTGAGACATTAACAATTCATACGACAACAGAAGGATTACTTTGGAAGGGTTCCTCAGCAATACTGGTAAAATTTAATTTTGCAGCTTCAGGGAAGTGTCGAGCTGGGACAGCTTGTGCCCTGGAGAGGACAAGGGATGGGGAAGAAGCAGAGACAAAATGTGGAGAAGAAAAAGAAGAATCTAGAGTATCGTTGTCACTGCTTATGCTGCCACCAAGGGGATGAGAGAAGTGGGGCAACATTCAATTACTGCTCTTTTGGTTTTTGTATTTTTTTGTCTGCTTATTTTGTGTCAGTGTAGTACTGTTCACTCACATTCAGTTTATCATCTATTATATGCCCAAATATTTTTTCTGAAAAAAATCCCCCAAAACCAACTCTTCAGCCAGTTGTTCTCCATCTTCTATTTATATAGTTGTTGATTTCTATCTTGATGTGGAACCTTACACTATTTCCGATTGAATTATGTCCTGGCTTTTCAAACCACATCTCCACCTTCTTGGGTTTTTAATTTTAATCATCTCTCCTAGCAAACCTGTAACTGCTCCAAACCATAAGTTGGCAGGAAATTTAATAAGCACGTTCTCTAGTTCATTGTCCATTTTGTTAATGAGAATATTGAGTAATTCTAAACTCCGGAACAAGTGGTCATTTCTTTAGAAAAAGCCAAGCCTCAATCTTGGGGTATTTTCTGTTTCTCAGTGCATCTTCTATGCCATATTTCATAAATTCCAAAGCTGTTGAGAACTTTTTAAGTTTCAGTGAACAAAGCACTGCTTACCTAAGTGAAAATTGGATGAGAGAAACCATGCCTCTTTAAGGCAACCAGCACCTTCATGTACTTCTTTAATTACCTGCAGATGAAAAAATTGGAAGCAGCTGCAAACATATCTCCCCAAAACAACTTGGTTTGTATCTTTTCTAACCTGACCATCTTAGTTTAAAAATCTCAAAAGCTTAAATAATAGCACAGAAGTAAAAACAAAACATACAAACTTGTGGGAGAAAAGGTGGCCTCTCAGAGCCCCGAGAGGTAAGGAAGAAGGCGGCCAGCCTTTCCTTGAAATAAAATGGGCTAGGAATACAGCATAAAGTGAGCTTGAAGTGAGCAGTGGCAGCACGAAAGAAGGCCCCAGAGTGTGCTCAGCCTCCAAGTACTGATAAAGGAACACAAGCATTATAAAGCAAGTCTCATGCCGCTGAAATGTTACAGACCAGAAACGGCTGGGAGCTGCTAGGATACTTGTAGCAGTTGTGGAACACTTGGGTTGAATCAGGCACTTTTTTAAAGAAGAGAGACACTTATTTTCTACACTTTTACGAGAAAACATGTAGGGAAAATAGGAACAATATAAAATAATATTATATGATTTTTCTCTTAATTTGGGAGGAGAAGACATTCTTGCACTCTAACTTTCACCCTTTTGTGCAAATGCATAGTGCACTAGTTTTCCTTGACAGTGTTGCAGTGAGTGGAAGAATCACAGGAAATGGGTTTTATTCTCAACTAGGTAATGTTGGGCAACTTACTTCCACCCATTTGTACCTTACTTTCTATTTGCAAAACAAAAGCACTACTTCAACTTGGAGTACTTAGAGAACTACAATCATACAAAGTACGAGATGAGTTTTATTATGACATGATTTTTTTGACTTACTACTAATTCAGTCTATGGCTACAGTGAGTCTGACAGTCCTTAACTTTCAAGTGGCTGACCTTGTAGTTCGATGCTCAGGAAATGTCTTTTTATGCTGCCTGTTAGGTAGGTACATCCAGATGGAATATGATACATATTGTATGGTATTAAATTGAAATCCAGTTAATGCTTCGTAATATATCCCCTGATATAAGGGGATATATTCGTAATATATCCAGCTGATGATAGAGGTGGGAGCAACTGTAGCTTATTACTTTATCTATAGCTGATTAGAAAAAGAAAAAAGCCTAAAACCTGCAACCGTACCGCGTACCTTCCCGACTGCGCAGCACTGACGAGAACGACAAAAGGCCCGTCGGGCGGAAGCGCTCCCGGCTGCGCGGGCGCGGCGCTGGGGCTGAGCGCCAGTGCGGGCTCTGCGGCCAGTGCAGGGCTCGGCGCCGCTGGCCGCCGCCACAAGTGAATTTGCTATCGCGGGAATCGCATAGCACTGCCAGGTGACCGGTCCTGCTTTGTCTTCCACCTCCAGCCCGGGAAGCCCAGCGACAGCTGCGCCCCGCCGGGGACGCGGCCCGGCGCTGCCCGCGGGACCGACCTCCGTCCCCGGCGGTGGCGCGGACGTGCGCAGCCGCGACGCCGGCTCGCCCCCGAGCCCCGCACCTCTCCCTGCACACCGGCCGCCGCCGGGCGGGCACAGGCACAGTCCCGATCCCCGGGGCGGCGGCTCGGCCTCGCCCCGGGCAGGCTCGGCGGCGTCCCCCGGGCACGGCGCGGAAGGAGTTAAGGCCGCTCCCTCCCGCGCGTCCGGCCGTCCCCGCCCGCGCGTCCCCCGCTAGGCCACGGCTGACCTTCACGGGAGCTGCGCCGGGCATGCGCGCCGCCGCGCTCGAGGCCCGCAGGGACCGGAGGGCGGCCCAGCGCGGCCCGCTTCGGTTCGGCTCGGCGCGGCCCGGCCCGGCCCGGCCCGTGGCCTGCGGCCCGGTCCTCCGTCCGCCCGCCCGCCCGCCAGCGGCGCGCCCGGGACCGCGGCTGGCGCACGCCCTGCCCGTGCCGGGCGCGCCGTTGCCATTCGGTGCCGATGGTGCTGGCGGAGGAGCGCAGGGGGACGCGAGGGGGGACTGCGCGCCGCGCCGCCGCCTGGAGCCGCGCCCCGCCGCCGCTGGCCCCTTCATGCTCCGCGGCGGCAGGGCGGGCCCCGAGCCGCGGGGTCTTCCGCGGGCCGGGGGGGTGCCCGGGGTCGCAGGCCGTTGTTCGCGGCTCTTTGCCTGGAGCCTTCTCCAGCGAGCTGCCGTGGGCTTGAGCGTGCTGCGAGCTTCTCGTTTGTGCCGTTTCGTGTGGCGAGGGTGGTGGCACGGTTTGCGTCCAGGAACAGGAATAGCAACACCTGCACTGGCCTGTGTCAGTAACCCTATTGCAGGGAAAGCTGGTGCTTCTGCGGCAAGTGCAGGTGCCAGCAGTCAGTACCGCCTCCGAAGAAAATGCGTGTTGTCTTGCCAGGAGCAGGGGAAAGGTCTCACAAGACGGGAGCCAACGTTTCTGTGTGCTTCTGGGATCTAAAAAAAAAATCGCAGATGCAGGCCCTGTGTCACCTTGGTGGGCATGCTGACACATAGAATCATAGAATCGTTTAAGTTGGAAAAGACGCTTAAGATTGAGTCCAGCCGTTAACCTAACACTACCAAGTCCACCAGATACGTAGCAGTTTGGTTCCAGAAAACACGTGCCTTTAGTTCAAGTCAGCTTGAACTCAGGAATAGTTTAGGCACTGAATAAGACCATACTGCTTTGCTTGGCATGTTCCTTCTGAGGGTCTGAGAGGGGGAGGAGGAACTGATAACAGTGCCCACCCTCCCGAAATTTCTGTGATTCCTATGGCTATTGCCACACAGTAGCATGTAGATTGGGATCACCCTAAAAATCAGTGGAGGTCATTGCCTTGGCCCCGATGTGCAAAAGGCCGTATGATCTTCACGGCTTGCTCTTCACTGCTAGCTAATGCAGTATCTCTTCTGTGCTTGTTTTTATTACTGGTTGAGGGCAGAAATTTATTTGTTTCAGATCTGATTCTCTTCGGTTTGCAGTCTTGCCAGAAAATTCACAGCCCCTAGACAAGAATTTCAAGCAGAGGAATAGAATAAACCCCTCGTAACCTGGCAACATCTCGTCTATTGCTGTGTTAGGTAGACTGGGAAATGTCAGCCCCTTGCACGCCGCAGACGCACAAGGACCGGTCGGTAAGCAGATCAGTGCCCCGGGCCACCGCTGCCTGCTCTGCCATTATGGAGGAGGCAGCACTGCTGCTCACAGAATGGCCGCCGTGCTGCCAGCGCCTGGCTCTGCGCTCGCCGAGGGCCGTCTAGGGCCCCTGCAGCAACAAGCAGTTGTGGAGGGGGCGGTCTGCCGCTTTCTGCCCCCTTCCCCTGGGTGGCAGGTGGGCTCTGTGTTCCCAGCAGTGTCCTGGGATGACGTGCATTGTTGCGCAGGGCTTTGTGTGATAAGCAGTGAGCTGCTGATGTCTCACGGCAGCTGTGGTGTTAATAATTTGTCTGTGTCTGTCAGTCACCTGGGATCTCTAATGGATTCGACACGGTGGTACCAAAGCGTGGTCCTGAGGGCGGTCACCCCGCGAGAGAGGCTGTGGGCGGCTGGGAGCGTGGAACCAAGTCGGGCGTTGTGCCGTCGCCATGCTGCCCCCCGCCCCCTTCCTCCTGCTGTTCTCACACTCTTTCTTTCCCCTCGCTCTCACACACTGTCCCTCCCTGTTCCCAGCTTTCTGCCTCCTGCTGTTTCTCTGTCTTGTCCAAAGGGGTTAGTTCTCAGTCTCGCTCACTGGAAATGCTGCCAGTGAATGTTTCTGTGTGCTGCCTGCCAGGTCCCTGGGGAAAAGGCCTGGAAATGCAGTGCGGGAGGAGCAGTGGGAGCAAGGGAAAACCATTGTTTCTCACTGCTCGCCTGCTGCATTTTCTAATGGGGAAAACACTCTCTGTGAGGTACTGAGTTTTATGCCACTGCTGAAGTTGCCCCCTCTTCCTTGCCCCAGAGTTTACCATCCCCTGGTGCAGAGGAGGAGAGGTTGCAGCAATGCTACGAAAAAGCTGAGACATGTTTTTAGTTTGCCTCCTGCTTATCTCTGCTGTTTGGACAGAGAGGTTTAAAAAGCTGGATTTTCTGTCCCTGCAGAGTAAACACACAGAACCCAGCAGCACAAACTATTTCTGGCTTATCAGTGGAGGAATGCAGCAGCTGAAGCTTAGCGCGAGTGGGCCGTCAGGAAGGCCCTGAAGGGGCCCCCTCCCCACTCCGTGCTATTAGAAGTGTGAGAGCCCAGCAGGACTCAGAGGGGAGAGTTGGAGAAAAAGGCAGAAAAGGGAAAGAAAGAGGAAGAGAGAGAGTGAGAGAGGCTGAGCAGACCCTGATGGCTACAGACGAAGTTACAGGAGGGGCTCGCAAAGCTACGAAAAGCAAACTTTTTGAGTTTCTGGTCCATGGGGTGGTGAGTCGGGAAAGTTAGTGAGCTGGCTGGCTCTGAATAGAGGGATGAGTGGAAACTGGAGGCTCTGTGCTGGGCTGGATTGGCTCCTGCAGTGTGCTCCTGGCGTACTGGTAACTGCCTTGCCAGGAGAGCACCGGGGTCGGTAAAGCCCCCAGGATATGCACTGATTCATTGATAATATAGGCTTGTGTCTGGGGGGATGTGTGCTGTGATTTTTTTGCTTTGCTTCTACATGAATGGTGAATAGCGTGCTTTTGAGCCTGATCATGGTGCAGAATCTGCACTGGATCTGACCCAAATGGGCTTGTAGGACACTTTGTTCTGTAATCAAACTTGTGTTTTGAAAAACAATTCTGATGAAAGACTGATGAAGCCTTGTGGTGGTGCCTCTGGTTCTTGTCTCCAGTCTTGGCTCTTATGTATCCTCTGGCTACTTAACAGGTGACTTTCAGGGGCTTGAAGAGATTAGCTCTGCAGATCTGTAACAGTCTGTGGGAACTCACCCATGAGAGAATTTCAGGGTGCCATGCTTAATTAAAGCAATCCTTCAGGTCTTTAAAAATTTTCCAGCTTTTGTTTAAGAATCAGGTCTTCGATCTCCATTTAAGGGGAAATGCTAACCCTGCTTTGCTGCCATTGGAAACGATGTTCTTTAAATGACTCTCTGATTGAGAGCAGTCAGCATTTATAACATTTGGATTTCTTGTATTGATACACATTTAACAAAAATAAGACTCTTAAAGACCCCCAAGGAATGCAGATATTGTTTGGATACTGATAGTCCTGAATGTTTTCTCTCTCGAGGATTCTGGCACCTCCTGTGACACCTTTTTGAAGCCATCAGGTGGGGACTCTTGTGCAAAGATCACAGAAATCTGTGGAGCTCACGGCAGGCTCCTCTAAGCTGTCTCCATAAATTTGTCCAGATGTGTAAGATCTAGCATGTGTCCTGCAGATCCTGGATATGATGGGACTTGCAAGGCTAAGGACTTTTAGGAGGCATTCTGCGTTTGTGAGTAGCAGTGAACAGGTGATGTGGTGCCAGTGTACAGGAGCAGTCTGGTGTGGGGTTGGCAGATGTGCAGGGATGACTGAAGGTGTGCAGGTCTGTAGCAGTGGTTTTGTTGTGGACGTGTGGGTTCATTAAGGTAGTCTGGCTCAGGATGGCTATAGCTGCGCAGAACCATAGGCAAGTTGGGAGGGGTGAGCATATGGGATGCTTTTGCCTTTCTGTTGGCATTTGCAGTGGTCTTCCTTTAGTATCCAGAAGAGTGGCAAAATATGTTATGTGTGGTTGCTGCTTCCCATCTCGACGGCCTTCATGTCAAAGCAGCATGCTAGCCTCTTAAGCATGGGAATTTTTAACTTACAGCAGAATGAATGTAGCAGAACTCAGTTCCATTACTTATTTGGATGCTAGGAGAGTCTGCCTTTTCTGCCCTGGGAGTTTTGCCACTAGTGGCATCTTGAATATCTATGTTTGCCTGGAGTATCTGTGTTTGCCTGGAATATCTGCATTTGTTTGTCATCTTCCCGCTACTTGTTAGTGAGGCTGGGGCTTCTCCTCTGTTATTATGTTGCCTGTACACCTGACGTATGACCCTGTCCTTTCCTCCATGATCTCCTTTAGTTCTGCTTTTGCTTCCTTGTTTGTTTCTTCCTTTAGATTCTTCCTCATCTCAGGTTCATTTTGATCAAAACACAGGTTAGGGTAGTCAGTCTTCCATTACTCAAAAAAAAAAAAAAAGTTATAACTTCATTTTATCTCTTCAGGTCCTGTATCCTACCAAATAAGAGAAAGTGCCATCACAGCCATTACCCTGAGTTTACATATTGCTGGCTATTGAGTTTTATTACCAACCACAAGTGTGTCAGCATCTGAATTAATTCCTTGAAAAATCAAGTTACATAGCAAACTTTACTGGAATTCCTTGGAGTCAGATTCTGCTCCAATATTAGGGAAAAATCTCCTCTTCAAATTACTTATTTTTTATTTTATCTATGATAACATTATTTGTTTTCGTTATTGCAGCCTTCTTCTCCCCCCCGCCAAAAAAAAATGGGGAGAGGTAAATAGAGGTAGAATGTTGTGAGAAAATGTTTTGCTATGTGAACACTTAAAGGGACAGGATAATTTTGCATTATTTCCTAAGGGCGGTTAGCTTTTGGATTCACTTGATCTTTCTGGAAACATATGTTGCTTTGCTAAGGTCACTTTGCCCTTTGCTCTTGTGCACCTGATCCTGCCTTTGTTCTTTTCCATATTGCCAGCTTAGAAGATGTCATCTTCCTTGTATGTCCCAGTCAAATAGGATACCTCTGAAAGGTGAAATCTCTTAATGGTTAAAAATCTCAAGTCCAATACTTCATTCTCATCCTGCTTGAGTTCTTGATAGTTTGTTACACCTCTGGTTAGCAGTTCTTTTAAAAAGGTTAAATTTCTTTCAGTTATTTATTTTTACAATTCTTTTACTACTGTTCTGTTTCATCAGGATCTTCCACATTGCTTTCGTGGGACGAGAGAATTTTTTTTTCCCCAAAGGCTTCATCCTTTACTGTGTCCTTTTTTTTATTCCTCTCTGCTCTATTTATAGCACTTTTATGAATAAATATGGCTTTAATCACCACATTTATGTTGATTTATCTCTTTATTGATGCATTTTGTACTGTCCAGTAGTACATTTCAGGCTGTCTTTATGACATCTCCGTCTGGGTGTCCAGCTGTTGCCTTAAATTTTCCTTAAGTCTTCCTGCAGGCCATTCCTTTTCTCAGTTTCTTTTATCCTGTAGACCCCATCATAGGCCTCCCTGCTGGCTGGATCCCTTCCATGGATGTTACCTTTATCTCCCCTCCTTTTTTTTTTTAATCTTTCTTTTTTTTTCCTTTTTCTTACTCAAACAGGTATCTTCCCATATAGCCTTGAGAAGGTCCATGGTGCAGATCTTGTCAAAGCTCTTGTCCAGGCATCTGTCCTCTTGTGACTCAATTGCAGCAATCTTCTTTTTGGTGCCTGTTGGTACTGTCGACCTTGCCTGTCATCTTCACACAAGAAGCTGCTGAGAGGTTCGTTTTCTTGTCCTGTTGTTCTGACCTTTTTAATCTGCTTCTGTGTCCTTTTTCTGTTCCCACTCTATCTTCCTTCCAAAACCAATCTTCTTGCCTTTTATACACAAGATACACCTATAAAGGTCTATGTCTCTTTCTTAACTATCAAGTCATATCTGTATTTACAATATACTTGCTGTCAGTTCAAATCACCTTCTTTTTCCCATAGTGATCTTGTTCTTTGTCCTCTGTGCTGTGCTTAGGAAGCTCTTCCTGTTAATATAAGTCCTTATCCATATTTATTTTCTGCTAATATGTGTTTTTTCATAGTTCCTTCTAATCTCTATAGTTTAATACTAGTTACACATCAAGACTGCTAATTTATACAAACCTATGTATCACTTATGTGACTCCTTATCGTCAGTCGTCTTTTTGTCTGGTTATCTACCTCTCAAATTCGGTCATAGAATTTTATGGTAAGTACAGAAAATGTGTTACATGAAATGGTAATTTGTACAGTGAAAGAAGGGTCTCAAAGCATGCCGTCATGTAAACAAATATTTAATATAGTGATAAATAACTCGTTGCCAATGTTAAATCAGACAAAAAGACAGGTCTGGTGCCCCAAATATGTGTATGGAGTGTCTAATAGATTTATCACGGATTTGGAAAAGGGGATGAGCAATGAATTTCATAAACAAGTTTTGTATCTCCTCATACATTGCTGGGTTTTAAATGAACTGTAACCATTCAGGAGGAAGGCCTGCATGTCACTGTGAACTGCCTGGTGTGTAGCAGCAGCCATTGCTACTAAGAAAGCAAGTAAACTGTTAGCCTGATTAAGAAATGGGGCAGAGAATAATACAGAAGCAATTGTAAATCTGTGGCATATAGTTACAAGAATATTTTTCTGATTTTGGTCACCTGCATGACTAAAAAGCAAAAAGAGGGGTAACTCAGAGGGCAGTAGTAGTCAGAGCCCTGTGAAGACTTCATCAGTAAGGGATTGGGATTTTTTTTTTTTCCTATTTATAATATTTAAGGATGGAGACTCATTTGGCAAGTTGTAAAATATCTGTCACTGGAGGTGCTTAGGCACTGGTTAAAGAAGTAAACATCTATCAAAGATGATGGAGATACCGGTGATACTTCTTTGAGACAATGAAGGACTGGATGACCTCAAGGACTCATATTTCAGTATATTATAAGCATTATATTTGTTTAATTAGAATGGGAAAAACTAAAGATATTATCCCCAAATTGAATGGTGATCTGTTTTAAGTGGATAAAAGCAACTGTTTCTTCCAGTCAGTCATCAGTTTGTGTAGATCACTACTAGAAGTAGCAAGGCCAGGAGAATATTAAGTTTGAAAAAAGTAGAATCATAGAATAGTTTAAGTTGGAAGGGACCTTCCAAGGCCATCTAGCCCAACCCCCCAGCAATGAGCAGGGACATCTTCAACTAATTAAATACTGTAAAATAAATACTGTAGGAATATGAAAACAGTCACACTGGCTCATTTAGCCCGGTATCCTCAATTGTGGGGAGCAGCAGGAGACTGCATGGAAGTACAGGAACAAGGGAAAAATTGAGTGATGCTTCATCCAAATACTCTGCGCTTTGTAGCTCTGGAGCTTTCTGACCCAAAGCTGCCCTCTATGTGTAGGACCTCTATATGGGTTTTATTTAGGTAGGTTAGTCAGCTGATGTCTTCCTGAACCCATATAAACTTTTAGCATTCACAGCATTTTGTGTCAGGAATTTTTGGAGCTTATCTTACATACGGAAGTACCTGATCCTGCCAACTGCTGGCTGTTGTCTAATTCTTGTAAGAAAAGAGACACTGAGCTCTTGTTCAGCCTCCTCTCTCTCCATGCTATTCTCCAATTCCTCATCCACCCAACAGTCCACCCATCAAATCCGTATCTCTCCAATTTAGAGAGAAGGATGTTGTGGGGCACCATGTCAAAGGCCTTACAGAAGCCAGATAGACAACATCAGTAGCTCTTCCCTTGTCCACTGATGTGGTCACTCCATCCTAGAAGGCCACTAGGTTGGTCAGGCAGGACTTGCCCTTGGTGAAGCCATGCTGGCTATCTCCAGTCACCTCCCTGCCCTCCATGTGCCTTAGCATAGCTTCTAGGAGGATCTGCTCCATGATCTTCCCAGGCACAGAGGTGAGGCTGACGGGTCGCTAGTTCCCAGGGTCCTCCTTGCTACCCATTTTGAAAAGGTGTGCAATGTTTCCCTTTTTCCAGTCTCCAGGGTCTTCCCCTGACTGCCAGGACTTTTCAAATATCGTGGAGAGTGGCTTGGCAACTACATCAGCCAATTCCCTCAGGACTCTGGGATGCATCTTATCAGGTCCCATAGACTTGTGCATGTTCAGGTTCCTCAGGTGGTCTCAAACCCTATCTCCTCCTACATTGGGAGGGACTTTGCTCCTTCAGCCGCTGTCTTGCAGCCCATTCGCTTGAGAGGTGTGGGAAGAGACACTGCCAGTGAAGACTGAGGCAAAGAAGTTGTTGAGCGCTTCAGCCTTCTCCTCATCCGTTGTTACCAGTCTGCCAGTCTTGCTCATCAGGGGGGTACACTTTCTTTGACCTTCCTTTTCTGGCTGACATACCTGTAGAAGCCCTTCTTATTTTCAGCTCCAGCCACACCTTGACCCTCCTGACCGCATCCCTACGCAGCTGGGCAGCATCCCTATACTCATCCCAGGATACCTGTCCCTGCTTCCACTGCCTGTGCATTTCTTTCTTGCCCTTAAGTTTGACGAGGAGGTCTCAGCTCAGCCATGCTGGCCTTTTGCCTTCCTTTCCCAATTTCTTACACCTGGGGATCGAGAGCTCTCGTGCTCTATGTAAAGCATCCATAAAGATCTGCCAGCTCTGTTCTGCTCCCTTGTTCCCGAGGGCAGTTTCCCAAGGCGTCCCATTGACTAACTCCTTGAAGAGCTGGAAGTTTGCTTTCCTAAAAGTCAGGGTCCTGACTTTACTCTCTGCCTACCCCATATCCCTCAGGACTATGAACTGCACCAGAGCATGATGATCACTGCAGCCCAGGCTGCCTCCAGTCTTGACATTACCAATTAGCTCACATGCGTTGGTGACCAATAAGTCCAGTATGGCATCCTCTCTGGTAGGACTGTCTTATCACCTGGCACAGGTAGTTATCCTCCATGCACTCCAGGACTGCCCTGGATTGCCTACCGCTCGCCATGCTACTTTTCCAGCAGATGTTGGGGTGGTTGAAGTCCCACAGCAAGATGAGAGCCTGCCAGTGCGATGCCTCCTGTAGCTGGAGTAGGAAGGCTGCTTCATCAATAGGCTCCCCTTGGTTGGGCAGCCTGTAGTAGACACCAACCACAAGGTTCCCTTTGTTGCCTCGGTCTCTGATTCTTACCCATAAGCTTTCAACCTGCTCATGGCTATTCATCAGAGACAGCTCTTCACGCTCTATCCATTTCTTGACGTAGAGGGCAATGCCTCCACCTTTCCTTCCTAGCCTTTCCCTTCTGAACAGCCTGTAGCCATCGATAGCCACACTCCAGTCATGGGATTCGTGTCACCAAGTTTCTGTAATGACAACCAGGTCATAGCTTTCTAGCAGCATGGTGGCTTCCAACTCCTTCTGTTTGTTGCCCATGCTGTGTGCATTGGTGTAGAGGCACTTCAGCTGGGCTGTTGGTCATGTCACCCTCTTAGAGGAATACCCCTTAGCTCCTTTGAGGTCTTTCTCTGGTGCAACAGACTGAGGGGCCTCGCTAGCACCCCATCCTTCTAACCTTGGCATGTCATCCTACAGCTTGTCATGGGTGAGCCTGATATTATCCCCTTCCCCTTTCATGTATAGTTTAAAGCCCTGTCAATAAGCACCACTAGCTTGCGAGCAAAGACCCGCTTCCCCCTTTGAGAAAGGTTAATCCCATCTCATGTCAGCCGGCCAGGTGCCTTGTAGGCCATGCCGTTATCAAAAAACCTGAAATTGTGGTGGTGAATTATAACTTTGCTAATTAAAAAATCCCACTAATTTTTATATTATCATGGATATAAATACTATCTTGCCAGAGCATGAATCAGCTAACACAAGAAAGGCTAGAAAGGAGCCTCATGAACTGTAATTTTTGGACAGTGTGTTCCACTTCCCTAATACAGGGCTCTCTGTGCAGTTCTCTGTGCTAGGACGTTGTCAGGGAACAGGTCCTGGAATGGATTCACTGGTTTGCTGCATATGTATTCCCTGTTTTGTTAGACAAGGAGATGTTTCGGGTGGGTGTAGGGCAGCCTGGAGAGATCAAGGGACCTTACCGCAGTGAAGAAATTTGGGAAGGTACTTGCAGAAGACTGGTAGAGTGAGAACATTGTACAGCATTCAACTGCTTAAGTAAGCTGCCAGTAGAAACTGAAGGTTTGTCCTTTCCTAGCCCTGTACTAATTGCAGGCTAATGAATACGTAAACGTTCACACATAATTAAGAAAAGAAAATCATATTAATTCTAGCTAGGGCTTTAATAGAGATCAGTGTGATTTTATGCAATATGGACTTGTTAAGAAAATTTGAGTTGCTCATTGAGAAAACTTGGATTTGCTGATGAATATAGGTGCACAGGTAATTGGTCTGTGATGTTTGAATTGCTCTTCTGTTTTTTAAAAAGTAAATACTGTCGGAATATGAAAACAGTCACACTGGCTCATTTAGCCCAGTGTTCCCAGTTGTGGGGAGCAGCAGGAGACTGCATGGAAGTACAGGAACAAGGGAAAAATTGAGTGATGCTTCATCCAAATACTCTGCGCTTTGTAGCTCTGGAGCTTTCTGACCCAAAGCTGCCCTCTATGTGTAGGACCTCTATATGGGTTTTATTTAGGTAGGTTAGTCAGCTGATGTCTTCCTGAACCCATATAAACTTTTAGCATTCACAGCATTTTGTGTCAGGAATTTTTGGAGCTTATCTTACATACGGAAGTACCTGATCCTGCCAACTGCTGGCTGTTGTCTAATTCTTGTAAGAAAAGAGACACTGAGCTCTTGTTCAGCCTCCTCTCTCTCCATGCTAGTCGTGATGTTGCAGAGCTCTGTTGTTACCTCTCTCCTCTCAAAGCCATCCTTTTTACAGAGTTGAGAGGCACGTTCTGGTAGTTCTTCACACAAAATCCATTCCACACATTATATCACAGTAGTGGATGTGATGAGATCTATCAAAACGAGCAAGCTGCTGGAACTCAAAGATGGTATATAGGGTTTGCTAGTTTCAATTCCAGAGGGTTTTTTTTGCCTTGGTTGCATCCAAGTGCATCATTTGAAGTTTGGTGCCTGATTACTCTGAGCTGTGAATGAACATGCATGAAATAGAAGGATAGTCAGTGCACTTTGTCTCAAGTTACACTTCTGTAAATGTGATGTTTTCTAAGGTAAAGATTTTTGGATTGTTGTGAACATTATTTAAAAATGGGTGGAACCTGGAACATTTGGACCTTGATTCTAGGATGTGAAAGCCTTTGGGAAATGGAGGAAGGTAAATATGGCAGACAAGCCAGAATCAAGGAATAGAATCATAGAATAGTTTAGGTTGGAAGGGACCTTTCAAGGCCATCTAGTCCAACCCCCCTGCCATAAGCAGGAACATCTTCAACTAGAGCAGGTTGCTCAGAGCCCTGTCCAACCTGACCTGGGATGTTTCCAGGGATGGGGCATCTACCACCTCTCTGGGCAACTTGGGCCAGGGTTTCCCCACCCTCATGGTGAAACATTTCTTCCTTCGATCTAGTCTAAATCTCCCCTCTTTTAGTTTAAAACCATTACCCCTTGTCCTGTTGCTACAGGCCCTTCTAAAAAGTCTGTCCCCGTCTTTCTTCTAAGACCCCTTCAAGTCTTGGCAGGCTGCAGTAAGGTCTCCCCAGAGCCTTCTCTTCTCCAGGCTGAACACCCCCAACTCTCTTCGCCTGTCCTCACAGGAGAGGGGTTCCCGCTCTCTGAGCATTTCTGTGGCTGCCTCTGTCCCCGCTCCAACAGGTCCATATCTCTCCTGTGCTGAGGGCTCCAGAGCTGGATGCAGCACTGCAGGGAGGTCTTCCCAGAGCGGAGCAGAGGGGCAGAATCCCCTCCCTCGCCCTGCTGGCCACGCTGCTTTGGATACAGCCCAGGAGATGGTTGGCCTTCTGGGCTGTGAGCGCACATTGCTGGCTCATGTCCAGCTTTTCATCCCCCAGTACCCTCAAGTCCTTCTCCATGGGGCTGCTCTCCATCCCTTCATCCCCCAGCCTGTACTGATACCGGGGATTGGCCCAACCCAGGTGCAGGACCCTGCACTTGGCCTTGTTGAACCTCATGAGGTTCACCCGGGCCCATTCCTTGAGCTTGTCCACATCCTTCTGGATGGCATCCCATCCCTTAGGTGTGTCAACCTCACCACTCAGCTTGGTGTTGTCTGCAAACTTGCTGAGGGTGCCCTCGATCCCACTGTCTATGTCATTGCTGAAGATATTAAACAGTACTAGTCCCAATATGGACCCCTGAGGGACATTGCTTGTCACCGATCTTCATCTGGACATTGAGCCATTGACCACTACCCGCTGGATGCAACCATCCAGCCAATTCCTCATCGACCCAACAGTCCACCCATCAAATCCATATCTCTCCAATTTAGAGAGAAGGATGTTGTGGGGCACCGTGTCAAAGGCTTTACAGAAGTCCAGATAGACAACATCAGTAGCTCTTCCCTTGTCCACTGATGTGGTCACTCCATCCTAGAAGGCCACTAGGTTGGTCAGGCAGGACTTGCCCTTGGTGAAGCCATGCTGGCTATCTCCAGTCACCTCCCTGCCCTCCATGTGCCTTAGCATAGCTTCTAGGAGGATCTACTCCATGATCTTCCCAGGCGCAGAGGTGAGGCTGACGGGTTCCCAGGGTCCTTCTTGCTACCCTTTTTAAAAATGGGTGCAATAAGAATTGCAATACTGATGTTTCTGCTTGCTAAATCTCTTAAAATATTCATAGACATTAAAAAAAAGAACTCCTATGAGGTAACATCTGTAGTTAGAGAAGAGGAGAGAAACTGCAACCTTTTTACTTGTACTTCTAAGAGTCCATTTTGAAATGGCACATTCAGTTGGGAAACCATTTGTGCAGTCAGAAACCTGTTGCCCTCAGAATATATCAGTCTAGTCTAAATTTCTTAACTGTTCCAGGTACTTCTAGTGACCCATTCTTACCTCCAGACAGCATCTAGCATCTCCTCTTGCTTATGTTTTATGCGTTATAGAAAGTAGTAGCTACTGTAATGCCTTGACACAATATGTTGTCTAGCCAAGGTAGCCTCTATTTTAGTTAAAAAAATATGCTGTTTGTGTACTTGGTAATTGTTGTTCTCAAAATCTCTCAATTTCTCTGTTAACAAGAAGCCCAGTCTGTTCACTGCATGTCATCAGAGTCCTGTTGTATGGTGCTGAGATGGATAGAGTCTGCGTCTTTCAGAATAGCAAATTGCTGTAGGTGCAGCTCAATACTATGTTGCATTGCAGTGACTTCTCACTCTCTGTTCAGTCCCTTTCTAAGGCTCTTGTAGGTGTTTTTGCTTTTCTTTTCTTGACACTTTCTTTTACTTTTATGTAACAGTTTTCTAGGTTATTTTCCTCTATCTGGTATGAACAGGCAGGAACCCTCATTTTTTCTGCTTCAGCGTTTTGGCTACTATGATATTGTGTCACTTGAGAAAAGACTCAGCAGTAGAAATGTGTAGAAAAACATCACTCCAATGTTGCCCCATTTCTGCCATCAGACAGGAGTAGTTCACCTGAAGAATGACAAAGAAGAGGAAAGAGGCAGTTCTGTGATGTAACAGGGAGGTTCAGGCAGGGAAGAAAGTAGAAAAGCCAAATGTGTGGCCTGGGAAACTGGGCAGTGGAAGGTAGTGATGGGGACTTGGCAACAGTTGTTGGGGAGGTGGTATGCATGCTGCACTGACACTGTGAAGCCAGGGCAGTGATGGACTGTGTACAGGAATGCAGGCAACTGGCAGAATTCTTAGGGACCAGTATGCATGCATGAGATATTGGCTGTGTGCCTTTCTCTGTGTGCCATACTGCTTGGCCTTGCCTAGCTGCTCTGCAGGCAGCTCAGCTCTACTCTTTGCTTCATGTTCTCAGAGCTGTGGGAGTGGTCTCTTCAGCTGGGGACATACTGTGGTCTTCCTCATTTCCTATGGCCCACAGTGGTTTTGCTCTCTGTCCAGTAAAGTGTTTGAAGTAGTGCAGAGTAATACCTGTATATGGAATCAATGGAGAAAAAAAGGGAGTAGGTCTGTGGGTAAGAACAGAGTTGGGTTGGGTAGAGAGGTCTAGGGTTGATGACTTTCCAGGAAGGAGGATGTGTCAGTGCTGTTTTGCAGTGCAGCCTTCACCATGGATGATAGGACAGATTCCATCCCTCTGAGAAAGCGGGGAGAGACAGGTCCTAACCCGTAGACAGGTGCATCGCCAAGATCTCTTTCAAAAGACTTAATGGTATCGTAACACGCTTTAGTATCGAGACTTTTCTCTTTTTATGTCAATATTGTAAAAAATTCAATGTATTGTCTGTCACTGTCTTGTCTTGCATGTGTTTGAGAGCAAAATAAGCTTTTAGATAAGGTAAGGTACTGCTTGTGTGTTCTATAAAAGTTTAGAGAGAGAAAGCATTTCTATCTTTTGGGGTTGTGGTGGGCGTGCAGCAGGGACATGGCAGTTGTGTAGTACGTAATATTTTATCTACGGGTGATACTGGAGACAGGAACTTGAGAAGGGAGGGGAAGCAACGAGGCGGGGCAAGGGGTGAGATTGAATATGCTTTTGCTAGAGCTCTCTCCTTTTTCTTAGTTTTGTCCTTTCTGTACGTTTCTCCATTTTGATGATTAACAAACAGAACTGAAGTAAGTTCAAAGATGTTGGACTGCTATCGAGAGTAGATTTGGCTTGCTGACCTTGTTCTCCAGACCTTAATGTGTCTTTATAGCAGCAGTCTGATCCCTGTGGCCAGGCAGTCTCCGGCAGGGGTAAACATGAGATGGCTGTGCTCAGGATCTTGTCCCTTCTGAACAGCTGTCAAATGTCCCCAGCTGACTGACAGGCAACAGCAGGCCCAACGGCCCACTCTATGCTGGAGGAAGGCCAGAGTGTACAGACTGACAGACAGCGGAGAGATCTTAATACAAACTCAAGTGAGAAGCATTTTCCGGGCCATTGGTTTCTGCTGACTCTGCCTGGGTCAGAGGGTGGGGGAACGCAGAGCTGCTCTGTTCCAGCCGTTTTCATAGCTCTGTGTTTATGGGAGAAGCTGTTTCCAGCTCTGCACAAAGCCTTGGTTTTGGCTGTTTGCTGCCTCCTGCTGCTTCTCTGCTCAGTGGACATACCCACAAGCAGTTTCCTCCAGGAATACTTGCTGAATTCACCTGCTTGGCTTCCCGCGCTGGTCTCTCGTCTTACCTCAGCCTTCCTTCTCTGTCCGTAGCAGTTCTAGCCATTGGTTCCTTGCTGATCATTCATTCTCCTTCTTTCTTTCTCCAGTTTCCTTCATGCATACAAGCACAAGGAATATCTAAGACTTGTGATGATCAGGGAGGGCATTGAGCTGGGGCTTTGGGGACCACAGTGGATTTGTGTGCTTAATTTGGAGATGCAGGTCCAAATTATATTTAGAATTATCTATTATTATAATATAATTCTATATTTAGAAATTATAAAAGGACGAGATAAAGATGAAATAAACTATTTTTAAAATTTTTATTTTATTTTATTTATTAACGGTGCAAAAACCATTTTCTTCCCACCCGCCAATGGACTGTCTTGCATACCCTCTGTGGTGCACGCACCTCACTTTGGAGACCACTAGTGTACTTCTCCCAAGTACTTTTTCAGTCTTTAACTGTGAGTAACTCAGAGAAGTTTCTGAGCCAAATACATT
Source organism: Phaethon aethereus (assembly GCF_964289735.1). Lineage (NCBI taxonomy): Eukaryota > Metazoa > Chordata > Aves > Phaethontiformes > Phaethontidae > Phaethon > Phaethon aethereus. The sequence goes on from NC_138582.1 coordinate 172,012,339, forward strand.
TCCCATGTCATTAGCACCCCTTTGGAAAGGGGTTCCACAGGCTGACTACCTGCTGTGTGGCAAACTACCCCCTTTTGGTCGTCTGTGAGCCTGACTCCTGTTAGCTCCTCTGGTGGGTGTAGTTTATTATTCCGGAGGGGGCAGTGAACAGTCAATCCCCAGCTGCCCTCTCCAGGCCACTCATGATTTTGCAGACCTCTAGCAAATGCCCCCTTAGATTACCTTGGATCACCTCTTTCCAGGTGGAAAATCACAGTACATTTACTTTTACTTATGCGGATGCAGTTTCATATCTTAATCGTCTCCGTGCCATTCTTTGTACCTTTTTCAGATCTGCTCTACCGTTACTGAACTGCAGGAACCAGAACTGCACACAGCATTCAACATGTGGGCAGACCATGGACAAGTGGCACATTGACGTTCTCTGTTCCCTTCCTTGTGATTTCTTTTGTTTAATGGCTTTTTTTGACCTTTTTTGACCTTTTTTTTTAGTAAGCAGTAAACAGATTTTTTTTTTTTTCATGGAAGTGTCTCTTTACACTCCAAGATCTTGCTTCTGTTGGGCAACAGTCAGCTTAGAGCCTATGGTTTTGTATGTGATGATTGGACTGTTTTTTCCTGTGTAATTGTGTAATTCCCTTCAATATGTATTGAAATTCATTTTCATCTTCCTTCTGTCTGTGTTCATTCTGTCTCATAAAGTCCTTCTGCAGTTCTTTGAAGTTGGCCTTCATCCTTGCCAGCTTGAGTAACATAGTGTTACCAAAAAACCTTTTCACTTCCTTGCTTTTTCTCTTTTTTTTTTTTTTTAACCTCACAGGTTGCTTATGAATATGCTGAAAAGCATGAGTCCCAGCAAAACTCTGCATGTGCCTTCCTTTTATTTTCAGAACCAATTACTTTTACCTTCTTTCTATCCTTTAACCAATTATTCATAATGGATGCCACTGCCTCTCGGTTTCCTTAAAAGACTTTGTAGATGGACTTGACTTTCAAAAGACTTTTGTGTATGATTATTCTTATTCACATACTGGTTCAGATGCCTATAGAGCATGTGTGTATTTGTCTGTATTTTCTCATATATGTAGGCATATAACAAACATCTTGATAATACTTAGAATGAAACTAAGCTCTTCTCTCTGTTTTAAATTGTATTTTACAGGTGGTAATTATTTTACTGGTGTTTTTCCTTGACTACTATAAGTTTTTAGGATTTAGAATTGAGTTTACTGTGTGTCTTCTACAGCATTAAGCTTGTGATTTGACCCAAAGTGTCTCTCCAGAGCATGCTGAAGTCAACATAAATGTCAGGACTTTAGAACGCCTACAGGGGCTGCTGACAAACTACCACATTCCTTTTTTAAATTTTTCTATCATTTTAGTGGCTTGATCAGAAACACGACATTTTCTTAAAGGATTCTTGTTACTTTATAAACTTACACTGCTCTCCGGTGTAGGTGAAGGAGAGGGCTTTTAATGGAAAATGTTTTATCATAGTGTTTTCATGGTTCACCTTTGCTTGTTACAGTCTCCGTACTGATCAAAGCAGCCTGCTAGTCAGTGCAAAACCTGGAGCACTGAAGATGTGAGCTTGCTTGTAGCTTTGATTAGCATGTGAACTGCATCAATTTGGACTTGCCTGTAGCTGCTATGGAGCTTTTTCTTTGGTCTGAAGGTAGAGCTTTCTGCTGTAAGCTGGCCTGCATATGTTACTGCCCACTGAGTGTTTTCCCAAGCCTAGTATTTTTCATCCCTGTTTCCTGTCTACTTTATCACTGAATGCCTCTCTATGATGTCCAGGAAATACCAGTCCAGAGCTCATGTGCTCTGCGTTGCTGCTTAGTGCTTATCAGGATGGTCAAAATGGGGAACTTGCTGGAGCCAGTGTCTGTTTATGCACAAATGTCTTTGCAGCTGAAGAAACAGGGACCAAACTGTCTCTTCTTTCTGTTTCGCTTCTTCTCTAGCGACCTGGGATGCCATCAGGAGCTCGAATGCCCCATCAGGGGGCTCCCATGGGTCCCCCAGGCCCCCCATATGTTGGAAGCCCCTCAGTGCGACCTGGGATGCCCCAGACTGTGATGGAAACAACAAGAAAACGCACTGCACCACAGCAGGTCCAGCAGCAGCAGGTGCAGCAGCAAGTGCAACAGCAGCAGCAAGCCACTCAGAACCGAACCAGGAGGTGAGTGTTCCAGAAAGAAAACATGGGAGGACAGTTTGAGGAAGAAAAAATGATATATTTTTAGCAATAGGTAAGACCTTTACGATCAAATGAGACAGAATAGAAGATTTATATATTGTCAGTTTCTTAAAGCAGGAAAAATCTTGCTAAATTTTACTCTTTACTTTGTTTGTGAACAGTTTTAAACAAACTGGCCTTTACTAATGTCTGGCTTTGCAGTTATAATGCTTTTACCTTGCAGGTTTATCAGGCTATAAATCTGACCATTACATTTAGCCTTTAAAGTTAATGAATGGTTTTCTTCTAATATAGTACAATTATTGTATTATTTGTTATCTGTTCCATATAGTTTCTCTGATTTCTAACTGGCTAACAAAATGGTTTGTAAACAAGACAAGTGCAAAAAATTTTTGGTTGGTCATGTGAATACTTGTACTATGGTCACTCAGGTCATAAAACTTGCAATTGTCACAGGCATTCCTACATATAAAGTAAAGGAGTATGCATAGGAAATAACTTCATAGAATTAGAGGGATTTTTTTAAAGACACTTTCTTTTTAAAATATGGCCATTTTGTACAGTGATGAATGCATTCTCTCTTAAGTAACAGTTTTTGCTATTTTCTTTTTGCAACTTATTAGACCTCAGCAGTCTTGAGTTCCAAGTGTGAGCCAGTTCCTGATAAATACATAAGGTGCAGTCATCTGGGTGGTCTGCCTTTTGCAAAATCATTATAGGTGTATATATAGATGCAGACAGTGTTCTGGAGGTGTCATCGTATCTAGTTCTAAGCAAAATATGACTCTCTAAGCTCAGTGCTTCAGGAGCCCTGCTCTGTCCAGGTTATATGCCTTGGATCAGCAAGCCAGACTTGGGAATGCTTGTATCTGGGATGCATCTGGAAAGGACACCAATCCTGAGAGTGTTAATACATTATGACTGAATAAGATTGAATACAGAAGGAATGTGTGTGAGTGCAGCATGTGAGCACAAAAGATGCATGTGCATCTTGGAGGCCTTGCCCAGAACTAGCCAAAATGCACATTCCACAGCACCTCCCAGGAGGCACGTCAGGAAACTGCACAAAGTAATGCCTAGCCTTCAAATATACAGGGTAGATAGAACCTGCAAAATTGCCACTGCTGGATAATTAAGGTAAACTTCAGTCACTAACTAGCTTCCAGGGATCATTAAAGAAGAGTATTTTCTAAAAGTCAATGGTCTAACTCACAGAAGGAAGCAGTTCCCCCTCCCCAGTTCTTAACTTCAGTGCTTCTTAGTTTGAAACCCAGCAGTAATCTCTACTGCAGGGAGTCCAACTCACACCAGTGCTTCCTAGGCACTCAGGAAAGTTTCTCTTGTTTTCTTCTGCCATGCCTTCCCTACAGATAAGTGTTGAATGTTTTCCCCTCATTCGTTTCCACCTCTCTGTTGTTTCCCATTGATATTTTTCTGTTTTTTCAGACAAACTTTTCTGGTACCTTGGGTCCAGTTCTGGGAGTAATTGAGTCCCACATTTTATGGCACAAATGGGCCAAGAAGGTGTAGTCATCCTTTCTTGGCAGGTTTGGTGGAGACAAAAATCTAATTTCTGTAGTAGATTCTTGGAGAACTGGTTGAGACCCGAGTTGTTGGGGTTTTTGGTTGGTTTGTTCTTGCTTTTTAATTGCAAGCCTTTGGGGTCACTGCAGGTGATGTATATCCCGTTTCCGCTTGGGAGGGTGGAGCTCGCTCAGGCATTACTTCCAGATTCTGTGAAGTGTTTCAGTGCAGATATGGTTTTGTGAACTGTGGAAGATCTTGGAGATTCCCACCATGTAACGTTCCAGTCCCCTTATTCCTACACTTTTAAAGAGGGCTGTTTATTCACCTATGAAGCTGGGTGTGACTGTGTGGATGAATTTTCTGCCCCCAAGGAAGGATGTAGTTTGCATCTCCGGGCACAAAGAGTTCCTCAGGCTTGGCTTGTACGGGGATGGGGAAGAATCTAAGAACCTGGTATTTCAGTCCAGGCTTATTATTAGCAAACGCAGGAAGGGAGAATGCCACATCGATGTGTGTGGAAACAGCTTTTATGTGGACATGGCTGATGACAGACTTCCTGTATGAAAGCAGTAAGGAGGGGCATCCTTGTGACATGGTAGAGCGGCAGCAGGCAGTTCGCTTCCTCCCATTTGTCTGTCACAGATGGAGTGATTCATCTCCTGCTTAAGATAAAGGCCTCATGAATTACAGAGATGAAGAATAAGGCCTGAATTCCCTCTTGGCCCTGTTAGAGAAAGCTAGGTGCCAGGTTTGGTGGGCACAAATGGTTCTTAGAATCTGAAGAATTAAAAAGACAATGTATTTGGCAGTCTTCCTGACAGTACTGTTTCTTAGGCACATATACATTTGTGTGTATGTACACGCACACAAGTACTTTTCAAAAGCGTAGATATATAAATGTGCTTATATATGGGTATGGACACAGTATGTATATACACTGCAGGCACACATATGTCTTCGCACAAGTGTGTTCATAAAGATGAAAAAATATGGAAATGTCAGCCTGCTTACCTTTGTGTATCACTCATGTAAATACGTTACAATAAAACAAGTGTATATACATAGGGAAGGGTGTGTATATATGTGTGTTTTCATACATCATAGAAAATACACATATGTATGTGTGTTTTCATCAGCACTCAGTTTTGGGCACGAAGAAATGAATGCATGTCATCAGTGTGAACAAGTTCACATTCTGTTTACAGGCACTCAACCACATAGGTGTGCATATGCATAGCTATATCTATGCACACTTCCACACGTGCGCACTGTCCTCCTACATGCTTTTTCTCTATCTGTAGACAGCATGTGCACATGCACTTGCATACATTGCCGCCCCGCACCATAGAAGATGCTGTGATCAAAGAACTTGCACACTTCTTTCCAAGATGCATAACAGACAGCCCCGATTTGTTCTTAGCTAACTACCTCCCCAGGCTGCTGAGAGAAGGGGTCCTAGGTCCTGGGCATGGGTGAGACCCTTTTGCTGATGCATGCACAGCTGTGCACCAGCATGTGGAGATGTCAGGATAATTTAGCAGGTGGCCTCGTTACTCCTAGATCTGTCACCATGGTAACGTGTTTTTTTCTTTAAAAAATGTACAGTGCCAAGAGGAGGAAGATGGCTGACAAAATTCTCCCTCAGAGGGTGAGTCGCTTTCATTTCCTATTCCCTTCACAATCAGTTCAGCATCTCAGTGTAATTAGAGGGATTTTAGAAAATACTTTCACTTTTTGTTTAAAAATCTAATTAAAAAGTAAGTAGGCAGTGGGTGAAAGTCTAGAGAGCAAGGCTGGGGCTGGGGCTGGGGGCTGGGAGCGTGGAGCGCAGCCCGGCCTGTGTCGTCCTCGTGCACTGGGTTAGCTGAGCCAGCACTGCCACTTGCTGGATGGACAGTGGTGCTGGGCTGCAAAGTACACAACTTGATGCTGGGGCCCGCTGGGTCTTAAGGATGTTTTTGATCAATTTTTGAGGCTGGCCAAAAGCTGGTTCAGAGACCAACTGTGCCTGTAGGAGATAGGCTCATTCTCAGGTTTCTCTGGCCCAGAGGAGCTGCCAGGTTCTGATTTTTGTGGTTGTTTCCTAGTAGGACTAAAGTGAAGCCGTGTAAACAACAGAGTTCAAGGGGCCTGCATTGTCCAGAGAATTAGTAATTCTCTTATCCCTGGGGGTATGCCTAGCTTTTAGTGTCTGCCTTTTTAAACATTGGAATTTCTCTCTGCTCCCCTTCTCATTCATTATTCCCAAACTTTTCCTTTCCTGTGCCCTCTTCAGTACAGTTCCCTCAAAACCTGCTTGGTCCCAAAAGGCAAGTTTCCTTAGTCTTCAAAACACACCCCCTCGTCACATTCTTTGACTTCTGGTGCTTTTGCTGGGCTCAGAATCCCTTTGACAGGAGTGTATATCTCCACATCCTTTTCAAGTCTACGTCTCTGCTGCTAGTGTAAACCCAAACTTGCTGGCAGCCTCCAGATTCTCTTCTGTGACCTTCCACAGGTACCTAGTGCCAACCACCTGAGAAGGTGAGCCCACTTCGGTACTCCTGATGTCGTATTATCACTTCTTTTCTTGTAATTCCTGCGACCCTCTGAAAACACAGCCTCTCATAGGTTAGCCATTAGTTCTCTCATGTGGCTGTCTTGAAAGAACTAAGCTACCATTAAATCCAGACCTTTGAACTGCTTGCAGCCTCCATGGTATTTGTGATAAAACCTCATTCCTGCTTTGCTTGGAGTCTGTACTTAGATGGAAAGCTATGTTTCTTGTGCTGTCAGTTCTGTCTGTCCCACACAAATTCTTTTCACAGACAATTATACATCTTCTGTGGTGAGGCTATCACTTTAAATATATGTCCATTTCAAGGCTCTTTTTTTTTTTTTTTCCTTTGGTCTGGTGCCTTTGTAAGATAGAAAGGTCTCAGAACAGAGGTAACCAAACATTTTTGGCAACAGAAGACTTGTGCCTCTGTTTATCAAATCCGTGATAATTCTTTAATAGGTAGAGCTTTATGCAACTGTGTCAAAAACCTATATGGATACTAGCACCTTTCAGAACCATGCTGTCACCAAGTGTTCTTTCCTTTCAGTATCCTTGTTGCTGTCAGTCAATAATTTTAACTGATGATCACAAATTTTGTGGCAACACAAATTGCTAGGGTTCTGTCTGCAGTGGAGTTTTTATCAGTGCAGCTGGAGTGCTGTTATCAACGATATGATGTTGTGTCTGGATTAAGGTACTCCATTAGGCTGCAGTCAGTGTGTCGGAACCTCCTTACACAATGCTGTGTGCATTGGTGTCCTGTCAAGTGGAAGATTTGCACTGATGGCTGTGGAATGCATGTGAAACACAGGGTAAAACTTTCAAATTTCTGGAGCTACTTCTGGAGTATTTTCCAGCTGATCAGCATCTGTTGCCCACAGATTTTTTGCAGACTCTTGCTTGTGTTCTCTGGGAACTGTGAAGGGGAGAGGGGAAGATATTAAATACATCTTACTCTTGAAAACCTTCTTATGCAATAGTGGAAAAGGAGATGGGTTCTCAGTGTTACTTGCTGTGATAACGAGTCAGGCAGTTGGCATGGATAACCTGCTGTTGGACTTCCAGGCTCTCTGATCAAGCCTGTGCTATAGTGCTGGAGCATATTGCTAGTTGGATAGGGTCGCTCAGCTGCTACAGTTCAGCTATTTGAGAAGGATTTAATTTTTCATGGATATAATCATATGAGAAAGTTCAACCTAGCAAACTATTACATGTAGGAAGATAGGACTATGGAACTGCATGGGACCTCCTGGCACATCCAGTCTGGTTCCCTCTGTCACAGAAGCCATGACACAATTGCTGCCTCAAGACTAGTTAGGTTCCTTACTTCTGGGATACTTTAGATCTGACAGCATTTTTTTTTCTTTTTTGCTAGGCTGGGCAAGGCAAGTGCTTTTAGTTTGCCAAGTAAGAGAGGCTCCCCACAATTCTAATCTTCACAGTCCTTCGTTACATCTATTCCACGTTAAATTCACCTCTTTCGAACCTCTTTAGATCTACCTCTCAGGAGAATAGAAGTGTACATACTATTACAGATTACCAGTATCACCAGTGCTAGAATGCTACTAATGCATTTTTATCTCTGCTGGAAATAGCTAGTGATGCAGATTGGGATCACGTTTTATTTTTTATGGCCTTACCACATTGATACAGCATATGGTCATTCTGTGATTGACTAATACTCACAAGTATTTCTGCTTTCTATTGTTTGCAACTGATGAATTCCCATATTAGAGCAGGAATTATGGGTATAGACTCTGAGGAACATGATCATGTGCTTTGTAATGCTATATTTCATCCCTTTTCTGTTATACAGTTCTCAGCTTCCTTACATTCTCTGTACTATACTCTGCCTTGTATTGACAGTGCCACCCAAATTTGTCATTATTAAGTTTTGTTAGCATACATCTGCTTTTTGTGCTGGAGCTATTAATGAAAATATCTAAATAAAATCACTTTCAAAAATAGTCCATGAGGTGCTTCCTGCTTAATAATTTTTTTTCTATGCCAGTTCTTTACCACATACTGTTCTTGTTCTAATGCCCATTTTTCAGTCTTAAGTAGTGGTTCCCTTTACGACTGTATGTCAAGTGCTTTACTTATGCAGTAGATCCAATTGACTTGCATTTATCTTTTGTCTAAAATGCAATTTTAATGAAAAGAAAGACATGGTTAAGCCCAGGCTGACATACTGTAACGTAACAAGGCTTAGCATTTTCTATAGTGTATTCAACATTAACTCCAGTCTGTGCAGCAGACTATACCCCACCCCATTTTTCTTACCTCTGGATCCTTCCCTTGTTCTCAGGTCACTGAAACCCTCATTCAATTTTGGAAAAGTTCATAGGCATCTTCATTCATAGCTGGGGTCCTAGATCTCTGGAGGTGACGTGGCCTTTGTGACCCAAGTCTAGCAGTTGGGCCTCTATTTTGACCTCAGACCACAAACTGTCTGTAGAGAAACATGACTGCACATCAGATTGCGCCTCTTCTTTTCTGAGGCCTTGTCTTCTCATTAATTCTGGTCAGTGTCTTTATTTTCTCTTAGTTCTGAGTCATTACACTTTTTCCCAGGCCCTGTGACTGTGATTCACTGTTCTGTTTCTTCAGCTTCCTTGCCTACCCATTCTGATGCAAGAATCTCAGCTGAAAGTCATTCTGACTCCATAGCTGTGTGTGTCTCTGCTTTTCTTCATTTAACTTGCTGAGTGGAGTGCAACTTTAAAACAGCCAACTGCTTCTCCTTCAGTGGCATGCTTGTCTCATAGTATAGGCTACTGTTCTTCTCACTGGGCCCCAAATTCCCATGAGGACTTTTTGTCTATCTGTGATGATAGGTTTTTATACAGCTGTCCTCTCCTTTTCATCCTCTCTATCTCCTTTACACACATATTCAGTCAGCTCCTGCTGCTGTTCACTGACCACCATATGGGATTCTCCGCACAGATCCCATACCATAATAGCTGTCCTGTTGTTGTTTGGTCACTGCATGGCTGTTGTCTACCTCTTTCTCCATCTGAGCCAACCAGAGGTGAGGAACACTTTGATCTGCTATTCACTCGTAAGAAAAAAATGGTTAGGGATGTGATAATCAGTGGCAGCCTTGGATATAGCAACTGTGAAATTATGAAGTTCAAGGTCTTGAATGAGGAAGGAGAGTAGCAAAGTACAGATCCCGGACTTCAGACAAGCAGAGTTTGGCTTATACAGGGAGGTGGCAGGTGTGATCCCATGGGAAGCATCTCCGAAGGGAAAAGTGGCTCAGGGAAGCTGGCAGGTCTTTTAAGGACCCTCCAAGCACAGGAGCAGTCTGTGTTGATATGCAGGAAAATGAGAAGATCTATGAGCAGCCCAGCTTAACTAAGCAGGGGACTCACAGTGGAGGTCCCAACATCGAAAGGCAGCGTACAAGAGGTGGAAACAGGAAGAGGCTACAAAGGAGGACTTTAGAAATGTTGTCTGGGCATATGGGGAAGGGTATAAGGAAAGCAAAGCCTAGCTGGAGTTGAGATTTCCAAGGGACATCAAGGGCAACAAGAAAAGCTTCTACTGTGACTTTAGTAATAAAAGGCTGACCAAGCAAAATGTGTGCTGAGTGGGCTGGGTGATGCAGTGATGACAGAGACAGACAAGTCTGAAGTACTCAAAGCCTCCTTTGTCTCAGTCTGCACTAACAATGTCTCCCGTACCTCTGTGATCAGTGAACACATTCAAGAGGAACAGCCAGCACTGGACAGGGATTGAGCCAGGAATTACTTGAAAAAACTCAACCTGTACAACTCCATGGTACCCAACATGTTGCAGCTGAGGGTGCTGAGGGAACTGGCCAATGTCCTTGCAAGGACATTCTCTATCACCTTTGAAATGTTGTGGAAATCGGGGCAGGTTCCCGGTGCCTAGAAGAAGGCAGCTGTTGCACCCATCTTTGCAAAAGGCTAAAAGAACAATCCAGGGAACAGCAGCCACTCAGCCTCACTTTGGTCCCTGGGAAAATCATGGAGCAAGTGCTCTTTGAAACACATTTATGGACATGTGAAGGAGAAGAAAGTAATAGGGAACAGTGAGCATGGATTTACCAAGGGTGTATCATGCCTGACTAACCTGATTGCCTTCTCTGATAAAGTGACTGGATCTGTGAGCAAGAGATAGCAGTGGATATAATTTACCTTGGCTTTAGCAAAGTTTTCAACGCTCTCTCCCATAACAGTCTTATAGTCAAGTCAGGACATTTTGGTCTAGATAGGTGCACAACCATCTGGCTGGATGATAGGCTTAGAGTATAGTGGCTAACAGGTTGCACTCTACAGGGAAAACAGTGACCAGCAGAGTACGGCAGGGATCTACCCTGGCAGATGTTCAGTTTAACATCTTTATCAGTGACCTGGAGGAGGCAGTGGAGTACTTGCTTACAAAATTTGCAGATGACACTAAGTCATAGGGTGGGAGGAACCAGTCAATATGCTTGTGGACAGGCTGGACAAATGAGCTGACAGGGACTTTATGAAATTCAACGAGGTCAAATGCAAAGTTCTTCCTTGGGGAAGCGGGGGGCAATAAGCTCTTGCTGGGGCTGCCTGGCTGGGGAGCAGCACTGCTGGAAAGGCCCTGGAGGCCCTGGTGGACAGCGAGGTGAGAGGGAGCAAGAAGTGTGCCCTGGCAGCAAAGATGACTAACAGCCTCCTGGGCTGTATGAATAGGAGCACAGCCAAGAGATTGAGGGGCATGATCACCCCTCTTTGCTCAGTACTCGTTAGCTCACAGCTAGAGCACTGTGTCTAGTTTTGGGACCCCCAATTCAAGAAAAACATTGACAAACTGGACTGAGTTCAGCAGAGCGTTGTCAGGTTGGTCAGAGGGCCGGATCAGCACATGAGGAGAGACTGAGAGAACTGGCCTTGTTCAGCCTGGAGGAAGGATGGCTCTGAGGGGACCTAACAGCAGCTTGCCAGCTCATAAGAGAGGATGGTCAAGAAGATGGAGCCAGGCTTTCCAGTGGAGCATGGCAGGAGAATGAGAGACAGTGAAAATAAGTTGAAACAGAAGGGGAGCTGGCTATATGTGTGGAGAAGCTTTTTCACAACAGGACAGTCAGACATTGGAACCCAGAGGGGTTGTGCAATCTCCACCCTTGGAAGTTTTCAAACCCCAACATAACCTCATTGTTGACCCTGCTTTGAGCAGGAAGTTAGACCAGAGACCTCCCAACATCCCTTCAAGCTGGTACCTGCGATCCAGCTGCTGTTCTGTAGAGCATCTCTAGCAGAAGTTTCCAGAAATGTTGCTTTCATATGCCATCTGAATCCCTGCTCTAGTGTTGATGCTTTTCCTCACTGACTGACTTTGTGGTCACTTCTCCAGTTGTTTCTTTGGACTGTATGCCTCAGAGGTTTGGCTGGGTCATAAATGCTGCCCAGCCACTGAGCATAAAGGAGCTGATGAACTGCTTTTACAAGAACTTTAATAATAACTCATGAGGACTCCTCATAATCCTAATTCATAGATGTGACCTATAGCCTTCTTTTACGTAATTAAACATTCAAATATCAACAGTGTAGAGCTTAGGCGCTTATAGATATTGCTTCTATCTGCCCACATTAGTCTGTGCTCATAACTGATTACCATGAGTGGCTGGTGAAAGACTTGCTTAACTGTTGCCTGTGGTGTTGCAGGATCTTTGCTTTTTTGAGTGGTATCTGCATGTGGCCATGAAATTCAGAATGGCACAGTCTTTAATTCCTTTTGCCATATTACTGGACTGTGTTACTGGCTCTGTGGTAGCCAGTCAGAAATCCTCCCTGAAACACTATCTCTTAGGGATCAAGACTTACAAGGTGGCGCAGAGATAAAATCTGTACAGAGTGTCAGCCCTTAGCTATCCTTCTTTGACCACCATAGAAGCCTCAACAGTAGATAAACTTTTCTCAATAACCTATAGGCTGAATTTTCTTAGTAGGGAGGCTGTTCAGTAGCTGATAAGCCTGACTTCAGTTTTTCATTGTCACTTTTAATGTAAAAATGCTGGCTTCTGAATGCTATTTTTGAAATGCCTAGGTTGTGTGCATGTGTTGTAGGTAGTAAAAAATTTGACTTGGGATCTAATTGAGCTTGTCAGACTTAGGGGAGCAAAAGGTCTTGCCTTTTGTTAGCTCTCTCAAAGATGGAAATTATAGGCTAGTCTAATTCTAAGGAAGTTGCCAAATCTCTATTTCTAAGTGACTGATGTTGTTTTTTTTTAAAAGAAAATTGCTGAAACTGTTTTGTTTGTCCTGCTCAGGTAGTGAAGAATGCAGATCCAGTTGTTATTTCCTACCTGAAATGGATCAAATTTTATCTATTTCTTTTTTTCTGGGACATTTAATGATAGCCAACTTTCACGTGGAAAGAAACATCAATCTGAAGGGCACACTCCTTTATATCAGTTTGGGGTTCTTTTACTATGTTTAGTTTAAACTACAATTAAGATATGTGGGTGACAGAATGATGGCTGTCTGCTGCAAACAATCTGCCTGATCACGAAGGAGATGAAGCCTTTCTTAGACACCTGGAGGAAACCCCATGGTTGCAGGCCCTCATACTCACAGGGGAACAATAACCACCTCGACATCTGCTTTGAGAGCAGGAGCACTGGGCAGGAGCACCACAGGAGGTTCCTGGATTGGATTGATGACAATTACTTGACACAGGGGAACAACAAGCCAAGAAGGGGAGGTGCTCTGCTCTACCTGTTACTCCCACAGAAGGAAGAACTGGTTGGGGATGTGAAGGTTAAGGGCAGCCCTGGCTGCAGCAACCATGAGATGGCAGAGTTTGTGATCCTGAGAGAAGCAAGCAAGGCCTGGACTTCAGGAGAACAGGTCTTGGCTTGTTCAGCGATCTGCCCGGAAGGATCCTATGGGACAGTGGGGATTCCTGGAGGACAAAGGGGCGCAGGGAAGCTGGCTGAACTTCAGGGACATCCTCTTCAAAGCAAGGGGCAGTGATCAGACCAATGTGCAGAAAGTTGAGCAGGCCTGGCAGGAGGCCAGCAGGGTCAAGCAGGGAATTCCTGACTGGCCTCAAATGCAAAGAGGGAGTGCACGGAGGTGTGAGCAGGGATGGTCTACCCAGCAGGAACAGCACAACGGTGCCCGAGCATGCAAGCCTTAAATTAGGAAAGTCAAAGCTCAACTGGAATCGAACCTAGCAGTACATGTGATGGGCAACGAGAAAGCCTTATGCAAGTGGATCAGCAGCAGAAGGAACACTAAGGAAAACTCGGGTCTGGATCTGGTTCTGACGCTGACATCAAAAGCCGTGGAGAAGGCCGAGGCACTCAGTGTTGTCTGTGCCACTGTTTCTCCCTGTAAGTCCTGTCCTCATGCCTCCCAGGTCCCTGAGCCTACGTCAGAGTCCGGAGAGCACGGCTGTTCAGAGGGACCTTGACAGGCTGCAGAAACAGGATGGCAGTTCAACGCTGTAAAGTTCAACAACAGCAAATACAAAGTTCTGCTCCTGGGATAGAATGACGCCATGCGGTGGTACATGTGGGCATCCACTGGGTAGAAAGCAGTTTTGCAAGAGACGACCTGCGGGTTCTCATGGACAACAGATGGAGAACAAGTCTGCGAGGTAAGCCAGTTGTGACAAAGGTCAACTGCAAAATGGGCTGTCTATGCCTACCAAGAGAAGCTGCAAGAGCTGGGTTTGTCCAGCCTTGCAAAGAGAAGGGGAAAGGGAGATCCTGTTGCTGAGTGCAACTGCCGTATGGGATGGTGAAGAGAGGACAGAGCCAGCCTTTTCTTAGAGGTGCACAACAATAAGAGGAGAGGCAACAGAAACTCACTGCAACATGGGCAGCTGACTCAGTGTACGGAACTTTTTGGTTTTTTTGAAAAACCTCATGAGGTTCAACAAGGCCAAGTTGCAGTTGGGGCAACCGCCGGTATCAGTACAGGCTGGGGGATGAACGGATGGAGAGCAGCCCCATGGAGAAGGACTTGGGGGTACTGGGGGATGAAAAGCTGGACATGAGCCAGCAATGTGCACTTGCAGCCCAGAAGGCCAACCATTTCCTGGGCTGTATCCAAAGCAACGTGGTCAGCAGGGCAAGGAAGGGGATTCTGCTCCTTTGCTCCGCTTTGGGGAGACCCCCCTGCAGTGCTGCATCCAGCTGTGGAGCCCTCAGCACAGGAGAGACATGGACCTGTTGGAGAGGGTCCAGAGGAGGCCACCAAAATGCTCAGAGGGCTGGAACAGCTCTGCTGGGAGGACAGGCGGAGAGAGTTGGGGGTGTTCAGCCTGGAGAAGAGAAGGCTCTGGGGAGACCTTACTGCAGCCTGCCAGTGCTTAAAGGGGGCTTCTAAGAAAGGTGGGGACAGACTTTTTAGCAGGGCCTGTAGCAACAGGACAAGGGGTAATGGTTTTAAACTAAAAGAGGGGAGATTTAGACTAGATTGAAGGAAGAAATGTTTCACCATGAGGGTGGGGAAACCCTGGCCCAGGTTGCCCAGAGAGGTGGTGGATGCCCCATCCCTGGAAACATCCCAGGTCAGGTTGGACAGGGTTCTGAGCAACCTGCTCTAGTTGAAGATGTCCCTGCTCATTGCAGGGGGCTGGACTAGATGGTCTTTAAAGGTCCCTTACAACCCAAAGTTTCTATGATTCAGTGAATCCTTTGTGTGTTTGAGGACTAAGAGGTCACTTTCAGCCTATGCATTATAGAGACTAAGTTACAGTTAATTTTCATTTTATTCTATGCAACTGCTAATACATTTTTTATGTACTATACATGCTAGCAAAATATGCAAGTAATATACTTAAATTACGAGCACATATGCAAACAAGTCTTACAGTTCCTCAAGAGGATTACAAAGGAATCAACAGAAATGCTAGTCTATCTAATATCCTCTAAGTATATTTAAGGATATCTCCAAATCAAAAACTGTGGAGGACATTAACACTGACCAAAAGTAAATGAGAACAGAGCAGCCATACAGTAACAGAGACTCTCCATAAAGCTGGGCTACTTAAGCAAATTTTTTTATACAGCCAGAATAGCCCAGTAATGACACTTACCCTTCCAGAACATTGCCTAACTAACCTTAACACCTCTGAAAACAAGAAATTAAGATCAGTAGTTCATCTTCATCCTTACCTTACTTCAGACTTGTCAGTAGCCACCAGTAATGCCTAATTTGTCATTACCAAACAAACAAAAAGTCAGGGATTATGCTCCTTTTGAAATCCTCAATTCAAAATAGGTTAAAAGTATTGTTACAGATGAAGTATCTAAGTCTATGGGAGAGGTAAGGTTGAGAGACAGAGAAATCTTTTGCTTGGCCAGTAGCGTGGCTGGAGAAGAACAATTCTGGAAGAGGTGGCCTTCCTTCACATTTGAGGTTACCATTTCACACCTGAGAGTAGCAGATTCCACTCAAAACATTGATCAAGATCAGCTGCAGGTTTCTGTCAAAACGGTCAGAGTACCTGGTGTAGAAAGTACGCTGACTTTAAGCCACTTGTAAGGTCCAGTGGTACAAAGTCAAACTACTAAAACTTGGTAACACATTTGAATTGTCACAAGGAGTTAATGATCTGATACATGCCGATTATCTTTCTGCTTCTGTATTTGCAGCTGAAAGCAACATTTATCTTATAATTAAACAATAGTGTGAAATAGAAGTGTCAATCTTCAGAACTTAAAAATGTTAGAAATAATGGAAAAAATAAAGGAAACCGGGTATTTTGGACTCTCAAGTGGTCCTTAGGGATACAATCCTTCACCAGAACTTTTTGAGGAGTTCACAGTGACACACAGATAAAAGCAAATACTAACCATGTGTTGTCCAAGAATGCCAAAAAAAAGCAGTAAGGCAAAGACTCAGTTTTCATCATGGCCAAGTGATATATGAAACCTTACATCTTTCAACAACTTTTACTTGACATTTTTATTAAAATGATCCAGAAGAGGACAAAAGAGACATAAATGCATTAAAAGCTGTAAAATTTTTAGTTAATCACAACCTGGAAAGACTGTAAGACACTTCAGAAAAGGCTTTTTCCAAGTTTGCTGATTGAGCTGCATGGTGGCAGATGAGTTACAATACTGAACAAACACAATGGAATGCACAACAAAGGAAGCAATTTATTTGTACTAGTAGGTACTAATGAGACCATGGCTACTGATGAAAAGTGACTGACACTCTCTGTGGATAAGTTAATGTAGCCATCTGCATAAGCAGCAACAAACCGACAAAGACGGAAGTTATAAAGAACAGGAATGATTCTGGGGCTTTTATAATTGAACCTGAATGTAAGGAACAGAATCTACAAGTGACACAGGATGAGGAAATCAGAAATAAAGAAGAGGACAGGAATATGGATTCATACCATTCTATATTTCTACCATTAGGAAATGGTAGGGAAGGAAACAATAGCCCAGAACACAACTGTAGCCTAAAAGGCCAGTGCAGTTCTTAAATACATGAGCAGGAAGACATGGAGCAAGACCAAGAATTTTACATACTGCCATGCTTGGCAATATCACAATCAGTATAAGAACAGAGTCACAAATAAAGAAATCTACTGACAAATGCAAGAAAATTCTGAGAAAAGCTATTGAGATGATTAGCAAACAGGAAAACATCCTCTATAATACAAGGTTCCATGAAGCCAATTAATTTAGCTTCATTTATGAGTATGTATCTATCTACACAAAAGAAAAAAAAAGTTTCTCTGCCTATCAAAGTGACAACACAATGAACTTGAAATTGTTTAAGTTCAGATTAGAAAGAAGGTGAAAATTCTTAGGAGTGAGAATAGCCAAATGCTGAAAAAATTGACAATGACTGCAGGGAATACTTCATCACAAGTGATTTTAAAAACATATGCTCTTAACTACAAGTAAATCCTCAGGCCTGTCTTGTAGAAGTTAAACAAAACAAAGTAGCAGTAAGTTCTCATGACAGGGTCAGACTGCAGATTGTCTAGTGTTATGACACTAAAAATAAATTAGTACTTTTTTTCTTCTCCCAGAAGGTCAAATATATGCTCTTTTGTTTCAAAGTCTTCCATACAGAAGGCATGCCACCCCATGGTAAAATTAAATAGACCTCTCAATACAATTATTAGGAGCTGACATACAAGTATGCAGACCATAAAGAACAGACAGAATACTGATAAGAAATAACAAAAAAAAAATCAGTGTCAGTGGTGGAAAACCTGAGATTAAGCTGGAGATAGAGGTTTTCTTCAGTTGCACTCATTGCCACTGACACATCCGAGATCAGAGACATAAGGAGAAACAGATGTGATATTTCCCATTTCTGCAAAGAACAAACCCATCTCCTGTGCTCGTAACACCACACAAACAGATTACAAAACACAGGTCTCCAATATTCTCCTACTGCAAAGAGGTTAGCTCTTGATTGCTCTCTTTAAAAAAGAAAGTAATCATTTCTGTGACTTCTGCTAACAGAAAACACAGGATCTGGGAAGCGCATTTTTGGCACAGACAGTTTTCTAAAGGGGGTTGTTTGGGTTTTTATTAGCATCCCTAGGTGAAGTGTGGACACCAGAAAACCTAAGAAATATACCTCTGTCAGCCCAACAGACGTCCAGGATGACGGTATGTATAAAATCTTTCCTCCTGAAAGAGCATAACCCATTCTGTCATAAACTTAACATTGTAGGATACTGAATTCAGAAAGAATTTGAGCCTCTTCAGGTGGAGGCCTGATAGGAGTACTGCTGGCTACAAAAAAATCCATATGCAGCTCAGCCTTCCCTGATCTCGACAAGCCTTCAGTGTTGAGGCAGTCAGTACTTCTTTGCTAGTCAAGGTGTATCAGAAGCACCCACCACAGTTCCTTCCAACAGAAAAGAAACACCAAAGTCACCCACATCATGGGAGCAATCTGTTTGAACTTCTGGGTTTATGTTGATGAACAGTCATCAAACATACAAGGGATTCACTGAATATCTGGCAAAAGCGGGGTTTGGGTAGACAACTGTTTAAGCCTCAGTAATCAGAAAATAATTTGGATCAGAAGGGCCTTAAAAGTCACGCAGACCAACTGTTGTACAAAACTGGTTCAAATTACATCAGGTTGCTCAGGACCTTGTCCAGTAGGGTTCAGAATACCTCCAACCAAGGACGGACATCCCACAGCATCTTTTGGCAGCTGGTTCGAATGTTCTGGTACCATCATGGTTTTCAAAAAAACCAAAAAGTTCCGTACACTGAGTCAGCTGCCCATGTTGCAGTGAGTTTCTGTTGCCTCTCCTCTTATTGTTGTGCACCTCTAAGAAAAGGCTGGCTCTGTCCTCTCTTCACCATCCCATACGGCAGTTGCACTCAGCAACAGGATCTCCCTTTCCCCTTCTCTTTGCAAGGCTGGACAAACCCAGCTCTTGCAGCTTCTCTTGGTAGGCATAGACAGCCCATTTTGCAGTTGACCTTTGTCACAACTGGCTTACCTCGCAGACTTGTTCTCCATCTGTTGTCCATGAGAACCCGCAGGTCGTCTCTTGCAAAACTGCTTTCTACCCAGTGGATGCCCACATGTACCACCGCATGGCGTCATTCTATCCCAGGAGCAGAACTTTGTATTTGCTGTTGTTGAACTTTACAGCGTTGAACTGCCATCCTGTTTCTGCAGCCTGTCAAGGTCCCTCTGAACAGCCGTGCTCTCCGGACTCTGACGTAGGCTCAGGGACCTGGGAGGCATGAGGACAGGACTTACAGGGAGAAACAGTGGCACAGACAACACTGAGTGCCTCGGCCTTCTCCACGGCTTTTGATGTCAGCGTCAGAACCAGATCCAGACCCGAGTTTTCCTTAGTGTTCCTTCTGCTGCTGATCCACTTGCATAAGGCTTTCTCGTTGCCCATCACATGTACTGCTAGGTTCGATTCCAGTTGAGCTTTGACTTTCCTAATTTAAGGCTTGCATGCTCGGGCACCGTTGTGCTGTTCCTGCTGGGTAGACCATCCCTGCTCACACCTCCGTGCACTCCCTCTTTGCATTTGAGGCCAGTCAGGAATTCCCTGCTTGACCCTGCTGGCCTCCTGCCAGGCCTGCTCAACTTTCTGCACATTGGTCTGATCACTGCCCCTTGCTTTGAAGAGGATGTCCCTGAAGTTCAGCCAGCTTCCCTGCGCCCCTTTGTCCTCCAGGAATCCCCACTGTCCCATAGGATCCTTCCGGGCAGATCGCTGAACAAGCCAAGACCTGTTCTCCTGAAGTCCAGGCCTTGCTTGCTTCTCTCAGGATCACAAACTCTGCCATCTCATGGTTGCTGCAGCCAGGGCTGCCCTTAACCTTCACATCCCCAACCAGTTCTTCCTTCTGTGGGAGTAACAGGTAGAGCAGAGCACCTCCCCTTCTTGGCTTGTTGTTCCCCTGTGTCAAGTAATTGTCATCAATCCAATCCAGGAACCTCCTGTGGTGCTCCTGCCCAGTGCTCCTGCCCTCAAAGCAGATGTCGAGGTGGTTAATGTTCCCCTGTGAGTATGAGGGCCTGCAACCATGGGGTTTCCTCCAGGTGTCTAAGAAAGACTTTGCGTCCTTGATTGGTTTGTAGGACATGCCCCTTGCAGTATCATCTATTTTCATGCAGCTCAGCCTTTGGATGAAGCCTTCCCCAGCGTGTAGCCTGTTGTCATTGCCTTCCAAGCTGTCATACCGTGCTAGTCATAGAAGCTCTCCCATGATGTTTTTCATATCCCAGAGACTGTAGTGTTGCAGCTGTTTGCCGCTTTCTGCCTCTGTTTCACAAGCCTTGCACGTTTGTTCACAGGTGCATATGGTGGGGCCCCCACATTGTGCTGCTTTTACAAGGAATTTTTGAGAGCCTCTCCCATCATGCTGTTCCCTGCATACTGTCCTCACTGCCCCCACTCGTAGAATTTTTCCACTTGTTTGTCACCATCGATAAAAAAATCTGTGGAAATCAAGGATAAAAGTGCATAATTCAATAATAATCTGTTCTTATTAATTTTTAACATTTTGAAACATTTGAATTTTCACAATAGGAAAACAAGAACCCCAGCCTCTACAAAGAGACTATCTTACTAATGTTAATAATAATCTATTCCAGTTATTCATTTAATTCTAAGATACGGCTTAACATACATGCATCAAAACCTCAGATGACGAGATCACAGAATCACAGAATCACTAAGCTTGGAAAGGACCTTCAAGATCATCAAGTCCAACCATTAATCCAGCACCACCCTGTCCCCTAAACCATGTCCTGAAGCGCCACATCCACACGTTTTTTGAACACTTCCAGAGATGGTGACTCCACCACCTCCCTGGGCAGCCTGTTCCAATGCTTGACCACCTTCTCGGTGAAGACATTTTTCCTAATATCCAATCTAAACCTTCCCTGGTGCAACTTGAGGCCATTTCCTCTCATCCTATCACTAGTTAGTTGGGAGAAGAGACCAACACCCACGTCGCCACAACCTCCTCTCAGGCAGTTGTAGAGAGTGATGAGGGCTCCCCTCAGCCTCCTCTTCTCCGGAGTAAACAACCCCAGTTACCTCAGCCACTCCTCATCAGACTTGTGCTCCAGACCCCTCACCAGCTTCGTTGCCCTTCTTTGGACATGCTCCAGCACCTCAGCATCCTTCTTGTTGTGAGGGGCCCAAAACTGAACACAGTATTCAAGGTGCAGCCTCACCAGTGCTGAGTACAGGGGCACGATCACTTCCCTAGTCCTGCTGGCCACACTATTGCTGATACAGGCCAGCTGCTAGGTGCTTTTTGTAGTTTCTTGAAATAGATAAAGGCCAGAGTGGAGAATTCAGGTCTTGAAATAGTCTTTACTCATTTATAGTCATATTTTTTTGTAGAAGAAGAGAGGAGACTTTCATGGAGCTATGAACTTTTCAGTTAGGGCAAACCAGACAAGAAGAAGAAATTAGGCAGGCTGCACGGACCCTTATCACATAAATACTAAGATAGCCGGGGTTTAGTTGCCTATGAAGAAAACTGAAAAATGCATTATGTACTACTGGCTGGAGCGTAAGAGTACCGTGGAGTGTAAGAGTACCTTTATCTTTTTGAGCTAAGATGTACCAGAAACAAAGAAAATTCTTCATTGTGATGTGATACTGCGGGGGCTGCCCTTTGTTTTTTCTCTCACTCTTGAGGGGCAGTTGGGAAAGAGTATGAAACTGGAACATCATACCTCCAAAAGGTTATTCCAACAGTAGGGTGAGAAAGCAAAAGAGCAGCCAAAACTGGCCTGAGTGGACCTTAGATCTAGCCCAGTATCCTGTCTTCACTGTGACCATAACACGTACCTAGAGAAGAGTACAAACACAGGCAAGTACAGTTCTTCTCCCAAATACTCTCCCAACCTGCAGCCATTTGCGGTTCAAGGAGTTATATGCAGTAGTATCTTTGTTGGCTGATTTTAAAGTGTTTAGACTTTCTTAACGTCTTATAATGTTTAACATCCAGTTTGGTTATAGGAATGGAATAGGAAATGCCCTTTCACTTTCATGTGGTAAGAGATGTAAAGTGTGGAATAGAAATATTTCTTGAAGATTACTGCTGTTTCTACAAACTTACTAGAAATTGCATTGGATCCTGGGTGCAGTACACTGTGAACCAGCGGGAAAGGTTGTATCACAGCTGTAGTATATGCTTTCTCTTGAGGGGTGTGTAGGCCAATTCCCTGCTTCATCATGTGCCTAGGAGATGATGAAGTGACTGTGCTAGAACTTGAAGTCAGACAACTGAACCTATGTTCTGGGCCCAGAATTTTTAATTCACTGCAGTACAGCATGATTAACTTCCTCTGTGTGGAAGGAAATGAGGAATCTTTTCTTCTGTGTGGGACAGGATAAAAGTATTGGGGTATTTTGTTGGGTCCAAAGATCTGTATTCACTGTGGGGAGGAAGCACTGCCTAGCTTTACTCTGCAAGCTGTCTGGCAACTCCTTGATGTTTCCAGGGTAATGCTTGCTTTTCATGCTTTGCTCTTAAAAGTGTTCATGTTCGTTTATTATTCTGCTGATACTAAGACTTTGTGAAAGAATACAAGCAGTTAAAAATATAGTGGTTCAGCTAACCTGAAGAGAGTTTTTTGCTCTATGATTTTTGCTTCTCCAAAGTGTCAGTCCTGCTGTAAATAGAGCAGGTGTTCTAGCATCTCAAAACAAACAAAGAAAGAAATAAGGTTGAAAGAGACATTGATTTGATAGTCTTGATCAGTCTATTCCTCCCTACAGAAGGGAGGAATTGTTCGTCTAGAGGCTGGAAAAGAAAAATATTAAGGGATGTCAAGAAGCTGTAAAACTTGTGAGTAGCAGGGAGAAGGTACATGGGGAATGCCTGCCCACTGCTGCTCCAGCTATCCACAAAGATGGCATCAAGTGAAGCTAACAGACGGCAGGTTCAAAATGAGCAAAAGGAGGTACTTATTTACACACTGCCTCTTGAGGTTCTGGAATGCCATGTTTCAGGCTGTTGTAGGTACTAAAGGGCAACAACTTTCAAATCCTGTCAGAGACACAGTACTAGGACAGACGACTGTTGGACTGACTTCGTGCAATAGTTCTTACGTCCTTGCAGAACACAGTGAACAGGTGTATGCCTGGTGTCTCTCACATAGGTGTTGTGTCTTAGGCTAAATTAAAACTGTACACTTCTGAATCAAAAGCAAAACAGGAATACAGCTAGCTTTTAATTCCTATAGAACAGAAACATTCTAACAGTTGAATATTTTAGTTATATAGGTGAAAGTTAGAGTGAATATCATAGAAATAGACAAGGCAGTCCAGTAGATTTATTATAATTACTTACAGTTCCTTTCTTTTATGGTTTGCCTGCATGAGTTATTCCCAATTAAGAACTGACTTTTTCATGTAAGGGTATACGTGCCCGTTTCTAAGCTCAGATTGTTAGGTCTTCCTCTTAACCTACTTCATATCACCTCCTCTGCTAACTTCTCTGGAAAAGGGAAGACAAAAAAGGGGTTTGTTAATAGAACCAATGTAGTTAAACTAATTAAAATACCCATAAAATTTGGCAAGATTGTAAGTTGACACCTCATAGCAGGTCATGCTGAAACTTTGATGTGAAAGTCAATCTCACCTCAGACCAGAGGATGTGTTGACAAAGATTGACTTCCTAAATGGCAGTTTTTACTTACAATGAGTAACAATTGTTTTTAAAAAATCAACATGAACTTGCACCCTTTATTTTTAGCCTAGAGAGACCCAGCATTTTTTAATTTAAGTAGGACAAAATTGCTATACTTTGCACTGCCGAGAGCAGTGGCTTCCAGGCTGCTTGTACCCAAGCCTCATTTGAAAAAAAGCAGCCACGATTCAGGCCTTGTGGTTCCAGCTGGGGTCTTCCAGACTTCATTAGCTTAAGTTCTGTGCTCCAGCTTTTCAGTCATATTCTTGTACCATGCCACCGAGACCTGCCCCTCTAATTGGGAGCTACTGTTTTAGGGGTAATGTCTGAGCACATCTGTCTAAAGGCTGGGAAGGTGTCAGTACTACTGATCTGGAACATAGTAGATTCTTGCTTCCAGTGCTTGGATATTCCTTGCTTCCTTCTCAGATCCGGGAGCTGGTTCCTGAGTCCCAGGCCTACATGGATCTGTTGGCCTTTGAACGCAAACTAGACCAGACCATTATGCGGAAGCGTGTGGATATTCAGGAAGCGCTGAAGAGGCCCATGAAGGTATGTCATGAAAAATTTGTAGATTGAGTTAGGGGAAAAAAAAAAATTCGTGTGTTAAATGGTGGACTGATCTTTCCAGTAAAAGTCCTGTTAACAGAGATACTTTGAAACAGGTCAGACAAAGCTCCTAAGAATAAACAGCTGGGGAGCAGCATGTATGGAAAAGTGGTGGAGAAAATTCTATGGATATTACCAGCTCTAGCTTCTGAAAGCCTTTAATAAGGGGAATAATAGCTTCTGGATAAATAAATGCTGGTTTTGGAACTTTGTATTAGAATGATTAAAAAGACGAAAATGAGAGAGGGGTGTGCTGAAGAGATGTATTAAATTGCCTATTAGAATTCAGTCAGAAGCTAAACTTGTGGAATAATAGAACATATAATGGGGAGAATTACTTACAGAAAAATTGTTAAAGGTCCTGCATAAATGTACATAGTCTGTAAAAGGATGATTCCTGTAAGAAAAGAATGGATGGCATTTTCTGCAATTTCTGTTAGATCAAGTCCAGCACGTCACTATTCATAATAAGCTGCTGAAATGGTCTTTCTGTAAGTTTTCTGAATCTGTTCAACTGAATCATGGAAAAGTTTAGGTAGGAGGAAACTGCTGAAGCCATCTAGTTCAACCTCCTGCTCAGAACAGGGTTGTCAAGGCCTTGTTAAGTTTTGAAAATCTCTAAGGATGGAGCTTTCACAGCTTCTTCAGGCAATCTGTTCCAATGTTTGGCCACTCTTGTTGTAAAGAATTTCTTTTCATGTCTTATTTAAGTTCTTGTAACTGTACTGGATGCTCATATTCATTCGTATAGTAAATCCTGTAGCATGACGAGTTTCATAGCTGCATGTCTACTGTGAAGTACAGTCATCATTCTTGTCTGTACCACAGTAATGGGTATCAACCGAACTAAGAACAAGATTCCATTCTGTTTGTCACTGTAGAGGTATCTGATAAGATGGGGAAGGCTTTTACCTCTGATTTTTTTCCGGATGGTATATATGAAACAGAAAAAGAAAAGGAAAAATTAAGTTCCCTTAACATACCTATTTTATAGATAGGAAACTGAAGCGTGGATGGTTTTTAGATCACAGGTTTGTAGTCAAAAAGTGTTTTATATACTAGATTGGACTCTCAGAAGGAATGATTTGTCTTAGCTTCTTAATGTGGGTAGAACACCATTGACTTAGACTTGCATTCTTAAGTCTGCAGGAAGATGCTTATTCTGTGACAAACTCTTTAACTAGGGAATTGACCAGTGCCTGGTTCCAGCTCTAAGGTGTACAATGGAGAGATTCAGGGCCTGTAATGGAGAGTGTAGGACACACAACATTCTACAGAAACTGTAGACAATTCTGTTTCCATCTAGGGCTCAGCAAACACATTTTAAATATCAGTTACTCAGCTAGTTAACATCTAAAGAATGATCAAATAGATGTTTTTCAAATTAATGTCTAGACTTAGCATGTAGCAGCTGTGAAATTGAAGACCTGTCAAAATAGAGTTGAACCTAGTTAAATTTGTGTTGTTCTGATGTTTTCATTTTATTACAGTTGGAGTATTGGTAACAGCAATAAAAGTGACCGCTGCATTTCCATCTCTTATCAAAGCTCTTGTAATTTGAAATATTTCCATTAAAACAGTGATTCCCAAACTGGGATTGTAATCCTGGGAAAAATTTAGATTTGTCTGAGGTATGTGATGATATGTAGGGAATATGCAGGACTTCTCAGAATTATCAGTTGTAATTGCAGTTATCATATTGGTCACAGTGATTGAGTGGTAGCTAGAAACAGTCTTTGGGAACCATGGGTATATGGTTTAGTGTTTCTCAGGCTGGTTATTTTCTATCTGAAGACTAATTATTCTGGAGAAATTTTAGGGGGAAATGTTTCAAACACTTTTGATTGAGGACAGTGCACAAAATATGCCGGGCCTATTGATCCTACCTGGATCTTCTGTGAACAGCTGCACTGTTGAAACAGAAGAGAGCTGTGGGATTGCTCAGAGAGCAAGGAGACCTTGGGGTTGTGAGGTTGGTTGAAGCAGGGGAAACCACCTTCACCACTTGACAGATCACTTTACCACTGTCAGCAACCCCTCTCAGGTGCCAGCTTTTCCAGTCTAGATCCTGCCTTGTCTTTTTTCTGCCTATTGGGTACTAGTGTGTTCTCTCCTCTTCTGTCAGTCCTGCGTTCTTGGACTGCATCATGAGAGGCTCAGAATTCCTCATCCGCAGAGCAGCATTTGCTGCATGCCACTAGTCGCAAGAGTCCTTGCACTGCTTTATGGAAGACCCACCTGCTCATGTGCTCAGAATTCCAGAAGGGACTTTTTAGGAGGGAGTCAGGCAGACAGGGCTGTTTGACTGCAGCATGGCTAGAGGTACGGATACAGCAAGGTCCATGGCCTGAAGGAAACAGAAACCGTATGGCTGAACTCCAGACAAGTAGATGTCATTAAAGAAGAATGCGTTACTGAAAATCTGGACAGCTGGTGCCATGGTGGACTTTGGGAGTGGGATTTATCTGGCTAAGTATAGACATCTATGTTGTATTTATTTATATGTAAGCTAGTCACTAGGCTCCCTTTGTAGTTGAGAGATTTAGTCAGTATAGGCAATGGAGTTCACGGCACAATTCTCATACAGAGCTAGGTATTTAAAAGAATATAGATAAATCATGCTGTAAAAAGTGCCGATTTCTCTCCCCTGTCTAAGCCTGAGATAAATAGTCAATTGTGGATGTAAATGTAATTTTAAGACTGAGATGATTTTCATCCCAAGTCTTGAATCAGGGGTCACCTGGCTGAAAGAAGGGCATCTAGTGACCCATCCCACAAGCAAGGCTCCTATTCCAAGCCCTGGCACCACAGACAATAGTTTGGTCTCATCTAAACCAGAGACTGTTATCCAGGGACAGTCACTCTTTCACAGTGAGCTGGTAGGGGACATTGAGTTTACCACATCTGTCTGTAGTTGCAGTTCCTCAAATGAAACGATCTACTCCCAGGTTCTCCACTTTTAAGTTAAAAAAGAGTAGTAGCGTCTGAATACAGTCACAATGTCTCTATCCCTGGTTTTGTAAATTGAGATTCTTTCTCTGCTTTTAGGTATTAAGATGACTGAGTGTCGTAGTTTAACCCCAGTTGGCAACTAAGGACCACACGGCCACTTGCTCACTCTGCCCCGGTGGGATGGGGGAGACAACTGGAAGAGTAAAAGTAAAGAAAACTTGTAGCTTGAGATAAAGACAGTTTAATAGGGAAAGCAAAAGTCATGCATGCAAGAAAAGCAAAACAAGGAATTAATTCACCACTTCCCATTGTCAGGCAGGTGTTCAGCCATCTCCAGGAAAGCAGGGCTCCTACATCTAACAGTGACTTGGGAAGACAAAGCCATAACTCCAAACATCCCCCCCCTTCTTTCTTCTTCCCCTGGCTTTATGTGCTGAGCATGATGACATATGGTATGGAATATCCCTTTGGTCAATTGGGGACAGCTGTCCCAGCTGCGTTCTCTCCCACCTCCTTGTGCACCCCCAGTCTTCTCATTGGTGGGGTGGTGCGAGAGGCAGAAAAGGCTTTGACTCTTTGAAGCACTGCTCAGCAATAACTAAAACGTTCCTGTGTTATCAATCAACACTGTTTTCAGCACAAATCCAAAACATAGCTCCATATGTAGTAGCTTCATAGCTACTATGAAGAAAATTTACTCTGTCCCAGCCAAAACCAGCATACTGAGGAATTGCTTTTCAGTTGTTATCAGAAGGGAATTTGCATTTTTTCTGAAACACTAAGGTTTCTGCCTGCTCCTGCTCCCTCTCAGGCAAGACTGGTTTTTTTTGCTATGTCTTGTGTCTGCAGCACCTCATACCTGAGCTCTGCAGTTCTGTTGTTCTAAGAGACTCTCATCTTTTCCGTGTACTGAGTTCTAAACCTTGAGTATCAAAGGGATATTCTTAGGGGCAGAAGAACAAATAATTCACAGAGATTTTTTTGTCATACTCTGAACCCTACTGTCATTGAGGTCCTAGAATCAAACCTGCACTCACTTCAATCAAAAAATGCAGTAGGTATCATTTACCTCAAATTGAGCAAAGCATTTTATTCATTCTTCATGGGATATTATGGAGAAATTGTTGCTGGAGCATGTCCCAAGAAGGGCAGCGAAGCTGGTGAGGGGCCTGGAGAACAAGTTTTATGAGGAACGGCTGAGGTGCTGTTGTTGTTTAGTCTGGAGAAGAGGAGGCCGAGGGGAGACCTTATCGCTCCCTACAACTACCTGAAAGAGGCTTGTGGTGAGGTGAGTGTTGGTCTCTTCTCCCAAGTAACCAGCAATAGGACAAGAGGAAATGGCCTCAAGTTGCGCCAGGGGAGGTTTAGTTTGGGTATTAGGGAAAATTTCTTTACTGAGAGAGTGGTCAAACATTGGAACAGGTTGCCCAGCGAGGTGATGGAGTCACCATGCCTGGAGATGTTCAAAAAACATGTAGACGTGGCGCTTCAGGACATGGTTTAGTGGGCATGGTGGTGTTGGGTTAATTGTTGGACTTGACAATCTTAGAGGTCCTTTCCAACCTTAATGGTTCTATAATTCTATGATTCTAAGAGTTGTGGATTACTAAACAAAATTTAAGGTAACTGAGAGTAGTGGCATCTCTATCACTTTTTAGCTGTTGTAGATTCCCCTGTGGACTGGGAGGTCTGTGGCATATGGCCAATGTACTTCCTTTTCTGTGATTGTCATGTTGGTCTTGGTGATGGCTGGGATTAACTGGAGGAATTTCTGCTATAAAACAGTTGCCAATTCATTTGAAACATCATTAAAGGTGAGGTTTATTATTTTGATAATAACAATCTTATACTTAATATGATACGACTGAGAGAAAAAATCTTAGGATTAGTCAGTAACTAGAATTCTGTGTAGCAAGAGAAAAGTTCTAGTGCTGCTGCAGCAGACGCTAGTGACATCTCATCTGATTGATTGTTAAAGCTGGAATACAGTGTCGTTGATGCTCAAAATGAACAGTTCAAACTAGAATGATCATGTGACTTAAAAGAGCTTCTACAATGACCTAGGGAAAGGAAGATTCCCTTGTGAATGTCACTCAACTTTTATATGTGACCAGAAAAAAAATTGGCAGGGACTCGGAGTTGCTGCCTTTTTGGCAGAGGGTCAGAAAAATATTAACATTTAGGATGAAGGACAATGCTGGCACAGGAACAAATGGGGAAAAAGGTGACTGAATAAATATTAGGCTTGAAATTAGAAAGAGGTTGCAATTGTCAGCGAAGCAAAATTCCTCCAAATCAAGGAGGGGAAACAAAGATTTCATTTTTGAAATTGTGTCTTCATGGTTCTGAAGAGCATTACGTGATATGGACCTGAGACATGGACTTACTGTTGCTGCCAGCTCAGTGACCCTAGGGCCCATTCGTGTACTCCATCAAGCACTACTCCATCAAACTCACTGTTTTGATAAGATATTTTAAAGCTCTTCAGGGACAGTGTCTGCACAAGCCATTTAAAGTAGAAATATGTTGAAGGCAAACCAGAATTTATGGCAATTTCAATTTAAACAAAACAATTTATTGAGGGAATTTTATTAGGAATTTTCTTTATCTTTAATAATCAACCATAAAATTTACAAAACAAAAAAAAGCCAAATAGCTTACAGCTTCCCTAGTGTGAGGAGATCAGTATGGCAAGAGATATATCCTCTGATCAGTATGCAGCTATACAATGGGAGAGCTGGATTATGGCTTATCGTCCTTAGCCTTAACATGTATATTGATCTGCAGTCACCCAATATTTGAGGGTCACCTCAGAGTCAGTGGGCTTTAGGTGAGTCCATCTCCTTTTGGACACCCCTGAACTTGGCCCTAAGAGTTCCCAGGTTGTCTTCTCTAGACTGATCTGGGCGTTCCTACACAGGTTATTATGAGAGGGCAGAGTTGCCAGTGGGACCACACCAACATGTGTTACTACATTATGGGTTGGCTTGTTGCCTGGATAGTTACTCACTGTCAGACACTGTGCTCGTAGCATTACCGTACTACACTGTTTTTAAGTACTTAGGACTGAATCAAGCCACTGGAGCAGAAGTTCCTCAGCCTCGACACAAACAGGCAAAGTACATGAGCATTTTTAACCCATCACAAACTAGCTTAAGTATTTGATGAGGACATGGTTAAATCTTGCGTAATCACTCTCCCTCTCCTACATGCAGTGGCAACAGAAATTATGAGGCTGGTGTCCTTACTAATAGTGACCAGTAACAGTAATCACAGATTGGTTGAGCTTGGAAGTGACCTCTGGAGGTCATCTTGTCCAACCCCCTACTCAAGCATGGCCACCTAGAGCTGGTTGCCCAGCACCATGTCCAGATGGCTTTTGAACATCTCCAAGGTGGGAGACTCTATAGCCTCTCTGGGTAATAAATACTTCATAGGAAGGTGCCAGATACCCTTCCAACTGTAGGTAACAGTTCCACCTAAATTCCAGTAATGAGAGATCAGTTTCTGTTAAGACACGGAAAGGTCTGACATCTTTTAAAATGCTCATATATTGATATGACTGGATATTCCCGGGTTTTGTACATAATATAACCACTCCAGCCCCTTCCCTGGATTTATTTATTTTTTTTTTAAAGAACTTTTGGCTTTGTCCCAACAGCTGGTAGTTCAAAAACAGACCAACTGAGACTGATTAATGTGCATATTTATGACCACTGGTGCAAGATATCAGAGTTGTAATAGATTTTTCATTATGTCAAGTCTTTAAGTCAACACTGGATGCCCTTTAGAAAGAGCTGCCCTGTTTGATGAATGGTTAGAGCCTGTGTTGCACAGGAAATTGAACTGGACAGTAAAGTCTCTTCTAGCTTAAAAGCCTTTAAGTTCTAAACTTATGTTCTGTGACAATGAGTTCTATGTGTTAACTATGGTTCATTATGCTTTGTATAGCATACATGACATACATACTTTCATTGATCACATTTGAATTTATGGTCTTGTGGCACAATTTTATGTGTTCTGCTTTTTGTGTTGCGAGATAAGGAAAATGCAAACACCTAATCTACTCCTTTAGATGAGCCCATATTTTAAATATGTCTTTCAGGTTCTTTAATGTTCTCTTTTCTCAGGTAAAAAATTCAGTCCTCCCAATCACTGTAGAGAAATAATTTTTCAGTGCACCTAGCTATTCTTACCACCCATCAGTATACACCTCCTGATTCTCTCGCTGAGACACTATAGTATACAACTGCCGAGTAAGCTGCTATAACTGATTTTATAGACTATTGTGCATACTATTGTCTGTTTCATTCCTCTATAATATTTGTTTGACCTTTCTGGAGGATTTTTTTTGTTGACCTTTTTATAGAACTGTGTACAGGTGTTTATCATGTGTTGGTGCGATTTTGAACTCAGCAAATATTGGGTGGTTTCTTTTAGTATTCATAATACTTGCATATTCTACTAAGTCACCGATTTTCCTGATTTGAATTGGCCGTGTTTAAGTTCTTGTCCATCTTTTGTTGTCATGAGTTAACTAACTAATTTTGTTTCTTCTACAAATTTTGACGTATCTGTTTGCTGCTACTCTAGGTGAGCAATACCCCTATATTCCAGTTCTGATATGGACACTCTCTGTTTCATTTGATTCTTTTATAATGGTCAGACTTAAACACTTGTTATTAGTGATCATTGTTCTTTTTGTCTCCTGATTTCTACTCTCTATGCTACTTTATCTTCCACTGTTCTTTTTGCTTCCTAAAAAGTTTTTGTGAGACCATGAAACAGTTACTCTACATGCAAAGAGAGAAACAGAGATTTTATCTTTCCTGTGCTTTATGCGTGAGGTTTTTATCCTGTGTTAAGGTACATAGAAATCCCTCCTTAAGATGTATGTAGAGAGCTCTTAACACAATACTATTCATAGGATCAGCAGCCAGATTTCCTTGATTCAGTCAACAACAGACTATCTGCTGATAACTTAGTTAATTTGTTTGAAATCCCAAGCACAACTTCCCTGGAAGTGTCCTGGAGGTATTGTGTCCTGCCTTAGAGTTCACTGAAGGAACTTTTAACTTCAGCAGTCAATGGAGATTTGTCTTGAGGGTATCACACAGATCATGGTATCTTTAGATGCGTAGTTTCTGATTCGACTTTTTTAGGGATTTGATACTAATGGAAACTGAAAAAAAAATGTGGCACTACAAACCAGAGGTAGTTTTCTGAAGGATTTGACAAATTTCCAGCATTTTACCCATTTACTTCAACTTAAAGTTGTATTGATGTGATGATGACATTGAAGAACTTAGAGAGAGAAGAAGCTGTAGTTCTGCTGCTCCAGCATTCCTGTCAGTCTCCTGTTTAGATCTGTTTCATTCCACATGAGCTCTCCTGCCATTTGTGCTATCGTAGCTGAGACCTTTGCAGTAGTTCATTGCTGACATGACTAACCTTCTTTCACGTATGCTTCTTTTCTCCTTTTCTTTTTCTCAAAGAAGACTTGTCAGTGAAATACAGTGTTTTTTGGGGAAGGATTTTCTTTTTAATATGACTGCTATTTCAAGTTCCTTTTGCTGAAGACAAGTCAAAGATGCATGTTAAAGATGTGTATCTTACACTTAAAGAATAAGCAGATTAAGTATTTATTGATTTTTTGGACAAGAGGTTATTAGATCCACAATGTCGATCAAGTCTTTGTGAAGTTCCCCCCTGTTGAGCTTTGTCTTTGTGGGTGGTAAAGTTTCCGTGTGTCTGAGGAGATGAAATGTGATGCGTTCTTCTTGCCCTAGAGCTTTAAGTTTTCTCTTTAGTTTTTGCTCCAAGCTACTGAGAATCCTACCAGTAAAAACAAGGTTTTGGCTGGTTGCTTTTCTGTTCTCTGAGAAGCCACCATACAGACAGGAGAATAGATTTTAGATCTGCACTATAATGTGCATTGCTAAGAAACTTGCAGAGTTTGTTGAAGGGCAGTGGCTTCTTGCCCACGTACATTGCACTGCTGTATTTAAGCTGCAAAGTAACCAGGTTGCACTGATGTTGTGTCATTTCCTGCCTGGATGAGATGGAGTTGCTCAACTGGAGATGGAAGAATACTTCACTCTCAGAGCCTTCTGGATATGAACTTGACATTATTGTGGAACTCAGGGGTACTGATAAGTGAACTGAGTGCAGTGATTTTGGGTGTGTGTCTTCAGCCAAGGTGACTTTATGGTCTGTATAGTGGCTATAAAACCCCATCCAGCACCATTTTGCTGTTCTTCCTTGAGCTCATTTTAGTCTATCTATCTGTATTATCTCTGACATCTTCCAAGACTGGACATCCTTATGATAGCAGTATAGCTGTGAGTGCTGAAGTTGTTACTCACTGGGTGGATCTCTGCCAGGATCTTGCTTCATCAGGTGAGATGGTAGTGTCTCACAGCTGATGGGAGAAAAGTCATGGTAGAGGAGGAGCCTGCTGGTCCAAAGAAAGTGTTAATTTGTACAGCTATGGTTCTGATGTTTTGCTAGAGATTTCTAAATGTATTTTCTTTAAATGCCACTGCTCAAAGTATATATTACCACTGCTGGTGATAAGTGTATGTAGGGCAAGTTCAGGTGCCATTGTCTAGTTCCTAGAACTGGAAGATAAGGTAGTCAGCCTCCCAGAATGTCTTGAGCAGAGCTGTTCCTAGGAAGGAACATCTATGAGGAGCCAGTGGTGCTGGCAACACTGGACATGTGTAAGGAAGATCTGGTAGTGGGAATTCTGGGAAGGGCAGAAAGAAGGAAAAAATGGAGCAGCAGCTCATAAGGGAACAAACAGGAGGTGAACATGTTGGCAGCAGCTTCAGAAAGGTAGTTGTGGAGGCTTGAATGTTTCTGTGTCAATACAATGCTGTATAGAGGAGGACACGTTGGGCCGCTCAAGCAGTGTTCATGGCCAAATGCCTTTTTCACAATTTTTTAAAGACTGCTTACCAGAATGTCTTTGGCAGATCTGGCTGCACTCAGACCTGACTGCAGGTCAGGTCTAGAGTTACTGGTTACAACAGTTGAGATGGCTGACACCTGTTTGATCAGGTTTGATCAGGTGGCTAATCATAGCCACCTACATAGCCGTTGGCTATGTAACTTCCTTTTAAAGAGTGGAGGTTCAGCTGTAGAAAGGAAGGCTAGTGTTTGTCCTGTCCTAAGGTGTACTTAGCCAAGCAGAGCCCTCAGAGGGAAGGGGAGATTGTGCCAGCTGGAGTGCAGGGTAGAGTAGTGAGCAAGACAAAAAGGATGAGGGACTGCCTCATTGAGTAAGAAGCTGGCATAAAAAGCAGAAATTTGGAGTCTCTTGAGAGAAGGCAATAGCACAAACACAATTGGATCTTAAGGAATAAAAAGAGAAGATTCTCTGTGTCTCCCCAGAAATGACTCTACAGAGTTTTGCAGAGTTTTCTGCAACCCCGGAAATCAGAGTTGCTGGAATAAGAGCAAGCCTGAAGAAATGAACCATTTTCAAAGACATGTGAGCAGAGAAAATTCGGGTTTCAAAACCTTTTTTTTTTTTTATAATTCCATTTTACCCAGCAAATGTGAGTTTTCCTTCTTTATGTTCCCTTATTCTGCTTTGTTTTCTAATAAAGATTTTTATTAGATTTCAAGCCCATTTGATGTTGGGGTCCTCCTGCAGCTGTGCAGTTTCCCTATTTGACTGATTTCCTGGGGAGTCAGAAGCAAGGATCTTCCTGTGGTTGCATTTGGGACATAATCACTGCCTTAATAGTATTGTAAATTTGCAGTACCTTTCGGGCAAAGATCTGAAGACAACCCCCAGGGTGCAGGTTACACATTTTGCTTGTTGGATAGAATGTCTTTGCTTAGCTGACACTAAAGGCTGAGCATTCAACAGTACTTACAGGTTGTCAGTAGTGTCTGTAACATGTTAGAGTCAAAGGCTAAATGGTTTTCGACCTTAAATCAAAATACATAGAAAGTAGGGCAAAAGATAACTTTAGAGATAGCCATTACTTACAATTTTTATTCGTAATTATTCTAAGTTCCTTTCTGATGACAAGGTGGAAGAAGTGGGCTGATAGGGGCTACAGTGAGGGAAGGATTAAATTTGAGAATGAGAATTCATTGTGTAGAAGAAAACACTGTAAATTGAAGAGAGTGGTATGGGAGAAACAAACAAATGATATGCAGACCTTGACTTTGGCAGAGCAGGGAAAGTATAGGGAACCTAGCAGGAGACCAGTTCTGAAATGTAAGCTGCATCTGGCTTGTCTAAGACTTGAAAGAAAAATGATAGCAAAGGGAAAGGTGGAAAGTGTAAAGGAGAGGTACTTTTGTATTCCATTCCCACTCACAGCAGAGTTAGGTGTTGTTACTAACTTGGTTTTAGGTGGACTGTACGAGGCAGCTAGAGCCTGAAAGCTAGGAAAAAAGAAGACATCTAAAATATTCAGATTTGAATAAGGATGTTATTGCAGAGGATGATCTTAGTGATGACATGTCAGACTTTGGAGGAAACGGACACAGTTCCCATCTGGATATGGGGAGATATGAGGAGAAGGAGTTTGCAGGGTAAAAGGGAATAATATCTTTGGAAATAAAAAGAAGAGGAAATGGAATCAGTGATACAAACCTGAAATATCAGTAGAGGGAGGAACTATTAAGAAAAAAAGCTGCTTATGTATATAGATACAGTTTTGCAAATAATCCAGGTGGGGATAAAATTTAGGAACAGTGCATAAAATGTGCAACTTAATTTGAAGGGTTGTGAATTTAGAAATGTGAAGTCCTTTACAAGTCCTCCACACCAAATAAAGATTCTAGGACATTAAAAAAAAGTTACATAATGAAAGAGCACTTTAGCAACAGAAATCCTGTAGAAAAGGATGGAGAAAGAATATGGATTTCCAGGAATATTTTTCTGCCTATCTGCCTGTTCTTATCTGTGTCAGTCTGTCATTTTCTGGGCTCTTGGCACTTTTGAAAATCCCGTTCCCTGTGTCCTGGTTTCAGCCAGGATAGAGCTGGTTTTCTTCGCAGAAGCTAATGTGAGACTATGACACCCTGTCAGTGCCTACTATTGACACTCCATTTCCATCAAAACTTTCTGTCACTGTCTTCTCTAGATTTGGCAAAATGTAGTCATCTTCTTGTTCCTCTTCAGCCATACATCTCTGCCTCCCACATTCCTCTAGGCCATATTAGATTTTTAGCTTCCTGAGCTGTTATATGTAGCTTCCTTCTCTCCTATATATATGTGTGTGTGTGAGTGTGAAAGCTTTACAAGACTATTCCTTTCTTATGTTGTATGAAGGTTGTTTTGACTGCATTAACTCGACAACTGTAGCCTTTTTGTTACTATGTTATAAACACATATTTGGAATTAAGAGTCCCAAAGAAATTTCTGGCAATATCTTTTCTGGAATCCATGCATCAGAGTTCATGGCCAGGTTTTCCTCATGGTGCAAGGGAGAGAAGGGCACTGAGAAATAACATAGCCATAAGGCTTCCCAGTGATTGGGAAGCCTTAAATAGCCTGTAAAAATGACAACAGGTAGGCATGATTGTATCTCTCTCCGACTTGAGCATAGGGATTTGGGATGAAGCACAGTGCCTTCCTCCACTCAGGTCTCACAGCAAATTGGAGCTGCAACATGTTTGATGAGGGTGAAAGGCAGTTAAAGAGGAGGGTTAGGCAGTGGGGGTGTGTGTTTGGGGGTGTGTCTGTAGGAAGACTATTACCAGGCTCTGCATGATGGTAGAATGAAGATGGGCAGAGATGTGCCTGGCATGTAATCTGCAGCATTAGCTGTATTTGTGACTGCCGTTTACAGATCTGAACTGATGCAGCTATGAAAGATGTTCATGTAGCAAGAGGTTTGCAGCTGAGTCTTGGCAATCTAGCTAGGATCTAGGCGGGAAGGGCTTTGTACCAGGCTTTTCTTACAATGATTTCTCAGATATCTGATCCAGAAGTACAGGATTTATAGCCTCATGGACTCGCCCCTGCAACCTCCCGTCTTTCTCCACTTACATGTTTGTATAGCCAATAGTTTCAGATTCAGCTCTTTAGTGTATTTTCTTATATGTAACAAAATTTTAAATTCTAGTATAACCTGGTGCAACTGTACTAAACATGCAGATTCTCTACTAAATGTGTAACTATCACCTTTCCTGTGGCTTCCTCAGGTCTTGGACTTAAACTGGGTGTGCACTTTTCTTTTCTCTATTTGTGTAACAGCAAAAGCGGAAACTGAGACTTTACATCTCCAACACATTTAATCCTGCAAAATCTGATGCTGACGACTCTGATGGCAGCATTGCTTCATGGGAGCTGCGAGTGGAGGGGAAGCTCCTGGATGACGTATGACTTACCTATGCTTCACTGGGGCTGGCAAGAATCTAGAGATTGTCCTGTGGGGTGGTAGACTTCACTGGGGACATCAACTCAGACAAGACATCTCTGAATGGCAGCGTTGGCTTGCTGCTGCTGGGAAGGCGCCAGGTCCAGCCGGAGTGAGGGATAAGGCCATAACTGGGAATGTTGGGGAGGGCAGCAGGAAATTGAGCATACTTAAGGACAGGAGAGGTAGGAGGAGGTGGAGGGAACAGGGCTGAGACAATTCCCTTAAAAGATTTGGCAGGGTTCAGGTCATGAGAGGTGTGGTAAGTCAGGCCTACAGCAGGCATTTCATCTTGTGAAGAGTAGGATAGCCAGGAGAATCAAGTAGTTCCTAGGGAAGACAAGAGAGGTCAGAGCAAGGATGGAAGAAAACTTTTACCATTCTGGAGTCCTCAGAAACCTCAGTGATGGATTTAGCTTTCCTCAGGGAAGGCTGGACTTTCCTAATAAAGGTGTCACCTTTTTGAATAGACTTCGCAAGCTAAGTATTTGATAGGATGAACAAATGGAGAACATCCATGTATGGAGAGGGCAAGGCTTTTGAGGCATGTCTGTCTGTCTGTAGATAACTGTACATGAATCAGAACCATAATCTTGCTGGAGGATGACGGGGTGACAACGTGCAACGTCTGGAAATTGCAGTTAGACAAATCCAGTTTAGAAATTAAAGCATATGTATTAACAAGGAAAGACATTCAAAATAGCTTCTCAGTCACTGGCAAATTTTAAATTGAAGGAGGATGTATGTCTAAAAGATTATCTGCATTAAATAAGAAGAAATTAATTGAAATCCTGTGGACTGTATTCTATGGAAAGTCAGATTATGTGATTATAGACCTCCCGGTTTTTAATTTAGACAGTATGAGCTGTGTGGTAAACAGCGAACACTGATAAAGTGGAAAGGCAAAAGGTAAAAGGAAATACTTTTACTCAGTGTATGATTAATCTGTAAAATGTACTGTCATTTGATAAATCAGACCGAGAAATTAGCATTCATCAAAAAACGCAAGCTGTTAAAAGAGAAGGTATGCAGTGGCCTTAGATTCATAGAATGTATTGGGTTGGAAGGGACCTTCAAAGATGAGCTAGTCAACCCCCGCCTGCCATGGGCAAGGACATCTTTACCTATATCAGGTCACTCAAAGCCTCTTCCAGCCTGACCTTGAACACTTCCAGAGATGGGGCATCCACAACTTCTCTGGACAACCTGTTCCAGTGTCTGACCACCCTCATCGTAAAAAATGTCTTCTTTATGTCCAATCTAAACCTCCCCTCTTTCAGTTTAAAACCATTGCCCCTTGTCCTATCGCTACAAGCCCTGCTAAAATATCTGTCCCTATCTTTCTTACCAGTCCCTTTAAGCACTGGCAGGCTGCAGTAAGGTCTCCCCGAAGCCTTCTCTTCTCCAGGCTGAACAACCCCAACTCTCTCAGCCTGTCCTTCCAGGAGAGCTGTTCCAACCCTTGGATCAATTTCGTGACCACCTCTGGCCCCGCGCCAGCAGGTACCATGTTCGCATTGCAAGCCAGTCTGTTCCCATAGCATTAAGAGAGTCAGAGAAATCTTCCCTTAAGTGTGCACTGTTCCACCACTGTTAGATTTTTGCATCTTGACCTGTATTAGTCAAAGGGAAAACTTAGATTAGATTGATCACATTTGTGGTCTATATGGGAATTAATGTTCAAGAGAAGGAGAAAGCCTGAGAAGGAAGGATAGGACACAAGCTAATATACACAGCCTTAAACATTTCTGTTTCTTCTGATTGTACAGCTCAGCAAACAGAAACGGAAGTTTTCATCTTTTTTTAAGAGTTTGGTTATTGAACTGGACAAAGATCTTTATGGTCCTGACAACCATCTTGTGGAGGTAAGAAGGTCGCGCACCCTTTGCATACAAACCTGATACTAGCACAGAAAAACAGCTACGTGCCCATTGTCTACCTTGGTTAAGTTACCTTGTATTCATTCTCTCATTTAAAGTATTTTCAAAGTTTTCAAAATTCCATTCTTTTTAAGAACGTTTACTAACAGAATCTGTATAGTCTAAACCCATAGATGTGGTAGTGATGTAGTGCACATCTTAGA
The DNA here is from genome assembly GCF_964289735.1 of Phaethon aethereus. Lineage (NCBI taxonomy): Eukaryota > Metazoa > Chordata > Aves > Phaethontiformes > Phaethontidae > Phaethon > Phaethon aethereus. The sequence goes on from NC_138582.1 coordinate 172,051,777, forward strand.
GAATGTATGAAATGATGAAAAAATTGTGCATGTTTTTCCTAACAAGTAAAGCATGCTAACAGCAGAACAGATTGTGCACTAAAGCTGAATTGTAAGGCCAGAGCAAGAAATGATTGAGGGGGGGCTTTGTTGTGTGGGGTTTTTGTGTGGGTTTTTTTTTTTTAATTGCAAGATCTTCAGAAGGCTTTTACTTATTTTGGTCTTGCATGACATACTGTGCAAGGTGCACTTCATGGACATCAGTGCAAAAAAGACTGACCATTTTACTTGTTTTCTCCTTTGGCAGTGGCACAGAACTCCCACAACCCAGGAAACGGATGGTTTCCAGGTGAAAAGACCCGGTGATGTCAGCGTGCGGTGCACGTTACTCCTCATGTTGGACTACCAGGTCAGTGCACTGCTTTTGGCATGGAAAATACAGCCATTGGGACATAGTGCAACAGAGCAAATTCATCCTGTCACGTACATCAAAAAACAATATACTTGGACTGAGAATGTCACATAGTCCATTGAGGTTAGAATGATACCAAACTGACAGATTATTTAAAATTTAATGGGGACACATCAAGTAAGTTTCTATTATAGTCTATCAAAATATTATTCTTGGCACTATGGTAATTAGTATTTTTATTGCCCACCTGTAGAAAGAATACGCGTTTCCACCGCAGGCTTCTTAGAGAATATTCAGATAAGTTGCACATGAGTTATGTGTGTGGTCCTGTACAGAAATTCAAAGGAGTGGCTTTTGCTAGTGGTACCTGAACTAGCTGTGTAGCTGTGGCAGCTTTTTTTTTTTCAGAACAGACTGCACAGCTTTCCTGGTTTGTTAAGTTTTGGTTACATTGCCACCCTAATCTGGCATAACACAACACCCCTGCAAGCATTAGACTTGCCATTACTCTTAGGCCTTTCGAGCTTTCACTCTGTTGTACTAGTAGTATTTGTGGGCTGAAACACAAACAAGTCGGGGAACTGATCCATTTGAAAACTAACAAAACTTACTTCTGAATCAGTTCCCTGATCCCAGTCACAGTGTTAAGGGAGAAGCTACTGCCCGAGCATTCACACACCGATCCAGGAGTTCCACACACGCCACACGAGACTTTCACTGCTGGGACCGGAGTCCCTTCACACCGGGTGACACCAGTGCCCCTGTCAACTCTTCACACAGACACACAGAAAGACACAGAGACAGACAGACACAGAGACAGACAGATCTCCCCCTCCTCCACCCCTGCCCCCTTGCCTCAGGCTTGGCCTGAGGTTTCCCCAAGCAGAATCTCCGACATGACATACGCCAGACAAATTTATTAGGTGGTGCAGTGGCGTAGAACAGCTCGAGCTGGGTGCCTCTGGAGAGGGACCTCGAACAAAAGAATCTCTGGGCAATTATACCCGTACAATCTAAGTTCCCCTCCCCTCACGAGACAGTTAGGTCCACTAGTAGTATTTGGGCCTGGGGTCTACTTGTTCCTCACTGGATCCTTTCACTGTCTCCAGGTGGACCATTCGTTTTCTTTTCTCAAGGAGGCAACTGATGGATGTGACTCTCTTCTCTTTCTAATTTACATCGGTTTTGGGGCCTCCCCTCATGTAACTAAGTAAGAGTGCAGTATAAGTTCATCAGTATGTAGGTGAAAGATCACAGCTTGCAGCCTAAGGCTTTTTACTAATGCTGTACAATGGATTCCATTTGAACTAGGAAGTGACTCCTATAAGACACAGGAAACAGGAAAAAAAAAGGCAAAATTAGGTTATTCTGCCTTAGGATAGAATACAAAAGAGGTTTGTGGGCATAGTTTCAAGCTGGTTTAAGCTTTGTAAGGCTAAGCTGCTCCAAAAAAAAAACTTTCATTTCAGTTGTGGGTGTGCACTGCCACAGTCTCCATTCTCTTGACACAAATGATGGGGATTTGCAGTTGTGGAGCTCACTAATCTGAATGAAGTCATCCCTGAAAGAAATGTTGCTGTCTTAAGGCAGTTTATAGAAATGCACTGCTGAAAGGAGATAGGATCTTCCTTTTCAATGGCAGTTCAGTCTCAGATACGTTTTGATTGTATAACTTTAAGAACTCATTCTGTGCCATTCTCTTTCCCATCCATGAAGATAGCATCTATCCAGGATAAAGACACTCCATTTTATGTTAACAGAGAGAGAATTTTATTAACTTTAGGGAGCGTATGAGCTAACTGAAATGCTGATATAGTGAGTGAGAATCTTTATTGTTAAGACAATATAATGATGTTTGTTATGCTCACCGTAATTATAATTTTATGCTTTAAAATAGATGTTCTCTTATCCTTATGTCTTGATTTGTTATAAAGCTAGCTTTGGGTGCCCTGGCACTCAGAGTAATCCTTGCCTAATAATGTGGCAAATAGTAAACTTGAGTGTGGGTACACACTTGAAGAGGGACCAAATTCCAAAGTATCCAAGGAATGTATATTACTAGAGATGCAGAACAGGATAGTTGAAGAGTTGTATAACAGAGGTCAGGAGAATAAATATTCCACTGGCTGGTTGTGGTTGGGTAGATTTTCTGGTATGCAGCAGAATGGTGGGAACATGCCTGAAAAAGAGAGTTCCAAGGTACTTTGTTGATGTGAGGCAGCTGAGCAGTTATTAGCAACAATAGAAGCATCATCCTGACCTCATTCTCTCTGTCTGTGGTTAACCTCCAGTAGTTCAGACGAAGGACCATTCTTTTTCTTCTCCCACTTCCTAAAGTCAAATTATGCATCAGTGTTGAAAAGCAAGATTCTTTCCTGAGTCTGCATGCAAGTTATTATCTTAAAGCATGTGATACAGATAGACTGTGTGCATAGCACATGTAGAGTGTCTCTCTTTTCAAACACTAGACATAGTTCTTCCAGAGCACTGACAGTGGCACACATCTGAGCAACTTGTATTTTTGCAATCTCTGCCATTGAATGGGGTGCTTCTGAAGAAGAGAGTCCCCTGAGAATTAAAGCTGAAACTTCATACCTGTATATCTGTCTGCTTTTCCCTCTATTGCCATCTCACAGAATCATAGAATCATTGAGGTTGGAAAAGACCTTTAAGATCATCAACTCCAACCATCAGCCTAACACCACCATGCCCACTAAACCATGTCCTGAAGTGCCACGTCCACACATTTTTCGAACACTTCCAGTGATGGTGACTCCACCACCACCCTGGGCTGCCTATTCCAATATTTGATCGCTCTCTCCATAAAGAAATTTTTCCTAATACCTAGTCTAAACCTCCCCTGGCACAACTTGAGGCCATTTCTTCTCATCCTATCACTAGTCACTCGGGAGAAGAGACCAACATCCACCTTACCACAACCCCCTTTCAGGCAGTTGTAGAGAGCAATAAGGACTCCCTTCAGCCTCCTCTTCTCCAGAGTAAACAACCCCAGCACCCTCAGCCACTCCTCATCATACTTGTTCTCCAGACCCCTCACCAGCTTCGTTGCCCTTCTCTGGACACGCTCCAGCACCTCAATGTCCTTCTTGTAAGTGAGGGGCCCGACACTGAACACAATAGTCGAGGTGCAGCCTCACCAGGGCCGAGTACAGGGGCACGATCACTGCCCTACTCCTGCTGGCCACACTATTGCTGATACAGGCCAGGACGTTGTTGGCCTTCTTGGACACCTGGGCACATGTTCACCTGGCTGTCGACCAGCACCCCCAGGTCCCTTTCCACTAGGCAGCTCTCCAGCCACCCCTCCCCAAGCCTGTAGCATTGCATGGGGTTGTTGTGACTGAGTGCAGGACCCAGCACTTGGCCTTATTAAACCTCATACAGTTGACCTCTGCCCATCAATCCAGCCTGTCCAGATCCCTCTGCAGAGCCCTCCTACCCTCCAGCAGATCAACACTCCCACCCAACTTGGTGTCATCTGCAAACTTACTGAGGGAGCACTTGGTCATCGATGAAGATATTGTACAACACCAGCCCCAAAACTGAGCCCTGGGGAAACACCGCTTGTGACTGGTGTAATCTCCATCTGCTTCTCTTTCTGTTACAGCCTCCACAGTTTAAACTGGACCCACGATTAGCCCGTTTGCTGGGGATACACACCCAGACCCGATCAGCCATCATCCAGGCTCTTTGGCAGTACATCAAAACAAATAAGCTGCAAGACTCCCATGATAAGGAATACATTAACTGTGACAAGTACTTCCAGCAGGTAACTCCTTTTTGGACACAGTAGCTCTTTAGAGGCAAACTATACAAACTATACAAAATAAACTATGCAAACAATCTGCAAATTCTGGATGGATGGAAGTTACTGATTTTTGTCTTCCCTTAAAGATTTGCAGTATCTTCAGTACTGAATGGCTTTCAACAGTCACTACAACTAATATAAAAAGCGCCCTCCTGATGTGCCAATGTTGTCAAAAAAACACATCTGGTGGTTCAGCGCTCCCACATAAGTTGTGGCATTTACTGGAACGAGACCTTTCTCTAGTTGTTTCACTGTATTGATTTACTGTTTGTTTTGGTTTTTTTTCCTCCTGATGTATCATTTCGTACTAAGAAACATGAAATAATCTGCTGATTCTGATTACCAAGTCATATGTAGACCTGTTTTCTTCCCTTCTCTTTCCCTGTTTATGAAGGGCAGAAGACATGGAAGATATAATTAGAAAAACTATTTTTTCCTAAGTCTGCTTCAGATTATAAAATACCCTCAATGATCTGCATGTTGTTTCGAAAGTAGCATGTAAAGGCTTTTTGTCTTTCACAATGACCTCTGGAATGAACTAAGAAGGACACTTAAAAGCATCTCCACCTTTTCTGTAAATATGATTCTATTTATTTTGTAAAGGTAATGTTATCTGAGCTACAACTGTCTTAATTGGCTTTGTTTTTCTGTAGCTTCAGGCTTACCTAATTTATTTTTAAAGTACCTGAAGGTAGGGTTTGTGACATACTCCTGTTTAGGGGAGGTACTGGCAGTTATAACAAATCAGTAATGTTTTAGTGAGCATTGAAAGTAAATGTTGCAGTGAAAGTTGTGTCCTAGTTTTCTTTTTAAGCTTTTATTTTTTGTTATTAATTTGCCCTACAACAGTTTAAAGTGACCAATGCTTGAAATAAACTTAAAGGCAGCACTGGGTTTTCCCACATTTGAAAATAGAGAATACAACAAAATAATTGTGACATTCATGGGTATTTTGAGGAATATAGAACCAAAGTGATCTGAGTTATATAGTCACTCTCTTGTTTGGGTTTTTGGGTTTTTTTGAGAATGACAACATGCAGTCTTTTTCATATATAGTGAAAATGCAATCTTAAAACCACAAAAGAATTTTTTGCAAAATTAAAGCTATTCGCTCTGTTGCTTAGATGATTTGATTTCCATTCTCTATTTATCTATAGCCAATTTAGACTTCGTTTTGCATGTGCCAGCCCAAAGAGGAAATGGAAAGGGGGAGGTTGAAAAATCATGAGCAGAATGGAAAAGGTGAACAAGGAGTAATTATTGTTTATTTTGGTAAATAATAAGAGGCCATCAACTGAAGCTGGCAGGTAGCAAATTAAAAACAAACAAAAGGAATTGAGCATAGTTAAACTTTATAACTCCTTGCAATAGGACATTAAAAATGCTAAAAGTGTATATAGGCTCCAAAGTGACAAACCAATGGAAAAAAAATCTTGGGCTGTTATAAATGCAAGGTAATTGCAAAGCTGTGGAGACTGGGAGAGTACTTTGGGGAAGGACCAGTATATGTTTCTTCTGTTCTTACACTTTTCCTTTAGTATCCACTTTTAGCCATTATCAAGGGCAGGATAGTGTAGTAGATGTGTAGTAGATCCTTTGTCTCATCATAGAATGGTTTGGGTGGGAAGAGGCCTTTCAAGGCCATCTAGCCCAACTCCCCTGCCATGAGCAGGGACATCTTCAACTAGAGCAGGTTGCTCAGAGCCCCGTCCAACCTGACCTGGGATGTTTCCAGGGCATCTGGATGGGGCATCTACCACCTCTCTGGGAAGCCTGGGCCAGGGTTTCCCCACCCTCATGGTGAAACATTTCTTCCTTCGATCTAGTCTAGATCTACCCTCTTTTAGTTTAAAACCATTACCCCTTGTCCTATCGCTACAGGCCCTGCTAAAAAGTCTGTCCCCATCTTTCTTCTAAGCTTCCTTCAAGTCCTGGCAGGCTGCAGTAAGGTCTCCCCAGAGCCTTCTCTTCTCCAGGCTAAACACCCCCAGCTCTCCCAGCCTGTCCTCCCAGCAGAGCTGTTCCAGCCCTCTGAGCATTGCTGTGACCTCCTCTGGACCGTCTTCAAGAGGTCCATGTCTCTCCTGTGCTGAGGGCTCCAGAGCTGGATGCAGCACTGCAGGGGGGGTCTCCCCAGAGCGGAGCAAAGGAGCAGAATCCTCTTCCTTGCCCTGCTGGCCACGCTGCTTTGGGTGCAGCCCAGGATACAGTTGGCCTTCTGGGCTGCGAGCGCACATTGCCGGCTCATGTCCAGCTTTTCATCCCCCAGTGCCCCCAAGTCCTTCTCTGCAGGCTTGCTCTCAATCCCTTCATCCCCAGCCTGTACTGACATTGAGGGTTGCCCCGACTCAGGTGCAGGACCCTGCACTTGGCCTTGTTGAACCTCATGAGGTTCACCCGGGCCCATTCCTCGAGCTTGTCCATGTCCCTCTGGATGGCATCCTGTCCCTCAGGCATGTCAACCACACCACTCAGCTTGGTGTCATCTGCAAACTTGCTGAGAGTGCCCTTGATCCCCCTGTCTATGTCATTGATGAAGATATTAAACAGTACTGGTCCCAATATGGACCCCTGAGGGACACCGCCCATCACTGATCTCCATCTGGACATTGAGCCGTTGACCACTACCCTCTGGATGCAACCATCCAACCAATTCCTCATCGACCCAACAGTCCACCCATCAAATCCATATCTCTCCAATTTAGAGAGAAGGATGTTGTGGGGCACCGTGTCAAAAGCCTTACAGAAGTCCAGATAGATGACATCAGTAGCTCTTCCCTTGTCCACTGATGTGGTCACTCCATCCTAGAAGGCCACTCGGTTGGTCAGGCAGAACTTGCCCTTGAAGCCATGCTGGCTGTCTCAAATCACCTCCCTGCCCTCCATGTGCCTTAGCATAGCTTCTAGGAGGATCTGCTCCATGATCTTCCCAGGCACAGAGGTGAGGCTGACAGGTCGGTAGTTCCCAGGGTCCTCCTTGCTGCCCTGTTTAAAAAGGTGTGCAATGTCTCCCTTTTTCAGTTGCCAGGGTCTTCCCCTGACTGCTGGGACTTTTGAAATATCTGGTCCAGTCAGCAGTTCATCTCTTACTTATCGTAAGCAAGAGGGCCTTCTCACTTTTTGTCGTAAGTAGCTGATCTTGCTTTCAAAACTGATGTTAGTACTTAGGAAAGTGAATTCCATTACATTAAATGAAACATTTAATGATGAGATTTATTTGGTTTTCACCCTAATGCTCCAATATTGAGATATCGAGGATAAAGGATTTGGGTTCGGAATGCCTTCCCATCTGATGATATTTATGTAGACAATATAGTTTTAGGCATGCAGCTCCTGGAAAAAACATGGTCATAGCTGGAAGTGTGCAGATCACTTAGGGGATCAGTACCTAACACATCAGTGTCTCTAGCATTCCCTTTTATATACCGGTCTTCTCATTTGGTATGCCAGCTTTTCTAAATCCTATGCTGGTGTGCTTGTGGTTATATCTAATGACACAATACAGTACAGACTAAAAAATCATCACTGAATGAGTTACCTCACACGCCAGAATTACTATGGCCGTATAGCCTTTCAGAGCCAAGGTTATAAGTTTAGACCATAAACTTGAGTTAAGTAGGAATGTGAGAAGCTTTAGGAAAATTCCATCTAGCCTTAGTTTCCAGTCTCCGACCCTTTCTCTCACTATTTGTGTGCTCGCTTCATTTTCCCTTCTTAAAACTCTCGTCTTTTGGGCATTCACATTACGAGTTTGACATGAGTGTTGAGCCAGTGGTGACAGCAGATTGGATGGAGTTTGGTATGCAAAGATTTTGAGTGGGAATTCCACAGACAGAAGTGTCAGAATTCAGAACTGAAATAGAGAGAGTTGCAGACTTAGAAGATTTGGTTACTTCCTTGCTCTTTAGAAACTAGCTGGCTGCATTCCTAGATGCAGGTAAGACCAGCAAATGAGACGGATTTTTAGAGTTGATGAAGAAGGATCCTTTTCTGTTTAGAAACACTGTTTACATCAGCTGGGATATATGAAATCCACTGTGTTACAAGCAAAAGCAAGAAAACAATGTACAAAGGTATTTCAAAAGCCGGAACTGGCTTCTAGGTGCTTCTGCTACCAAATTCCCTCACTCCAGAAAATTAATGGATTTCAGAAGATACTCTGAGGAACCACAGCATCCTAGTTGAACAGTTCTGACTTTGTATGTCCATTCTGCCACCTGATAGTTCATTTTTCTCAACCCTGCCTGCAACCTCTAGAGCTGCAAAGCATGTTTCTGTTTATAGATAATATCTCTCTTCTATCAAGTGGAAATAGTTTCCCTAAGAGGCATTTGCATAGGCCTCAACATTTTTACAAATTGCTTCCACATAATGGCATGTTTTAAGGCAAATGTTAATATATAGATATTTTGGGGGTTTAAAAAGTCAGTTTAAATGGAATATCTTTAGAGAAAAGCCTGTTCACCTGTTCAGAGCATTAAAAAATCACAGTAGGGAAAAAAAGCTCTAATAATTACATTTCTGAAAACTCTGGGCGTAAAGAGTGGTTCTGGATTCATGGCAACACACTGCAATTACTCACAGAAAATTTCCTAAACCTACAGATTTTGATCCTTTCCAAAATAGTTTTTTTTTTAATTCAATACATATTTAGCTTCTGGACCATAGTAAAGAAAAGGTAACCATGAGATGTTGATTTGAAAGGAATGGATCCATTCCAAGAGGCTGTTTAGGTTCTGGTTAAAAATAAGTAAAACCATGTTGACTTTTTTTTCCCTTAATCTTAAAAGAAAAATAAATTGCAAATGGTTTTAAAATCCAAAAATGTTTTCTTGTATTTTTCTTTAGCACAAAATATTGCAGGAAACATGCTTTGGGGGAAAAAAAGCAAGCCATTTTTATATTTGGGCTGGTAACAAACCAAATTGTTTTCTTTATGATATGTTGCAAACACTTAGTGAGAGAGGAGGTGTTTACTTCTCTCCCATCACTGATACAGTTGATTCTGATGTCCCATTAAAGTGGCCTTTGCCCTTCCGCAGCTAAACCAAAAGTAGGACACCTGAAATTGTTGTCATCGGATGTGTCTGTCAGCTAGCCCAGATTGTCAGTACAGCAGCAATTCGCAGGGACAGAAGTGACCAAAATTTTATTCTGTGCAAGGAGCCATAATTATAGCATTCAAAATCACCTTACTTTTGAACTCTTGATTTCTTACTTTCTCATTTAATTGCAAATTTGGTTTTGGACAAAGATAACGTGCTTTGTTGTATTCCAGATCTTTGACTGTCCACGGCTAAAGTTTTCTGAAATACCTCAGAGACTCACTAACCTGCTGCTGCCACCAGACCCTATAGTGATAAACCATATCATCAGGTAAGCTGGTCAGTCAGCTCAGCACTGTCATGTGCAAAACACTCACTACATAAAATACAGAAACAGCTACAGTATCAGGGACCAGAATCCAGTCTTTATAATTTCCAGGTGAGTACCTTGGACTTTATTGTGTGTTCATTCTCTATGTCATTCTGTCCTACAAAATTCTGAATTATTTTCAATAGAATGGCACCAATTCTCTAGGACTATGCAAAACAACTTTTTGTTCTTATCCCTACTAGAATACCATTGAGAGACTTGGTCAGGTTTCTTTCCTAAGGGGAGAGGAATGAGAGTTTGAATCCGCTTAGAGAGGAAAAAATGGAATTGAAACAAGATATTGTGCATCATGGGCAACCATTCTAATCACTGAGTTACTGTGTAAAATGTACAACAGTATTACGGTTTCAAATACAGTGGCAAGTCCGTGCATGCTTTGTTGGGATTGAGTCAGCTGTTTGGGTGTTAGTCTTGTTCCAAGAATGCCAACTAGTCAGAAATCTCAAGAGACTGACAATCAAGAATGCCTAGATTCAGAGAAGGTCATTGTGACCAAGGTACTGAGCTTCTGGTATCCTTGTCAAAAAAGATGTATTTCTGGCATAGTAGATGAAATATAACTTTCAGCTATCTAGGGCACTTCCAGCACATTCCATATTTAAATGACAACTGTGTGTAGGAGGAGGGGGATAAAGAGACTTTTAGGGATTACAACCTTGCTGCTAAGATATTTCAGTCTTTCCCAAGTTCTTTTGTGGTCTTGGGCAAAGATCTGATTCTGGGTGTTTAAACATTATTGTTAATTGAACATAGTGATTTGATTTCTTAGAAAATATTGACAACAAATATTTCTGAATATGCTTAAAATTGAGTTCTTTATTCTAAATTTGTAATACATGTGATAAGTTTAAATATTACATAGGCTATTAAGATAAAATATGCTTTTTGATTCATTTGAATATATAAACCAGAGTCATCAAAAAGCAGATTGACCACCATGCAGACTGATAGCTGTGTATACACTGTCACTGAAGACAACTCAGTGACTGATGGACCACAAAAAGCTGGGGTCCTCAGAGATATATAGTCATTGTCTTGGAGAAAAATGACAAGGAACTGATGGTTATGTTTCTGGAGCAGAGAGATGGCAAAGAGGTTCTGGAGGCAGCATGTTTTCTGTTAGATACAAGCTAAGAGCAGGACCTTGTGTATAGCAGCACTCTCTGAAACAGTGTGCCCCACACAGCACCTGACAGTATTACACTGCGCTGGCATAATGCTGTGGAAAGGGTAAGTATTAATTTCCTGAGAATATGGAATACTTTCACAATAGAGTCTTTACAGTCTCAAGCAAAGCAAAAATAAATCTGGAAGTCTGGCACCGAATTTAGAGGAAGTAACTAATTTTTAGGCTCATAAAATCACAGAATAATGTACAGTAGAAGGTATCACTGGTGGTCATCTATAGCTCCCTCCTCGCAACTCAAAGCAGGTTCAAACTATATCAGGATGCCTAGGGGCCTAGTCCCATTGAGCTTTAAACAGACTCTGCCCTGCCTCCCTGCATTTAATACTTAAGACTAAATGTAATCAACCACTGAAACAATTTGCCAACTGCTTGTCATTGTTTAAGCCGACAACTAATCCCCACACAGCTACTTGCTCATTCCCCCCAGCAGGATGGAGGAAGAGAATCAGAAGGGTAAAAGTGAGAAAACTCACGGGTTGAGATAAAGACAGTTTAATAATGGAAATAAACCAATAGTAATAATAATGATGATGATGATGTAATGAAAAGGAAAATAGCAAAGAGAAATAAAACCCAAGAATGACAAGTGATGCAAATGAAAACAATTGCTCAAACAATTGCTGATGCCCAGCAAGTCCTTGAGCGGTGCCCCCCCCCTAGTTTATTGCTGAGCATGATGTCATATGGTATGGAGGTCACTTGGGGTCAGCTGTTCCAGCTGTGCCCCCTCCCAACTTCTGCACCCCCAGCCCACTCGCTGGTGGGGCAGTAGGAGGAGCAGAAAAGGCCTCGACTCAGTGAAGCACTGCTCAGCAGTAACTAAAACATCCCTGTGTTATCAAGACTGTTTCCAGCACAAATCCAAAACACAGCCCCATACTAGCTGCTATGAAGATAATTAACTCTATCCCAGCAAGAAATAGCCTCTTTCCTTAACTTGATGCTAATACAGCCTGTTTTGCAACTGACCTTTGTCACAGCTGGCTTATCTCACTGACTCATACTCTGCTTGTTGTCCATGAGGACCGCCAGGTCATCTCCTGCAAAACTGCTTTCTACCCAGTTGATACCCACCTGTAGCACTGCATGGAGTCGTTCTGTCCCAGGAGCGGAATTTTGTATTTGCCTTTGTTGAACTTTACAAGGTTGAATCATAGAATCATTTAGGTTGGAAAAGACCTGTAAGATCATGGAGTCCAACTGTTAATCTACCAGTGCCAAGTCCACCATTAAACCATTTCCCTAAGCGCCGCATCCACACATCTTTTAAATGTGACATTAATTATTTAAATAATTAATGTAAATTAATCTCACCAGAGATGGTGACTCAACCACCTCCCTGGGCAGCCTGTTCCAAGCTGTGTCTTTATGCAGCCTGTGAAGGTCCCTCTGAACAGCCGTGCTCCCCTGACTCTGACGTAGGCTCGGGGACCTGGGAGGCATGAGGACAGGACTTAAATGGAGAAACAGAGGCAAAGACAACACTGAGTGCCTTGGCCTTCTGCATGGCTTTTGACATGAGCAGCAAACCCAGATCCATACCTGGGTTTTCCTTAGTCTTCCTTCTGCTGCTGATCCACTTGCAGAAGGCCACAGTATCACAGAATCTCAGAATGGTTGAGGTTGGAAGTGACGTCTGCAGATCATCTGATCCAATGCCCTCCCCTGCTCAAGCAGAGCCACCTGTAGCCGGTTGGCCAGGAACATGTCCAGATGGCTTTTGAATATCTCCAACATGGGGGACTCCACAACCTCTGTGAGAAACCTGTACCAGTGCTTAGTCACCCTTAGAGTAAAAAAGTGTTTCCTGGTGTTCAGATGGAGCTTCCTGCGTTTCAGTTCGCACCCATTGCCCCTTGTCCTGTCACTGGGTACCACTGAAAAGATCCTGGCTCCCTTTTCTTTAAACCCTTCCTTCAGGTATTGATACGTTCCTTCTTCCTGACCCCCAAGCCTTCTGTTCTCTAGGCTGAACAATCCCAGATCTCTCAGCCTTTCCTCATGTGTGAGGTGCTTCAATGCGTTAATCATCTTCATGGAACTCCCTCTGTACCTCCATATCTCTCCTATACTGAGAAGCCCAGCACTGAACACAGTGCTCCAGGTGTGACCTCACCAGGGCTGTGTATAGAGAAGGATCACTTCTCTCCGCCTGCTTGCAACACTCTTAATGCAAATCCATCCATGGAAGTTCTTCTGCTCCCCAAGTCTAACAAGCTTGATTAGATCCTGAGCCATTTTTTTAACTACCTACAGCAGATGCGCACAACCTCGACATTTCAAAAACAGCGTTGAGAAGCCAGCATTTTTATATTACAAGTGACAATGTCTGAAGTCTGATTTACCAACTACTGGGCTGAAAAACTGTTTTCTTGCTAAGAAACTTTAGCCTAAAGATAAAGAGAAAGTAAATGTTAAGTCTAAACCTCAATAAATTAAACATAAATTTATGATAGGACAAGCCAAATAATAATCCTGATATTTAGCTTGTTAAAGATGAAAAAGAAAATGCTAAGATTGGTTGAAATATATTTGAAGTAGGAAACCCACTACTGAAACTGAGAAATTAATAAGGTTTAAATATCTCCCATGTTGGAGATATTAAAAATAAGGTTTAAAAAAACTGTTCTTGGAAGACAATCAGCTGCTTAAAGTCAGATAAGAAAATCAAAATTCATTCTTGTAATCAATGTTAACTTTTGAGATTAGGAAAGGTCCCATACCTGTGCAGTATGGGCTTTGGAGGGCAGATGGAAAAAGTGTATCTATCTGAAAAACTTTTTCACACCAAGGTATAAAATAGAAGTAAATTTAGCACAGACTAAATGAGGAGTTGTAAATGGTTTTTCATGCAGGACTCTCATGAAATTGCTTAACTACCAACTACAAGCTAATTGTACTCAGCCCTGGTGAGGCCGTACCTCGAATCCTGTGTTCAGTGTTGGGCCCCTCACTACAAGAAGAACGTTGAGGTGCTGGAGCATGTCCAGAGAAGGGCAATGGAGCTGTTGAGGGGTCTGGAGCACAAGTCTGATGGGGAGCGGCCGAGGGAACTGGGGGTGTTCAGTCTGGAGAAGAGGAGGCTGAGGGGAGACCTCATTGCTCTCTAGAACTACCTGAAAGGAGGTTGTAGCAAGGTGAGTGTTGATCACTTTTCCCAAGTAATAGGTGATAGATTGAGAGGAAACAGCCTTAAGTTGCAACAGGGGAGGTTTAGATTGGATATTAGAAAAAAATTCCTTCACCAAAAGGGTTGTCAAGCATTGGAACAGGCTGTCCAAGGAAGTGGTTGAGGTTTAAAGTGGTTTATCTTTTCCAGCCTGAATGATTCTATGATTCTATACAAAGCGTTACCTGAAATCTCCTTCAGTACCGGAGGGGTGGTAAATAGTTATCACGATGCCAAAAACATATCCAGGACCAATCCTGGACATTGGAAGCCAATTGGTACTAACTGTAGTAAAGAATGGAGTTAATAGACATGTGATATATTGGGGAAGAGTCAATATAACTTCTGTAACAGGAGGGCATGACTGACTCTATTCTTTGAAGAATTAAGCAGGCAACTTTACAAAGAAAGTGGCGGTCCCCAAATTCACTGCTACCTCTTGAAGAAGTAGCTGGGAATCATGACAATGCTGCATAGCTGCTGAAACAATTACAGTGCTACGAATTATTAGAGAAGGAACCGAGAACCAAATAAAATGTCATCATGTGCTCACATCCAGAATGGTAGCATACAGTTTTACTTACCCTATCTCAAAAAAGATGCAGTCTAGCAGAGATCATACCAGTATGGTATTTACCACTGGGGATTGCTTTGGAAGCCAGAGTTATAACGGGTCTCAGGAAGATGTTAGACAATTTAATGAAGACTGTGTCCATTAGTAGCTATTAAAATTGATGGTCTGGACAAAAGCTCCAGCTCAAAAGTCTCTGAATTCTGACTGATAAAAGGTGAGAGGATATACTAAGATATACAAATATATAAAGATACCCTGTTCTTAAACTCTTTTCACAGCATCAGGCTTTATCAAAGAGTGTGTCCTGGGCTGGATGGATATTTGTTCTGACTCATTATGTTCCCATGATCTTCTGTTATACTGTCCATAGTGTTGACCCCAACGATCAGAAGAAGACAGCTTGTTATGACATAGATGTAGAAGTTGAAGACCCATTAAAAGGACAGATGAGTAGTTTTCTTCTCTCCACAGCTAACCAACAGGAGATTACAGCATTGGACAACAAGGTACTGTAACGTCGTGGACCAGCAATTATTTGTGTGATATACAGTCAAGCCCTGTTTCTGTTTGTTTACCTCTAATACAAACAAATATGTTAAACTCTGGTCTTCACGAGATTTTAAAGGGGGTTTGGACACTAGCAATCCTATGTATTCTGGTAATTGTTGCAGCAGCTTTTGTTTTATGGCCCTTGAGAAAGGTCCTTTCCAGCAGGGCAGCCACTCAGCCGGTTGGTTCCCAGCCTATATAGGTTTTGCACGCAGCATGCATACGATTACTCTGTTTCCAGTCCAGCTCACCTTTTCCCATGTCTGTATCACCTCTTTTTTGAGCATTTGCTACAGCAGAGGGCAAGCTGTGATTAGTGAAGTTACTGAAGTAACTTCTGGGTAAACAGCCATTGACTGCGGCATTGTTACCGTCTGTACCATTTGTTGCTGTGCTGCCAGAGAGTCCTCTAGTGGAAACGCGGTGCATGCCAACAGATTTCTCTCCAGCATGGCTACATCATTTTCCCAAATAAGGAATGATTTTAAGTTGACCGCAGCTCTCTTCTGTTAATATACCATGTATTTGTGCCTACGCTAGTGGCCTTAATGGCACAGCCAGATCAGGGGAGGATTATTCTCTCCCATGTGCCTGGCCACATTACCTGTTTTGGCAACATAGATGTATACATGAAATTAAACAAGATAGTTTTACAATCTCAAACTAGAATTTTGGAGGAACAGGGTATTAAAGTTTGCTTTTCTGTGTGTGTATGTGCGAATGATTCATTAAATGTCCTCCCATTGATCATACTTGATTTTTGTTATCCAGGAAGATCATAGGACCTTGACTTTTTTTTTGAGTCTTCATTCTTCTCTGCTGCTTAATGCCCGTTTCTTTCATAATATTTCTGAAGATATGACTCATTTTCTATAAACTTTCCATACTCCTGATTTCTCATTGTTCACACTCCTCTTATTTTTGCAGCCATTGTGACTTTAATAGGCTTTCTCGTAAGAAAAAGTCTAGAAGTCATGGCTGTTGTGTGAGTTCATTTAACATGGACTTTCAGGCAATCACTGGAAGTGTTAAGGATCACAGCAGGGTATTGAAGATATGATGATTAACCGGGGGAATAGCTGCTTCCTTGCATTGGGCACTGCTTAAAGACATATTTATATAGCATCTTTCCTGAAAAATCCCAGACTTGGCAGAAAGACTGATTATACACAGAAATTATTACATTGTACAGTGACATGACTTGGCTCTTTAGTATTGTATATAGCATGCCATCCAGCAGTTCAACGCAGGACGTAAAGAAGAATCCTGTACATACTTGTATTGCAAAGTACAAGTGAAACCAAAATGTAATTGCAGGATTGCAGTTAACTCCCTCTTTGAAGGGAAGAAGCTATGGGAACCTGCACAAGTCTGCAGTGTAGAATTGTCACCTTTGTACATGACAAGAAATACAAAGACACTAATGGGGCTGATCTCAGGGTCACCGAAGCGTAGGAGGAATTAAGTAACATTTGCTTTGTTTTTTCTGTCAGATCCATGAGACAATCGAATCCATAAATCAGTTAAAAATACAACGTGATTTCATGCTGAGTTTCTCCAAAGATCCCAAAGGATACATCCAAGACCTTCTCCGGTCCCAAAGTAGGGATCTTAAGGTGAGCTAAGGTTTGATGAAGAATGAATAGTGGAACCAGAATGTAAGAATTATATCTAAAAGTATATAGCTAAAACATCTAGGGTGGAAAATTGGTGGAAGACAGACAATGAGTGGAATACTGCAATCCCAAAGCAGACAGTATGCAGGAAAGACAATTTAGGCTGTATTCCACTTCCAGTGGAACAGGTTGGACAGTAAGATCAAAGTGCAGGGCTGTGGTGGTGTAATCTGCAAAATTAAAGCTATATAAAACTCATGAGGAGCATCCTATAGTACAATAACACAATTTGGGTGTTTTGTTAGTTCATAGTTTAATCTTAATTAAGAAATAGGCAGTTTAAATATCAGCTGCCTTTGAGCTTAGCTTTGAGATACCTCAGAAGTGGAATGTAAAGAAGTTCAGTTGTTTGCCAGCAAAAATGAATAATTTGTTCCTCATAAAGTTTCACACTTTGTGTCTTTAACTCACGTCTCAAAACCAGTTGTATTAATGAATCCATGAAATTATTTTAATAAAATCATTGTGTCTTTCAAATATCGATGTCCAGTTTGTTAGTCAATAGTCTTCCAAAAATCTGCTGTTAAGATTATGATTATTATTATTTATATTGTATTCGAAAGGGGACAGACATCTGAAAGAATGTTTAAATAAAGCAGCTTTTAGCTTGAAGAGCTTACAAACCAAGGTGTTGTGGAGCTTCTCTAGCTGCATATATAGAACAGTTGTTCAGTGTTCTCCCTGACTGACAGCCAGTACCATAAGGGCTTTTTCTATGATGTTCTGTCCTGTTGGCATCAGAATTGTGATTGCACAATACTACCTTACAAAAGATGCTAATAATTTTGTACTTACCCTTGGTTCTGTGATGCTGGAGACTTAGTCATCAGAATTATTTTTTTTTTATAGAATCATAGAATGGTTTGGGTTGGTAAGGACCTTCAAAGATCATCTAGTCCAACTCCCTTGCCGTGGGGGCCATGGGACATTCACTAGATCTGGTTGCTCAAAGGCCCATCCGACCTGACCTTGAATACTTGCAGGGATGGGGCATCCACAATGTCTCTGGGCAACCTGTGCCAGTGTCTCATCACTCTGATCGTAAAAAAAGTCTTCCTTATATCTAATGTAAACCTACCCTCTTTCAGTTTAAAACCATTGCCCTTTGTCCTGTCAGTACAGGCCTTGGTAAAACGTGTCCCTTTCTTACAAGCCCAATTTGTATATTGAAAGGCTGCAAGAAGGTCTCCCCAGAGCCTTCTCTTCTCCAGGCTGAATAACGCCAACTATCTCATCTTTTCTTCATCGGAGAGATATTCCAGCCCTCTGACCATTTTCATAGCCTCCTCTGGACCTGCTCAAACAGGTCCATGTCTGTCTTGTACTGTGGACCCCAGAGCTGGAAGCTCACAAGAGTGGAGTCTCACAAGAGCATAGTAGAGGGGGCACAATCCCCTCCCTCGACCTGCTGGCCATGCTGCTTTGGATGCAGACCAGGATATGACTGGCTTTCCTGGCTGCAAGTGCACACTGCTGACTCATATCCACTTTTTTGTCCACCAATATCCCCAAATCCTTCTCTGCAATTCATGCAATTCTCTCAATCCATTCGTGCTTCTGTCTGCATTGATACTGAGAATTGCCCTGACCCAGATGATATCAGTTGGTCTTCCATTATCTACCAATGCAGTCACTCCATTGTAGAAGGCCACTAGATTAGTCATACACAATTTGCCTTTGGTGAAGCCGTGTTGGCTGTCTCTAATCACCTCCCTGCCTTCCATCTGTTCTGACATGTCTTCCAGGAGGATCTGCTTCATAATCTTACCAGGCACAGAGTAGAGACTGACTGGTCAGTAGTTCCCAGGCTACACCTTTTTACCCTTTTTAAAAAGGGGTGTGATGTTTCCCTTTTTCCAGTCACTGGGGACTTCACCTGACTGCCAGGACTTTTCAAATATGTGGGAGAATGGCTTAGTTACTTTATCAGCCAATTCCCTCAGGACCCTGGCATGCATTTCATCAGGTCCTGTGGACTTGTGTATGTTCAGGTTCCTCAGATGGTCTCAGACCTGATCTTCTCCTACAATGGGAGGGACTTCTTTCCCCCTTGAGGTTCAGGGGCTTGAGATATGTGGGAAGGGAGATTACAACTGAAAACTGAGGCAAAAACAATTGTTGATTAATTTAGCCTTCTCCATATTGGTTGTCACCAACTCTCCTATCTTACCGGGGAGGGGTACATTTTCTTTAATCTTCTTTTTCTGGCCAATGTACCTGTAAAAGCCCTTCTTGTTATCCTTGTCATCCCTTGAAAAATTCAGCTTCAACTATGCCGTAGCTTTCCTGAGCCCCTCCCTACACATCCAGGCAGCATCCCTATATTCTTCCCTGGTTCCACTGCCTATGCATTTCCTTCTTACACTTTAGTTTGACCAGGAGGTCCTTACTGAGCCATGCCAGTCTCCTGCCTTCCTTGCCCAGTTCCTTACACATGGGAATCTAGAGCTCTTTCACCCTAAGATGTCCTTTGTCCCTAAAGGCAGTTTTCCAGGTAGTCCCATCCACTAATCCCTTAAACAACTTATGGTTTTTCAAATTTGCTTTCTTGGCAGTTGCGTAGAGACTGAAAAATCAGCTCGGGACTTTGGCCCTTTTGGAATTACTAGGGTTTTCTGTTCCTCACATTTCAATAGAGTTATTTTTCCTCAATGCTTTCACATCAGAACTTTCCTTGAAATCAAGGTAAGATATGCTTTGAGATAAGGGCAACACTGGTATAGAGTTGTGCTTCAATCTCATGTGAATACCTTAACAATTTCAAGCTGTTACCCTGTGTACGGGTAACTACTGAGGTTCTGTGGACATATAGGCTAATAAAATATACAGCGCCAGGGAACTTCTCCTGGGCACTGGAACTAAACTGTCCATGCTGTTAAATTGTTAGAGATTGTGGCACTTAGCCTGGGCAGCTACTGGTGTCTAGAATTATTCCTTGGCGCAGCTGAGGAGCAGAGGTTAAGAGCTGTTCACAATTCCTAGTATGTATGTGGCCATCTTGTTTTGGTAGTAAGCACAAATGCCCTTCATTGCCCATTTCCCTTGGGCTTAGAGAACAGTCCTGAACATTTTTAGTGTAGTAACGTAGATAAATTTTGACTTTAGGTAAGTCTGAATGTTTCTCTACATGGTAGAAGAGCTATAGTGAAAAATGGTTTTATTTTTGTTAAAGGTGATGACCGATGTAGTTGGAAACCCAGAGGAAGAACGCAGAGCTGAATTTTATCACGAGCCATGGTCTCAAGAGGCTGTGAGCAGATATTTCTACTGCAAGGTATGGAGGAATTATCCACACTGCTGGCTTATAAGCGAATCTTCCTGCCACTGAGCAATTGAATCTGCTGAACTGTACAGTTTTTCTTTTTCTTTCAGATCCAGCAGCGCCGCCAGGAACTGGAACAATCCCTGGGAGTGCGCAACACATAAGTACTGCTCACAAGATCCCATTGGCATCATGACCACCAAACCAGTGGACTTTTCAGTGTTACTTAGCTCACTGTTACACATGGACCTGCTTCCTGACTGGATGAGAATGTACCATCAACACACCAGTCAGAACACCAGCTTTAGAGTGACCCTTGAAAATCTTGCCCATGGTGGGTGTCTCAAACCATTCCAGGCCAGAGACAGCACCATACAAGTATCAGTGTTAAAGAAGATTAAAGGTTTATTCATCAACACGCATCATTAAGTTTTAGTGGAAAGTTCAGACACTATACACAGCAAATCCTAATGGGCTATGCATAGAATCATGGGTGGCATTGATGGGGGAGGTTGAGATAGTTGTTATAGGAGACTACAGATTTAGAGAAATAAATGCACTTCTCATCCTGTGTTACCTAAGAGTCTCAAATAGTAACTTCTCTGGAATTAGACAAGATAGTCTTTCTTATAGCTGTGGAATACTTTATATTCCTGAATAGAGTTTTTATTCCATCTGGAGCAATGCAAGAAGCCATCTCACCACGTGAAAGAACAAACTAGGAGGATTTTCATTCCTAGAATGAAGAGCTCTCTGGAAGAAAGAAGTATAGTCAGGGTATCTCTTCTGCACACTCTTAAGATTTCTTCTTTCCCTTGCCCCTGCAGTGAAAGGTAGACTGAATTATGTATCACTGGATGGGTATGATCAATGTGCTGTACTGAGAGGAAGAGAATTATCTCTGGGATAGTTGCTTCTTAGGCGTCCTTAATATCAGTGGTGTTAACAAAGCTGAGGTTGAAGCAAGAAATGAGGCATTACGAGAAAAGGAAAATAACTTAATGGTGCTTTGCTGATACCTGCTTTGAACACAGCAGATATTAACAATAAGCATATATGTAAAATAAGAGATTTCTTAAATGTTTCTCTGTGTGCCAGAAGGGATCAGCACTTAAAAGAACTTCCCTAATTGTTAAGTTGGTGCAGAACCTGAGAGGCTTAACTTCATATAATGTGGCAGTTTTCACTTCAGGATGTTAACAGAGTCCCTGGATCGGTCTCACATTTTGATCATAGGTGAACTATCTCTTACTATGAATTATTTTGTTCCTCCATACATGATACGTACTAGTTATATAGGATGCTGTTGAGTTATAAAGCACTATCAATCAGCCTTAAATAGCACAGAGAGCGGAAATCATCTTCTTTGTAAATGTACGATGAATTCAGACCATGGGAATTTATACCGTATTTACTCGGAAGCAGGGACATCTTCATTAAATCCTCCCCCCCATTTTTTGTAGTGCATAGATTGGTTTGTAATTAATGGCCCAACATGATTTCTAGTCCAAAAGGCAGCTGCCAAAGTATAAGTCTTTGTCCAGATGATGTGGCACTCAAAATCCTCCTTTTCATCTCATTTCTTTCACTTTCTTGGAAAGAGAATCAAATTCACATGTGGTACGGAAGGGAGGCAGCTATTCTGAATAACGCATTTTGCTGTAGTATAGTCCTTTTCCCTTCTGCTATCTTTGCCAATTTCTTTCCTAGTTGAACTTAAAAGTTTCTTCTGTCCAGTTACAGAAGAGACAGTCTTCTCTTCCACTCCTTTATTTAATACCTCTGCTTTCACATTAACAGTGCCATAGCTTTTACCCTGTCCATTGCATTCAGAGATGTCTTGGAAAATTTACATTTGATTGATTGCAGTCATGTGATGGCAGCACCGTCTTGCAAAACCATTGGTGTGAGAAAAGGCATAGCTGTACTTCTTTGCCTGAGGCCTTTTACTGGGAATGGCTTTGTTTGGAACTTTTTTAATGTCAAAACCTCTTTTTACAGTAAAGCATGAAGTCCTGCAGTCTTAAACTGAGTATAGTGAGGGGCTGTGAGGCTGCCAGACAGTGAATGACTTGAAATCTTACTTACTTTAGGAGTCCACTAATTTGACTTCAAGCAAGCATTATGACGGAAAACAGTGGGGGTCATCTGCTACTGTGCTTCCATATTTATTATGCTGCTGTGTCAGTTGTGTGCATGCTGTCCAGTGTAGAAAACTCAATTTTCTGTATGTGGTAAACAGAGCAGCTACATTCAGGGGATGCATTCAGTCTCCAGGAATAAGAAATGCAGAGAAAGAACGCTTACCCATTGAAGTGGCAAATATTTGTACAGAAAAATTTCAGTCATGTGCCACAGCTGGCAACATAATGAAGTCCAGCCTGCTTTAGAATCTCTCTGTGGAATTAATTGGATGGATCTGTTTCCAAGTCTCTTTCAGAGAAAATTAATGAAACTAATGTGGTGTTGCTGCCCAGTGTACATAACAGCATCACTGGAAGATGAATCTATGTTAAGCACCAGTGCTATACTGAAAAGTGTGTGTGCGCATGCATGAGTCAGCCACTATACATGGCATTGAAGATGGCAATCCAAAAATCTAAATTCTTATATTGCACTTTCCATATTTGTACTGTACATAAAAAGACTGGTCATGAACAGTGAGTCTTAGGAGGAGCTGTCAGGTGTCTTTCCTTTGGTTAAACTGAGGTTTGAGATTGTGATGCTTTTTTCCTGTGTTCAGAAGCAGTCCAGGCCTTTTACTGAAGAGACACAGAGAGAAATTTTGTCCTGTGTTCCAGGAGTGCAGCCAGGAGCTTGCTTGTTTGCAAAAAAGAGAAATTATATTTGAAGAGAAATAATGGAGCAATACTGGGAGGAACTGGACCAAATGCTGATTTGGCATATGAAAATGAAAGACAGTACTACCGAACGGGCATGTAATTGTGGCAGACTGTGAATGATAAATTGATATTAAGTTCAGGATGGATGTCTTTTTGTGTGTATAAAAGATGATAAGAAGATGTTTTGGCATCTTCAATTGCTGCCACAGTACAATACAAATCTGTGCATACTGGAAAAAAAAAATTCTGTGCATAGAAGTTGTTAATGTATAGATGATATAGATTGTTAGAAAATATAGCATCAAACTAGGAAAGGGTTAAAACAAAATTCTGGAGTACCAATAGAAGGGAAATACATCTTGCAGCTGAAGTGTTGACATGGCAGGTTTGAAACTCTTTTTAGTCCTTTGTGCTGTTGGCCATGAGTCAGGATTCAGATCAAGTGTTTCTTAGAAATTAAAGGGAAAACAAATGCTTGATTATGGAATAGAGAGAAGAACACAGCAGTGGAAAAGGAAATAAAAAGATGGAGCAGAGTGCCACTGAAGTGCCAGTAAGAGATAGCACAGGATAATATGCAGAGTACTGTTGGAAATAGCACAGTCCATATGAGTCCGTATATTTTGTGTGCATGTATGTATGTATACATGTAGAGATTGTGTTGGAGAGAGCCAGTCTCAGCTTGTATGTAGCCTGGGAAATGGGCATGCAGGACAGAACCAAATGTTCTGCAAGTAACTTTGAGACACATTGTCAAAACATTTTCCACTGTTGTCAACAGGGATGCAGTTGTTCCACTTAGCAGGGTTGGTAGCTGTAGTGCAGACATTGTTTTAGCTGGCAGGTTTTTTTACACCACATCATTGTTTAGAATTTATCCTGTGTGAAAATATTAGTGCATATATCAATATTGGCGCATATCCTAGGGCTCCTAATTTTGCCACAGTTTTGGAGTTTTTTTGGCTTTTTTTTTGTGTTGAGAACTCTTTTATGGCAGTGCAAAGAGATGAGGGGGAAAAGAAAGCTCTTTTTTCCTGAAGAAAGAGGTCTCCTTTCTGTAACTGCTCTGATGTTTAATAGGATGTATCTGTTCTGCCAGATCCTGTATGATAAACACCTTTTCCCATCTCACTGAAGAAAGGAATTCCATTAAAAGAACCACAACTGTGGGTTTGTGAGAGTGAGCAAATACGTGTATAAACGGGGTGGGGGAGAAAGAGAGAGACTCCCTTTACTCTGTAGCCACCGTATCTTCATTGTATGATGCTGAGTGATTCGTAGAAAAGCTTTTAACAATAAATACTTTGTTTCTTTGTATCTCTTGCACTAACCTTATGTGTCTTAACAAATCAGGTACAGTTGGTTTCTTTCTGCTCCTGATAATGTTCTCGGGTTTTTGGATTTCTGTTCGCTTGTGCATGCACGTGCACACACACACATACACAGGTTTTAATGGGACTTGAGAAAGGTGAGAACTGTTGCTCTTTAGATCTTTCTTACGTGAATTAGTTTCTTCACTGGATTCCATCTTCAGCCATTTCCATACTGATTAAGTGAGAAATCTTTACCATTGGAGAGGTCTCTCTCCTCTCCAGGTCAGTTGCTTGATCATTTGGAGTACATTTATCATTATCACTGTTATTAGTTATAGTCAACAAAGAAGTTGCAGCTGGGGCTACAGCTTGGATGCTGAGAGGTATTGTAGGAATTATACAGTTGCCACCTAGACTGTGGCAGGAATTATGTAGATGCCACCTCACCAGGGCTCGCTCCTAGGTTCCACTTTAATAAAATAATCAGACAGAGTTCCTCTTTCTATTATATTTAATATGCCATATCAGTTACAACTTGAGCTGGGTGCCTCTGAAGAGGGACCCTGCCTGTCAATTGTTACTGGATTTTACAGTCTTTATAGGTAGCTCGATTTCCTAATGGCACTTATGCTCATCCAATTCTGTTCACAGAGTCTGGGGTCTTCTCTTTTGATTTGCTCCCACAGCCTCCAGGCAACCTTTTTGTCTGTTTTCTTATCTTTTCTTACAGAATATCCTGTAGTTAAAGTTTTACTTACACCTCCTTACCTACCAGTTACATTTCCATAGATAAAAACAAAGGTTAAGGTATAATTCATGTGACCTAAGGCTTCATTTACTTTAGTCGCTAATGCTAAGCTCTGGCACAAATTAGTCTCACTACAGAGGACGCTGGAGAAATCTGTGCAAACAGCTATCAGCCTTCCAACGGAGGTACTATACAGCAAATTATATTAGAAATCTTTGTGAAGATGAGCAAAATGCAATTTACCAGCTCAGTGAAGAGGGTTTTGTTTCTGAATTAAGGTTTCTTAGCCCAACAGACTGTCCAGAGAGAATGCTGTAAAGAAGTGGGGTGGGTGAAGGGTGGAAAGAGAGAAGGGTGAAAGAGGACAGGAAGACCTAGAATTACTTCAGCAACTCAGTGAAAGGGAAAGCAGAAGTAGTAACCTTTATCTGAGAAGAAAGCAAACAGACTTGAAAAAAAAATTCCAAAATGTCTCTATAGATATTCCACCTAGCATGGGGCAAGTTCTATTTGGGAGGTTGTCTAGGAAATCTCAGCAGCTGAGATTAACAAAAGTTAATTTTGCCTTTGAAAAAAGTCTCTGCACACTTCCTAAAGGAGAAGGAAAAGCAATTAGCAGTAACAGCAATCATCTTGTAGTAACAACAGTCCCATACATTTTACCCCTTTCCTTTTGGAGCAGCAACAGGTGGGCTGTTTTTCCAGGATTCTGAGAGGAGGAATGCAGATTTTTTTTTTGTTTTTGTTTTCCTTTTGCTTATTGTTCCTCTCTTGTTCTGCCTGCTCCCCACCCCTATCTCGTTCCCCATCACTATTTTGCTTTCTCTTTTTTTTTTTTTAATTTTAAAAAGTTCCCTGTGCTTTTTCTTTCGCTCCCTCATTTCTCTGGCTTGTACTGTGTCCCCTTTTTGAGGCCATGGAAGTGACATCAGGAGTGATAGGTTGTCAGAAACAGGTTCTCCAGCCCATTGCTGTTTTTACCTTCTCCACCTCTTTGTCCCAATCTGCCTCTCTGTATTACTCAATCCCTCCCCCCTGTTCCCTGTGCTGCTTTTTCTCTCTCCATAAGTCCCATCCGTGTCTCCGTCTTTATCCTTCCTTCCTTCTTCCTTTTGTCTTGCTCCCTGACCCTGTTTCTTCTTCCCTCTTGCCATCCTTTTCCTTGTACCTTTCTGCCTCTGCTCCTCAGTCCTTCTCCCTTGTCTTACTTTTCTCTTTATAACCCTCTGGCCTGCTCCCCATCCCTCTCTGCTGTTCCTTGCCTGGCTTTCTCTCCCCGCTCATCATTCTCTCTCTCTGTCCTTGTCTCCCTCTTTGTCTCACTATCCCCCTGTCCTTCTTGTGTTTCTGCCACTTTGTCCTGCTCACTGCCTTTTTCTTTCTGTCCCAGCATCCTGCTGCCTGATCCTCTTTCCCTCTGTTGCTCTGTCCTTTTACTTGTTCTTCTCCCAGCCCCCAGCCTGTTTCTCTCATGCTCCCTCTTCTTTTTTTATTGTTGCTCTTGTCCTGCTCCCTGTGCCATCATTTCTCATTGTACCCCTCTGTCCTGCTCCCTGCCCTATTATTTTTTAATCCCTCTCTGTCGTGCTGCCCATCCCAGTTTTAATCTCCATTCTGCTCCCTGTCCTTATTTTTTCTGTCCTGCTTCCACTCCCTCTTTCTGCCTCTCCTCCTCCGTCCCTGCTGCTTCTTTCTCTCTCTGCCTTGCTCCCTTTTTTTCCCCTCTCGCTGTGCCCCTGTCCTCTTTTGTCTGTCTCTCGCCGTCCTGTTCCTCGCCTCACGCTTTCTTGTTGCACCCCCGCTGTCCAGCCAGCTGCCACCGTTCTCTCTTGTGTCCTACGCCTCGTTTCCGGCGGCCTCCCCCTGCCCAGCAGCCCATGGCTCCGGGAGCCGCCCGCACGCCCATTCCTGCCGGACCGAGGAGCGTGGCTTCGGGAAGGACTGCCGGGGTGTCCCCGGGACAGGCCCCGAGCCCCGGTGCAGCCCCGCTCCCGGGCCTTGTTACGCGCCGCCTGAATCAACGCTCGCTGCCGCCTCCTTCGCCCTCGCGGCTGCGTTCGCCCTCCCTTTGCCCTGGGTGAGGGGCTGTGCTGGAGCCTGGGGCAGGAGGAGAGGCCCTGGGGTGGGGGGTCGGGCGCTCGCCCCCTGTTCCAGCTGGGCTCCAGCTGTGGGCCGGGGCTGGAGGAGCCCCAGGTGCGGGCGGTGAGGCCGGTGGGGACGGCCGCTCCCTGCACAGGGGTAGCTGCCAGGGGAGGGGCTGCCGCCGCCGCTGCCCTGCCCCGGGTGGCCGTGGAGGGGCCAGGGGGAGCCAGGAGCGGAGCGGAGCGGCCGCCCGGTGTGACCGGGCTGCGGCTGCAGCGAGGAAGAAGGTGAGCGGGGCCGCCCCATGGACCAGCGGGTGCCGGAGAAAACCCCGAGGCGGGACGGCTGGGTCCGCGTCGGAGGCACGGAGCAGAGGCGTATGGGAGCCGGCAGCGGGGGCTGCCCAGAGCCGCGCGGCGGAGTGTGGGTTAGCGCTCGGGCCTCGGCGGGACTTGCGGTGCGGGGAGAAGCGGTGTACGCGCAGGGTCAGCCAGCACAACAGGCTGCCTCTCGCGGCTTGGCGGGAGCCGTAATCCTAAGGCACGGAGCTTGCGGTCGGCGATGTTCGTTTCCCGCGCATGCCGGGAAGCGTAGTAGCGGCCATGCTGTGCTTGCTAGTGCATACCGGGAAACGTAGTTTTTGCGACCTGGGCTGCCGGGCATGCGTGTTGGGCGCCGCCCCGCGCTCGGCGTTGCCGCCCTGTGGCGGAAGTTCGGAACTGCAGCTCGGCCGCTGCGCATGCGCAGTTGTGCGCCTCACCGCGCTTGCCGCTGCTGCCCGGCGACCAAAATTCGGTACTGCAGCTGCGAAGCCGCGCATGCGCTTCGCCGTGCTCTGTGCTGCCACCATGCGACTGAAATTCGGTACTGCGGCTCGGCAGCCGTGCATGCGCGGTGGCACCTCCGTGACCCACGCTGCCTTCAGCCGGTAACAGCCATGCCTTTCTGCGGTGCCTTCGTGCTCATTGCTGCTTCCTGGTAAGGAAGCACCGCTGCCTCCCCATGTGCACAGTGTCGGCGGGTGCTCGGCGTGCAAAATGTGGCCGTGCAGCGCTGCTGCCGGGTGTTCGCTGCTGCTGCTGCCTCGGGGCCGAAGCAGCATGGCGACTGGGCACGGTTCCTGGGGGCGGGTGGGGGCTAGGACCCCCAGTGTGGCGAGCGAGCCCCTTTGGTGGGCACAGGGGTCTCTCCTGCCTTCAGGCTGCCCGGGGGTGGCTAGACGGGAAGCTTTAAATCGCTAGCTGTGGCTGGCTGCTGGCCCGCTGGAGGTGAGTGGGTTAGGGCAGCCCCAGGGAGTTACTGACTCCAGAGCCGACAGAAGGGGAGGGGGGAAAGAGGCGGACACCCCCCAGGCGCAAACACCGGGCACCTCCCAACTCGCCAGAGCTCCCCCCGTGCCACTGCTGTCCCCGCTCGCCCCGCGCAGCTGCCCCCAGTTTCAGCCCCTCCCCCGAAACCCATCCCGTAGCCCCAGGCCACCCCCGAGCCCTGTCGTAGAGGCGGCAAGCTGGGCCTCGCATGCGCTGGGTTCTCTCTGAAAGCGGGTGCTGTTGGCAACCCAGCAGGGTGCAAGGACCGAGCAGGGTTTCTGGCAGCCCCCGCGGAAGGAGAGGCTTTGGCCAGGGGTGAACTATGGTAATAACGGTCGCTGCTGCTTCTTTCCTTCTGCCAGAGGCTGCGCTGAGGATGCGGGTGTCCGTTCCTCCCCTGGGGATGCCGCTGACTGCACCTGCCTCAGGCTTGCGCAGGTTGTCTCTCCCCAGCCTCGCTGTCCTCGTGGCATGGCTGCAGAAAGGGACAGGCAGAGCGCTTACCGGCTGTGGGCAGGAGCTGCCGTGGCCAAAGCTGGAGAGGCTGGACAACGGTAAAGAAGAAGAAGAAGAAGAAATTGAAGGCCATCCGGCTGGCAGCTGCCTCCTGCTGCAGGGAAGAGAGAGGCAGCCTTTCCAGGTGAGGAAGGATCCCTCTTCGTAGTCTGCAGCAGGCCAGACAGCCAGCATGCACTGCAGGGTCTGTATGCGTAACCCAAAGCGCAGTACAGCCACGGCTATGTGTCTAGGAAGTCTCATTTTGTAGCAGCTGTGAGATGCCCATGTATCCCCTTAGGCAGAGGACAGCCAAGTGACAGGAGCTACAGACGAGGAAGGGAGAAGAGAAGGAGAAACAAGCATCTGACCTGTCAAATTCTCCTGCCAGCACTGAGAGCAAGGTCTGCGGTGAGTCCGAGGCCCTCGGGGCCCTGGTTCCCCTCTTGTGCGTCCCGGGCCCTCCCTGCCTCTCTCCTGGCCCTCTCTCTTTCCCACACTGCTGTGACTTTCTTTTTTTCCTATGTCTCTCCTCTTATCTCTATTCTTCCGTCCTGCTCCCTCTTCCTCTCACCCTTTCTCTCTCTTCTACAGTTCTGATTTCTTTTTCTTTCTGTGTTCTTTCCCGCTCCTTCTTCCTTCTTTTTTTCATCCTCTGTCTCAATGTCCTGCAACCCATCGCTGTTTTTTCATTTTCCGTCTCTTTGTCCTGATCTGCATCCATCTCTTCCCCACCCCCCCCATTTCTCTGGCCTGTTCCCTGGTGTTCTTTTCCTCTCTGCACCTATACATGCCACTCCAGGTCCCTCAGTGCCTTCCTCTCTCTCCCCCCCCGCCTTCCTTCCTTTTTTTCCTCCCTCTGTTTGTCTTGCTTGCTGTAGCTGTTTTTTTTTTCATTCTGTATCTCACTGTCCCTCTCCCTTTTCCTGTTCAGCTCTTATTCTCTGTGATCCTCCGTGCTGCTCCCCTTCCCTATTATTTATTGCTTCACCTTTCTGTCCCAGTTTTCTCTTGTGCTTTGCTTCTCTGTCATTCTCTCTGTTGCTTTCATTTGCTCTCTGTCTCAGCCTCCTGCTCCCTGTTCGCTCTCTTGCAGTATCCCACATTCCGGCTGCCTGTGCCTCACCCGTTTTCTATATCCATCTGTCCTTCATCTTGTCTTTCCTCATCCCTCTGGCCTGCTACCCATCACTGCATTTTTTCCTTTCTCCCTCTCTGCCCTGCTCCCTGTCCCTTTGCTTATGTCCTCTCTGTCCTCCATCCTCCCCCCTAACTTTTTGTATCTCCATACTGCTGCCTGTCCCATCGTTTCTCGCTATATCGCCCTGCCGGCATTGCTGTCCTATTATCCCCCTCTGTCCTGCAGTCCATCACCGTTTTTTCTTTCTCTGTCTCTTTGACCTGATCTGTGTGTGTCTTTTTTTTTCTTCCCCCTCAGTCCCTCTGGCTTGTTCCCTGTCCTTTGCTCTTCCTCCTGCCTGCATTCCTTATTCCTCTTACTAAATGTCTCTCTCTTTCCTTCTGTCTTGCTCTCTAACCCTGTTTTTGTTCTGCCATGTCCCTGCAGGGCTTCTCATCCCTTTTGTATTGATTTCTGCATCTTGCTGTCCTTTTCCTTCTACCTTTCTTTCTCTGTCTCTCAGTCCTTCTCCCTCATCTTAGTTTTCTCTTTCTGTTCCTCTGTCCTGCGCACCATCGCTGTATTTTCGTTCTCTGTACCTGCTGCTCCAGTAACGACTGCAAACTCGTCCCAGGGGAAGGGTGAGCATACGGGCACCGAGCCCCAGAGCAGACTTGCTCCCGGGACTTAGACACATGAACGAATAAATGCTTGCCATCTCTACTGTGCTCGTGGCTGCGTTTGCAGTCCTGTGTGCTTGGTGAGTGGCTGTTACAGGGAGCCGGTTACATAGCGGGTGTAAGGGGCCATGGCCACAGCTGTGGGCTGGGGCTGGAGGAGCCCCCCGTGGTGGGGGGAGCAGTGAGGCTGGTGGCCCCTCTGTGTAAAAGGGCTGCAGCCCCAGGGATGGTGCTGCTGCGGCACGCCTGCCCGCGAGTGCCTACGAGTTGCGAGGATGTTTCCAACTGACAGGCTGGTGGTCAGTTGGAGTCGGGCCCCATCAGGGCAGCTGCCAGGGATTTGCTGAGAGCTGGTGGAGAGGGAGCAGGAAGAGGGGCAGGAGACTGCTGCCCCCACCCATCTGGGCACCTGGAGGCCTTCCCACCCCCCTGGAAAAGGCGCTGTCTGCTGCCCCAACTCAGCCAAACTCCTCCAGCCCTGCTCAGCCCGTGCGGCTGCCCACAGCTCCAGCACTTTACCTGAAGCCTGTCCTGTAGCCACTGGCTGCCTCCGAACTCCATCCTCACAGCAGCAAGCTGGCCCGTGAATATGCTTTGTTGCACCATAAATGCAGGTTCCACTAGCATCGGTTCGGGGGGAAGAGCGGCGTCTCCAGTAGCTCCTGCGGAAGGAGGTTCCTGCCTGAGGAGAGCTGCAGCCATCAGTCCCTGTGGACAGCAGTTGCTCGCTCTTGCCTTGTCTCAGAGGCAGCAGCGAAGACTCGGTTGCCAGCTCCTCTCTGGGGATGCTGTTGGGTGCGTCTGGCTCAGGTTTGTGTGGGCTGCCCTTGGCCTCATTCTCCTGGTGGCATGGGTGGAAAGGGATGGCTGGACACTTACTGGCTGTGGTCTGGAGCTGCTGTGGGTGAAGCTGGAGAGGCCAGAAAAAGGTAAAGCAATCGAAGAACAAAATAAAGGGGATCCAGGTGGCAGCTGCCCCCAGGTGCAGGCAGGAGACAGCCTGCCTTTCCGGGTGAGGAAGGATCCCTCTTAGCATAGCCCTTGGCAGATCCCATCGCCAATGCGCACGGCAGGGTCTGTACCAAAAGCACGGTACAACCATGTAGCATGCGTGTGTGAGAGGCTACATGTCTGGGAAGCCTTATGCTGTGAGAGCTGTCAGATGCCAATCTATCCTTTACGTGGGTGACAGTCAAGCACCCAGAGGTACAGAAGAGGAAGGGAGGGGGGGAGACAGACAAAGATGAGCCTAAACTGTCAGATTCTCCCGGCAGCTCCGAGAGTGGGAGCTGCGGTGAGTCTTGGACCCTTGGGGCCATCCTGCCCCTCTACTGCATTCCAGTCCCTCCCTGCCTCCCCCCGCCCTCTTTCTTTCATCGCTGTCATATTTTTTGCTTCCCTGCACCTCCCCCTCTCTTGTTTTCCAAGTCCCCCTCTTTCTCTGTCATTCTACCTCTTGGTTTTTTTTTCCTCTCTGTGCTTCTGTCCTGTTCCCTGTCCCTCTTTTTTTGTTCATCCATGTCATAGCCAGTAACTAAGCCCCATGCAGCCATTCACTCATTCCCCCCTGGTGGGATGGGGGAGAGAATCATAAGGGTGAAAGTGAGGAGCCTCGTGGGTTGAGATAAAGACAGTTTAATAGATAAAGCAAAAGCCGCATATGCAAGCAAAGCAAAAGGAGGAATTCATTCACCCCTTCCCATCGGCAGGTAGGTGTTCAGCCATCTCCAGGAAGCGGGGCTCCATCACATGTGACAGTCACTTGAGAAGACAAGATGCCATAATTCTGAACGTGTCCCACTTCCTCCTTCTTCCCCCCAGTTTATATACTGAGCATGACATTGTATGATATGCAATATCTCTTAGGCCAGTTTGAGTCATCTGTCCTGGCTGTGTCCCCTTGCAGTTTCCTGTGTGCCCCCTGCCTTCTCGCTGGCCGGCCAGCATGAGAAGCTGAACCATCCTTAACTGCTTAGCAACTGAAAACATCAATAATGTTTCCAACATTATTTTCATCCCAAAACCAAACCATAGCACTATACCAGCTATCAGGAAGAAAATTAATTCTATCCCAGCTGAAACCAGGACAATCTTGTGTCTCTGTCCTGCAGCCCATCGCTATTTTTTTCTTTCTCCATCTGTCTTGTTTTCCTATTGCGATTTTTTTAATTCCTCCCCATTTGCCCTTTAGCCCTTCACAGTTCCTGGCCCTCCCTTCCTGCCCCAGTTCTCTCTGTCTGGCTCTGTGTCCCTATTTTTTAATTCCTCGTTCTCTGCCTTGCGTTCTAGATATACTTTTTCTTTCTTAGATTCTCTCGTTCCAGGTCCCTGTCCCTATGTTGTAATGTCTTCCCTCTCTGTCCCATAGCCCGTTTTCCTCTTCATTGTTCCCTGTCTGTTTGGCTCCCTGTCCGTATTCTTTAATTCCTCTCCCTCTCCCCTTTAGCTTATTGAGGCTTTCTGGTATTTCTCAGTCTTTCTCTGTCTAC
Source organism: Phaethon aethereus (assembly GCF_964289735.1). NCBI lineage: Eukaryota > Metazoa > Chordata > Aves > Phaethontiformes > Phaethontidae > Phaethon > Phaethon aethereus. The sequence goes on from NC_138582.1 coordinate 172,084,932, forward strand.
CTCGCTGTCCCCTTTTTTAAATTCCTCCACCTCTGCCCTGTGGCCCATCACTATTTTTTTTTTTCCCCCCTGTGGCTCTCCCTGTGGCTCCTTTCCCTATTTTTCAATCCCCCCACTAGCCCTGCAGCTGATCGCTTTTGTGTTGGGTTTACGTGGCAGGGTTTTGTTAGCTGGGGGTGGAGGCAGGGGCTGCAGGGGTGGGTTGTGTGAGAAGACACCAGGAGTTGCCCCCATGTTGGGCACGGCCAGTTCTACCTTCAAGGCGGATCTGCTGGTCAAGCTGAGCCCATCAGCAGTGCTGGTGGTGCCTCTGTGACCCTGTATTTAAGAAGGGCTAAAAAATGCTGCGCAGAAGCTGTGATAGAGAAAATGAGTGTGAAACGGCCCTGCAGACACGAAGGTCAGTGAAGGCGGAGGAGGAGGTGCTTCAGGCATCGGAGCAGAGATTCCCTTGCAGCCCATGGTGAAGACCATGCTGACGCAGGTCATCCCTTGCACCCCACTGAGGTCAGTGGTGGAGCAGATACCCACCTGCAGCCCATGGACGATCCCATGCTGGGGTAGGTGGATGTGCCTGAATGAGGCTGTGACTCTGTGGAGAACCTGTGCTGGAGCAGGCTCCTGGCAGCACCTGTGGCCCTGTTGGAGGGACCCCATGCTGGAGCAGAAGAAGAATGTGAGGAGGAAGGAGTGGCAGAGACAACATGTGATGAACTGACCACAGCCTCTGCTCCCTGTGCTGCTCGGGTGGACAAGGTAGGGAAGTCAGGAGTGAAGATGAACCCAGGGAAAAAGAGAGGGGTGGGGGGAAGTTGTTTGTTTTTTTTTTTAATATGTTCTTATTTCGCATTACCCTACTCTGATTTTGATTGACAATGAATTAAATTACTTTTCCTCAAGTCGAGTCTGCTTTGCCTGTGACAGTAACTGATGAGTGATCTCTTTATCCTTATCTCCACCCACAAGCTTTTTTGTTGTATTTTCTCCCCGTCTTGTTGAGGAGGGGGAGTGATAGAGAAGCTTGGTGGGCACCCAGCAGCCAGACAAGGTCATCCCCCCTGCTTCTTTCAGGCTCCCTGTCCCTACTTTTTAATTCTTGCCTATGTTTCTTGAACCCCACCGCTTTGGAAACTTTCTTTCTACCTCTCATTCTTATTTTTTAAATTATTGCATGTTTCTTGAACCCAGTCACTTTCTACTTTTTCTTCCTGCCTTTCGCTCTTTCTGTCTCCCTGAGCTAATTTTAATTTCTTGTCCATGTTTCTTGTACCCTGTCACTTTTCCTCCCTACATCTCCCTCTATGGAGCTCCAGGTACCTATTTTTTAATTGTTGTCTCTGATTCTTGGATCTTGTTGCTTTTAAAATTTTCTACGTCTCCCTCTATCCATCTCCCTGTCTCTAATTCTTCTCTTTCTGTCCTGTACCACATCACTTCTTATACTTTTTTTTTCCTACATCTCCCTATCCCTATTTGTTAGTTCTTGCCTATGTTTCTTGTACCCTGTTGCTTTTCAAAATTTTCTTACTATGTCTACCTCTATTGCGCTTCCTGTTTGTATTTTTCATTTCTTGCCTATGTTTCTTTTCCCCTATCACTTTCCCCAGCCCTTGTCTTGTCTCTATCTTGTTGTCTTGCTGGTCCCTTCTGCCTTTCTCTCCTGTTCCCTGTCTCTCTTATTTATTCCACCATCTCTCTGTCCTCCTTTCTTTTTTCCCTCAATCTCTCTGCACTCCTCTCTCTATGCTCTTGTCCCGCTCCCTGTCCCTCGCTTGTTTGCAGCATCCTGTTTTCTGGCTCCCTGTCCCACACCTCTACATCCCTCTGTCCTTCCTCCTGTTGTCTCTTCCCTTTGTCTCCCTCTGTCCTGCTGCCTTTGGGCACTGAGCCTCACAGCTGACTCGCTGCCAGGATTCTTTAGGTGCATTAATGAATGACCTTTTCCTGCCTCCTCTGTGCCCCCCCGGCTGTGGTTGCAGCCCCTGGGTGCAGAGCTTGTGCCTGAGGACAGGTGCATGGGAGGGAGCCGTGTGCTGTGGGGCTTTGGCTGTGGACCCTGTTCCTGACGGGCTCCCGCTGGGGCTGGGGAAGCCCCAGGTGTGACCAGTGAGGCTGAGGATGGGGCTGGCCCTGCTGCTGCTGGGGCTCTGGCTGTAAAGGGGCTGCCAGGGCACAGCTGCCTGAGGGAGCTGGTGAAGGGGAACTGGCTGCGGAGGGAATCCAGGGGGTGCTGCAGGCAGGTGCCTCCAGCAAGGAGCAGGCAGTCCCTGCATCAAAGAGGGATCTTGCCAAGATGTCCCTGGCAGAGCAGACCACCAGCATGTGGTGCTGGGAGCTCAGTGCCTCCGGTGGCTACGTGTGTGAGCTGCGGTGGATTGACAAAGCCTTGTGGATGAGGAGCGTTGAGGTGTTCACTGTGTGCTGCTGAGCAAGTGAGGGTTGAGCAGGTGGCACTGCAGAGGAGGAAGAGGCAGAGGGAGAAGGTTTGGGGCGGTGAAGGTCTCCTGCCGGCAGCAGGAACTGTGGTGAGTCACGTGTTCTCTCGTGTGTGTCCTGATCCATCTCTGCTGCCCTTCCCCAGACCTCTTTCTGCCTCCCTGCCTGTCCCTGCTTCCATCTCCCTCTCTGCTGGCCCACCTACCCGTCCGGCTCCCCAAAACCTGTTACTCTTCTGCTGACTCTGCCCTGTACCATTTCACCTATTGATTTTTTCCTGTGTTTCCCTCTTGGTGGCTCCCTCTCCCCGTTTTTTAACGCTTTCCTGTGTTTCTTGTACCCTGTTGCATTTTAATTTCTTGCTCTATAGTTCCCTCTTTCCAGCACCCTGTCTCTGTTTTTTAATTCTTCGCTCTGTCCTGTACACTGTTGCTTAAAAAATGGTTTCCTGTGTTTCCTTTCATCTATCTCCCTGTTCCTATTTTTTAATAATTTCCTGTGTTTCTTGTACCCCATTGGTTTTAAAATTTTCTTATTATGGTTCCTTCTATCTGTCTCCCTGTCCCTGTTTTTTTTTTTAATATTCCAGTGTTTCTTGTACCCCATCAGTATTTTAATTTTCTTTCTACATTGTCCTCTGTCTATCTCCCTGTCCCTATATTTTAATTCTTGTCTATGTTTCTTGTACTCAGTTGCTTTTTAAAATTCCTTCTACATTTCCCTCTATCTGGCTCCTTTTATTTATTTATTTATTTTTAAATTTCTTCTCTATATATCTTGTGACTCATCGCTATTCAATTTCTCTTTCAAGAATTCCCTTTATCCACTTCCCTTTTGCTAAATTTTAGTGCCTCCCTTTCTTCCATATAACCTGTCACTTTTTAAGTTTTCTTTTAGTGTTTCCTCCCACAAGTCTTTGGTCTCTACTTTCCTCTGGCCTAAATTGCCCTCCAGCCTTCACTATTTTTCAGCTTCCTATCCCTTTTCAGCCTCCACTTTTTTTCTAGCCTCTCCTTGCCCTCTGGCCTTCCATACCTTTTTGGCCTCTCACACCTTTTGTGGCCTCCAGCCCCTTTTTGGCCTCGCTTTTTTTTCTGGCCTCTAGTTCCCCTTCAACCTCCCCTTTTTTCTGGCCTCTCCCTCCCATTTTGGGTCTCCATTTTTTTTCTCGCTTCCACTTGCCCTGCAGCATCCCAGCCCTTTTTGGCACCCACTTTTTTTGGCTTCTACTTCTGTTCCAGCCTCTCACACCTTTTTACCTTCCCACCCCTTTTTAACCTTCACTCCATATCCAGCCTCTCACAACGTTTTCAGCCTCCAGCCACTTTTCGTCCTCTTTAAGCTCGAGCCATCAGAACGCTGTCTGTATGATCAGAACACCACAATAACTGTCCCGGAGGTATGTCTTCAAGATCAAGGAGGATGTCTAGGACTGGAGGGGACTCTAACTGCCGGAACACCATCTTTATGACTGGAACACCACTCTAGCCATTTGGCAGTTATGTCTCCATGATCCGGGAGAACTTTTGGGATTGGAGGGGACTCTCTAAGTGCTGGCACACTGTCTCTGTGATTGGAACACCACTCTAGCTGTCCCGGAGGTAGTTCTTTAGGATCCAAGAAGACTTCTGGGATTAGAGAAGACTCTTTAGCTGTGGGAACACCATCTCTATGACCAGAACACCATTCTAGCCCTCCCGTGGTATGTCTCCATGATCTGGGAAGACTTCTGGGATCAGACAGGACTCTCTAAATGCCAGAGCATTGTTTCTATGACCAGAATGCCAGTCTAGCTGACCTGGAGGTACTTCTCTATGATCTGTGAGGCACTCCAGTCTCCCACCCCTTTTCAGCCTCCACTTTCTTCTGGCCCCTACTTACCCTCTTTGGGCTCCTACCCCTCTTTAGCCTCCACTTTGTCTAGACTCTACTCACTTTCCAGTGTCACACCCCTTTTTTTGGCCTACAATTTCTTCTAGCCTCTACTCGCCCTTCTTCAGCCTCTACTCACCCTCTTTGGCCTCCCACCCCTCTTTGGCCTCCACTTTTATTCTAGTCTCTGCTCACTCTCCTGTGTCGCAGCCCCCTTTCAGCCTCCAATTTGTTCTGTCCTCTACTCACCCCTCTTCAGCCTCTACTTTTTTCTGGCATCCACTTTTTTCTGTTCTCTAATGGTCCTCTGGTCTTGCACACCTTTTCAACTTCCCACCCCTTTTTGGCCTCCAAATTTTTCTGGCTTCCACTTGCCCTCCAGCCTCCCACAACTTTTTGGTCTTCACTTTTTATATGGTCTCTACCTGCATTACAGCCTACCACCCCTTTTTGGTACTTCTCTGTGATCAGAGAGGACTTCCTGGATTGAAGTTGATTCTCTAACCACTGGAACACCATCTCTATGACCAGAATGACACTCTAGCTGCCCTGGATGTATATCTCCGTGATGCGGGAGGACTTCGGGGCTCGGAGGTGATTATCTAGCCACGGGAAAACCATCTCAATGACTGGAATGCCACTCCACTGTCCCAGAGCTATGTCTCCATGATCTGGGAGGACTTCTGGGATCAAACGTGACTCTCCAACCATGGGAAAACTATCTATGTATCCATGGTCCAGAACACTACTCTAGCTGTCCCAGAGGTATGTCTGCATACTCCAGGATGACTTCTGGGATTGGAGTTAACCCTCTAGTGGTGGGAAAACAACCTCTATGACTGGAATGCCACTCAATCCATTCAGCACGTATGTCTCCATGATCTTGGTGAACTCCTAGAATTGGAGGTATCTCTCTAGCTGTGTGAACACCATCTCTATGACAGGTAGTACACCCTAGCCATCCCAGAGGTATGTCTCTCTGATCAAAGAGGACATCTGGGATAGGAGGGGAGACTCTAACTGCTGCAGCACCGTTTCTATGATTGGGACAGCACTCTAGCCATTCCCCAGGTATGTCTCCATGATCCAGGAGAAGTTTGTGATTAGAGGTGACTCTCTAACTGCAGGAATACCATGTCTAGGACCAGACCGCCATTCTAGCTGGCCAAAAGTATATCTCAAAAATCCAGGAGGAGCTCTGGGACCAGAGGGGACCCTCTAGCCAAGGGAAAACAGTCTCTCTGAGGCTGTATAGGTATGTCTGTATGATCCACTTGGACTTCTGGGATCGGAGGTGACTCTCTCTAGCTGTGGGAACACCGTTACAATGATAAGAAGGCCTGTCTGGCCATCCTGGACGTATGTCTCGGCGATCTGGGATCAGAGTGCTGTCTCTATCTGTCGGAGAAGCATCTCTATGATCAGAATGTCAGTCTAGCCATCCTCAAGGTATATCTATCTCCACGATCTGGAGGCCAGCTGGGATCAGAGGGGTCTCTCCGGGTGCCAGAACATCCCATCCGTGACTGGGATGCCATTGTAGCCATGTGGGAGGTATGTCTCTCTAATCCCGGAGGACTTGTGGGAGCAGAGGGGACTCTGTAGCTTCCAGAACAGCATTTCCACAACCAGAATGCCACTCTAGCCGTCCTGGACGTAACTTCTCTGTGATGTGGGAGACACTCCAGTCTCCCGCTACTTTTCAGCCTCCACTTTTTCCTGGCCTAAATTGCCCTCCAGCCTCTCACTAATTTTCAACCTCCATGTTTTTCTAGCCTCTCCTTGCCCTCTGGCCTCCCACATCTTTCTGGCCTACAGCACAAGTTCATCCTCCACTTATTTCTCGCTTCTACCTCCCCCTCAACCTCCCATCCTTTTGTGGCCTCCACTCATCTGTGGCTTCTACTTAGATTAAGGCCTCCCCCACCGCATGTTGCCTCCCCCCTCCTCATGTAGCCTCCTGCCGTATTTGGCCTCACACCACTTTTCGGCCTCCACTTTTTTCTGGCCTCTACCTCCCCTCTACCCTCCCACCCCTTTGCAGCATCCCACCCCTTTTTGGTCTCCAATGTTTCTGGCGCCTCCCAACCCTTTTTGGCCTCCAGTTTCTTTTGGTCTCTACGTCCCCTCCAGCCACCCACGCCTTTTTGACCTCCCACCCCTTTTCGGCCTCCACTTTTTTCTGGCCTCTACCTCCCCTCTGTGGCCTCCCACCCTTTTTTGGCCTCCACTTTTTTCTCTGGCCTCTACCTCCCATCAGCCTCCCACTCCTTTCTGGCCTCAACTTTTCTTTGGCTTCTACCTCCCTACCAGTCTCCCACCCCTTTTCGGCCTTTACTTTTTTGAGGCCCCTCACACCTTTTCGGCCTCCGCTTTTTTCTGGCCTCCCACCCCTTTGCGGCCTCCCACCCATTTTCTGTATCCACTTTTCTCTGGCCTCTGCCTCCCCTCTAGCCTCCCACCCTTTTCCTGCCTCCCACCTCTTTTTGACCTCCAATTTTTCTGGCTTCTAGCTCCCCTCCAGCCTCACACCCCTTTTTGGCCTCCCACCTCTTTTCAACCATCACTTTTTTCGGGCCTCTCTCTCCTTTACAGCCTCCCACCCCTTTTTGGCCACCCACCCCTTTTTAGCTTATACCTCCCCTACAGCATCCTTTTCCCTTTTAAGCCTCCCATCCATTTTCTGTCTCCACTTTTTTCTGGCCTCTACTGCCCCTATAGCCTCACACCCCTTTGCAGCCTCCAACCCATTTTTGGCCTCCAATTTTTCTGGCCTCTACCTACCTTTTTTGGCCACCAACCCCTTTTTGGCCTCCCACCCTTTCTTTGGCATCCCACCTCTTTTTGGCCTACACTTTTTTCTGGACTCTACCTTCCCTCTGTGGCCTCCCACCCCTTTTCGGCATCCACTTTTCTCTGGCCTCTACCTCCCCTCAGGCCTCACACTCCTTTTTGGCTTTCCACCCCTTTTCGGCCTCCACTTTTTCCTGGCCTCTACCTCCGCTCCAGCCTCCCACCCCCTTTTCAGCCTCCACTTTTTCTGGCCTCTACCTCTCCTCCAGCCTCCCACCCCCTTTCGGCCTCCCACCCCCTTTCGGCCTCCCACCCCCTTTCGGCCTCCACTTTTTCTGGCCTCTACCTGCACTCCAGCCTCCCACTCCTCTTTGGCCTCCCACCCCCTTTTCAGCCTCCACGTTTTCTGGCCTCTACCTCCACTCCAGCCTCCCACCCCTTTTCGGCCTCCCAGCCCTTTTCGGCCTCCCTCCACTTTTTCTGGCCTATCCCACCCCTCTGTGGCCTCTACCTCCCCTCCACCCTCCCACAATTTTGTGGCCTGCCACCCCTTTTCAGTCTCCGCATTTTCTGGCCTCTCCCACCCCTTTTTGGCCTCCCACCCCGTTTTGGCTTCCGGTTTCTTCTGACCTCTACCTCCCCTTCAGCCTCCCACCTCTTTTTAGTCTTCCACTCCTTTTCGATCTCCAGTTCTCTCTGGCCACTAACTGCCCTCCAGCCTGCCACGCCTTTTCGGCTTCCCAGCCCTTTTCAGCCTCCACTTTTTCTGGCCTCTACCTCCCCTCCAGCCTCACAGAACTTTTTGGCTTCCAACCTCTTTTTGGCCTCCATTTTCTTCTGGCCTCCAGCCTCCCACCCCATTTCAGCCTCTGCAGCCCCTTTTTGGCCTCCCACCCCGTTTCAGCCTCTACAGCCCCTTTTTGTTCTCCCATCAGTCTTCGGCCTTCACTTTTTTCTGGTGTCTACCTCCACTTTTTGGCCTCCCACCCCTTTTTAGTGTCCCACCCCTTTTCGTCCTCCACTTTTCTCTGGCCTCTACCTCCCCTTTAGCCTCCCACCCCTTTTCGGCCTCCCAGGCATTTTTCCCTCCAATTTTTCTGGCCTCGTACCATGCTTTTTGGCATCCCACCTCTTTTCGGCCTTCACTATTTTCTGGACTCTACCTCTTCTTTTTGGCCTCCCACCTGTTTTTGGCTTTCACTTTTTTCCTGGCCTCTACCTCCTCTTTGCGGCCTCCCACCCCTTTTCGCCCTCTACTTTTTCTGACCTCCCACTCCACTCCAGCCTCCCACCCCTTTTTGGCCTCCACTTTTTCTGGCCTCTATCTTCCCTCCACCCTCCCACCCCTTTTTAGTCTCCCACCCCTTTTTGGCCTCCACTTTTTCTGGCCTCTACCTCCCCTCCAGCCTCCCACTCCTCTTTGGCCTCCCACCCACTTTTCAGCCTCCACTTTTTCTGGCCTCTACCTCCACTCCACCCTCCCACCCCCTTTCGGCCTCCCGCCCCCTTTCGGCCTCCACCTCCTCTTTGGCCTCCCACCCCTTTTCAGCCTCCGCTTTTTCTGGCCTCTACCTCCACTCCCGCCTTCCACTCCTCGTTGGCCTCCCACCCCTTTTTGGCCTCCACTTTTTCTGGCCTATCCCACCCCTCTGTGGCCTCCCACCCCACTGTGGCCTCCCACCCCTTTGTGGCCTCTACCTCCCCTCCACCCTCCCACAATTTTGTGGCCTGCCACCCCTTTTCAGTTTCCGCATTTTTTGGCCTCTCCACCCCTTTTTGGCCTCCCACCCCGTTTTGGCTTCCAGTTTCTTCTGACCTCTACCTCCCCTTCAGCCTCCCAAGTCTTTTTAGTCTTCCACTCCTTTTCGATCTCCAATTCTCTCTGGCCACTAAGTGCCCTCCAGCCTGCCACGCCTTTTAGGCTTCCCGGTCCTTTTCAGCCTCCACTTTTTCTGGCCTCTACTTCCCCTCCAGCCTCACATGCCTTTTTGGCGTCCAACGTCTTTTCGGCCTCCATTTTCTTCTGGTCTCCACCCTCCCAACCCCTTTTAGCCTCCCACCTCTCTTCGGCCTTCACTTTTTTTTCTGGTGTCTACATCCCCTTTTTGGCCTCCCACCCCTTTTTCCATCCAACCCCTTTTTGTCCTGCATTTGTTTTCTAGCGTCTACTGCCCCTCCAGCGTCCCAGAACTTTGTGGCCTCCCACCCCTTTTCGGTCTCCACTTTTTCTGGCCTCTACCTCTCCTCCAGCCTCCCACCCCTTTGCAGCCTCCACTTTTTCTGGCCTCTCCCACCCCTTTGCAGCCTCCACTTTTTCTGGCCTCTCCCACCCCTTTGCAGCCTCCACTTTTTCTGGCCTCTACCTCCCCTCTGTGGCCTCCCACCCCTTTGCAGCCTCCCCTTTTTCTGGCCGTGGCCTCCCACCCCTTTGTGGCCTCCCACCCCTTTGTGGCCTCTGCCTCCCCTCCACCCTCCCACAATTTTGTGGCCTGCCACCCCTTTTCAGTCTCCGCATTTTCTGGCCTCTCGCACGGCAATCCTGTCCGTGACGCCAATTTTTTCTGTTACGTTAAGAGGCAGAGCAATTTGGCAGAAACTAAACCCCCTTGCTTTCCATTCGATCCTCAGATATCAGAGGGACTGGGGGCGGCTGAGCTTAGGTTCTGAGTGATGCCCAAAGTCAGCGTTAGTAGTCCGGTCGTGCCCAACACCTTTATTGGACTATCACGGGTCTGGATGCACTACTAACATCACACTACCTGCTCAGCCGGACACCTCCTGAACTAACACCGCCGCACTCAGAGGTATGGTCGCGTTCAGGGACCACACACGGCTGAGTCAATCAATAGTGCGATTTATTGAACACACGGCTGAGTCAATCAATAGTGCGATTTATTGAAGCAACAGATATACAGGTTCTTTGGATTGCCGGTGATAAATTCACTACCTATAAAGCACGTGCAAATGCTAAAACTACGAGGGACGCTACTTGGCTATAAACGCGTTGAAAGATGTAAAGTGACTCTATATAGAGATTTCTAAGTTTCCCGGGGAGGCACTTGGTATGACCAAAGGTTTGAATCTTACCCAACAGCGTCCCGATGGGGGGGAAGAGAGGCTCAGCCCGTCGACTGATCCCAGAAGTTAGGGTGGTACACGACGATGGTATCTTCCCTAACATCCAGCTCTTAAAACATTATTTTATAGTGTTTTACTTTGCAGGTGGAGCTTGAGTGACTCTAGTCATACATACCTTTATCAGGATTGGTGCAGAATTCTCTCACTTCACGTTTAAAGGTACAGACTAGGAAAAATTCAGTGCGCACACTCATTGAGGAGGGGTCGCACCTTGGGGGGGTGGTAGCTTTTGATAGGGGTGTGCATTTTAGTATTATAATGATATTATAATTAGCAAAGTTCACTCTAAGTACAGCACTTCATCAAAGTTGACAGGTCTTTGGCCCAGGACATTGTAAGCGCAGCTTATCAATGTACATCCTGTGCATCCCTAAACTCCCCTGTTCACAGAGCGTGGCCGCGAGGTCTCCACTCCGCTCCACCCTCCATGTAATCTCTCCCGGAGTCAGCACACCAGGAGCCCCTGATGTTGCCAACATCCAAGGCCGTTCAGGGAGTCTCCATGCCACAGACCCATTGTACGAGTGCTACGTTCCACCTGGTTTCAAGGCTGTTCTTAGACGGTAAATTTCCAAAGTACCCCGCAGTGATTACTCCACACCACCCCTTTTCAGCCTCCACTTTTTCTGGCCTCTACCTCCCCTCCAGCCTCCCACTCCTCTTTGGCCTCCCACCCCCTTTTCAGCCTCCACGTTTTCTGGCCTCTACCTCCCTTCCAGCCTCCCACTCCTCTTTGGCCTCCCACCCCCTTTTCAGCCTCCACATTTTCTGGCCTCTACCTCCCCTCCAGCCTCCCACCCCTTTTCGGCCTCCCACCCCTTTTTGGCCTCCACTTTTTCTGGCCTATCCCACCCCTCTGTGGCCTCCCACCCCACTGTGGCCTCCCACCCCTTTGTGGCCTCTACCTCCCCTCCACCCTCCCACAATTTTGTGGCCTGCCACCCCTTTTCAGTCTCTGCATTTTCTGGCCTCTCCCACCCCTTTTTGGCCTCCCACCCCGTTTTGGCTTCCAGTTTCTTCTGACCTCTACCTCCCCTTCAGCCTCCCAAGTCTTTTTAGTCTTCCACTCCTTTTCGATCTCCAATTCTCTCTGGCCACTAAGTGCCCTCCAGCCTGCCATGCCTTTTCGGCTTCCCAGTCCTTTTCAGCCTCCACTTTTTCTGGCCTCTACTTCCCCTCCAGCCTCACATGCCTTTTTGGCCTCCAACGTCTTTGCGGCCTCCATTTTCTTCTGGTCTCCAGCCTCCCAACCCCTTTTAGCCTCCCACCGCTCTTCTGCCTTCACTTTTTTACTCGTCTCTACATCCCCTTTTTGTCCTCCCACCCCTTTTTGACTTCCCACCTCTCTTCAGCCTTCACTTTTTTCTGGTGTCTACTTCCCCCTTTTGGCCTCCCACCCCTTTTTAGCATCCGACCCCTTTTTGTCCTGCATTTGTTTTCTAGCGTCTACTGTCCCTCCAGCGTCCCAGAACTTTGTGGCCTCCCACCCCTTTTCGGTCTCCACTTTTTCTGGCCTCTACCTCTCCTCCAGCCTCCCACCCCTTTGCAGCCTCCACTTTTTCTGGCCCCAGCCTCCCACCCCTTTGCAGCCTCCCACCCCTTTGCAGCCTCCCACCCCTTTGCAGCCTTGAGTTTTTCTGGCCTCTACCTACCTTTTTTTGCTTCCCACCCTTTTTTTGATCTCCTACCCCCTTTCGCCCTCTTTTCTGGTCTCTACCTCCCCTCCGCCCTCACACAATTTTGTGGCCTGCCACCCCTTTTCAGTCTCTGCATTTTGTGGCCTCTCCCACCTCTTTTAGCCTCTCACCTCGTTTTGGCTTCCAGTTTCTTCTGAATTCTCCCACCCCTTTGCGGCCTCCCACCCCTCTGCAGCCTCCAATTTTTCTGGCCTCTACCTACCTTTTTTTGCCTCCCACCCTTTCTTGATCTGCTACCCCCTTTCGGCCTCCACTTTTTTCTGGCCTCTACCTCCCCTCCACCCTCCCACAATTTTGTGGCCTGCCACCCCTTTTCAGTCTCTGCATTTTTCTGGCCTCTCCCACCCCTTGTTGTCCTCCCCCCCACCCTTTTCGGCTTCCAGTTTCTTCTGACCTCTACCTCCCCTCCAGCCTCCCACCCCTTTTTGGCCTCCCACCCCTTTTTGGCCTCCCACCCCTTTTTGGCCTCCCACCCCTTTTTGGCCTCCATTTTTTTTTTAGTGACTACTCCCCTCCACACTCCCAGAAATTTGCGGCCTCCCACCCGTTTTCAGCCTTCGCTTTTTTTTCTGGCCTCTACCTCCCCTCTGTGGCCTCCCACCCCTTTGCAGCCTCTACTTTTCTCTGGCCTGTACCTCCCCTCCAGCCTTTCACTTCTTTTTGTCTTCCCACCCCTTTTCAGCCTCCACTTTCTTTTGGCCTCTACCTCTTCTTTTTGGCCTCCCACCCTTTTTTGGCCTCCACTTTTTCTGGCCTCTACCTCCCCTCCAGCCTCCCACCCCTTTGCGGCTCCAATTGTTTTTGGTGTCCAATTTTTTTGGCCTTTATCTCCCCTACAGCATCCTATCCACTCTCTATGATGTGGGAGGAAAGCTGTCTTTTGAGGGGTGTCTCTATCTGCCCAAACACGGCCTCTATGACCGCAACGCCCATCTAGCCATCCTGTAGTTATGCCTCCATGACATGGGAGGACTTCCACGACTGGAGGGGACTCTATAGCTGCTGGAACACCGTCTCCATGGCCGGGATGCCACTCTGGCCGTCCTGGATGTATATCCCCATGATGCGGGAGGACTTCTGGGATCGGAGGCGACTATCTAATGGTGGGAAAACCGTCTCTATGATGGGAATGCCACTCCAGCTGTCCTAGTGGTATGCCTCCAGGATCCGGGAGGACTTCTGGGATCATTTTTGACTCTCTAACTGTGGGAAAATTGTCTCTAAGGTCCAGAATACTAGCCTAGCTGCCCCAGAGATATGTCTCCGTGATCCAGGAGGGTTTCTGGGATCGGAGGTGATGGTCTAGTTGCGGGACCTCCAGCTCTATGACCAGAATGCCACTCAAGCCATTTAGCAGGTACGTCTCCATGATGCCGGAGGACTTCTGGGATCGGAGGTGACTCTCCGGCCATGGGAATACCACCCCTGTGACCGGAATGCCACTGTAGCCCTCCTGGACGTATGTCTCCATGATCCGGGAGAACTTCTGAGTTTGGAACGGAGTTTCTAGGTGCGGGGACACATTCCATACAACTGGAATGCCACTCTGGCTGTCTGGGAGGTATGTCTGTATGATCTGCTTGGACTTCTGGGATCGGAGGTGACTCTAGCTGTGGGAACACCATTACAATGATAAGAAGGCCTGTCTGGCCATCCTGGATGTATGTCTCGGCGATCTGGGATCGGAGTGCTGTCTCTATCTGCTGGAATAGCATCTCTATGATCAGAATGTCAGTCTAGCCATTCCTGAGGTATATCTCCACGATCTGGAGGCCGGCTGGGATCAGAAGGGTCTCTCCGGGTGCCGGAACATCCCATCCGTGACTGGGATGCCATTGTAGCCATGTGGGAGGTATGTCTCTCTAATCCCGGAGGACTTGTGGGAGCAGAGGGGACTCTGTAGCTTCCAGAACAGCATTTCCACAACCAGAATGCCACTCTAGCCGTCCTGGACGTAACTTCTCTGTGATGTGGTAGACACTCCAGTCTCCCGCTACTTTTCAGCCTCCACTTTTTCCTGGCCTAAATTGCCCTCCAGCCTCTCACTAATTTTCAACCTCCATGTTTTTCTAGCCTCTCCTTGCCCTCTGGCCTCCCACATCTTTCTGGCCTACAGCACAAGTTCAGCCTCCACTTATTTCTCGCCTCTACCTCCCCCTCAACCTCCCATCCTTTTGTGGCCTCCACTCATCTGTGGCTTCTACTTAGATTAAGGCCTCCCCCACCGCATGTTGCCTCCCCCCCCTCATGTGGCCTCCTGCCATATTTGGCCTCACACCACTTTTCGGCCTCCACTTTTTTCTGGCCTCTACCTCCCCTCCAGTCTCCCACCCCTTCACAACTTTGTGGCCTGCCACCCCTTTTCGGCCTCCACTTTTTTCTGGCCTCTACCTCCCCTCCAGTCTCCCACCCCTTCACAACTTTGTGGCCTGCCACCCCTTTTCGGTCTCCACATTTTTTGGCCTCCTACCTCCCCTCCAGTCTCCCAGCCCTTTTTGGCCTCTCCCAGCCCTTTTTGGCCTCCACTTTTCTCTGGCCTCTACCTCCCCTCCAGCCTCCCACACCTTTGCGGCCTCCCACCCCTTTTCGGCCTCCATTTTTTTCTGGCCTCTAGCTCCCCTCCAGTCTTCCACTCCTCTTCAGCCTTCCCCAGTTTTCAGTGTCCAATTTTTCTGGCCTCTACCTCCCCTCCAGCCTCCCACACCTTTGCGGCCTCTCACCCCTTTTTGGCCTCTGTCAACTCTGTAGTCACTGGTAGAACATCTCTTTGTCCTGGACGCCCCTCTCCCCATCCCAGCGGTATTTCTCCATGATCAAGGAGGGCGTCTGGAATAGGAGTGTGTTGGGATCACCCTGCAAGGGCTCGACCTTAAGGAGAAGGAGCTGTGGCATTGAGAAGCTGGTAAACAGCTGGACATCTGCACGCTCGGCCTTGAGGAGAAGGACCTGTGGCATTGAGAAGCTAGTAAACAGTTGGACACCTTGCAGGGCTCGGACTTGAGGAGAAGGAGCTCTGGTAAACAACTAAGAGGAAGTAGAGGAGTGTGTGGACACTTGCAGGCAGCGAATCCTGACTTTGTGAGAAGCGCGTGAACTGTGTGTGGTAACCAACCAGGACGTATTCTGTGGCGCGTGAAAGAGCTGTAACTGCATAAAAAGCAGACACTTGTAGCAATAAAGGTCTTTGGCCTGAATCCCCACCAGAGTCCATGCCCTATTACTCCACAGGAGGGGACTCTCTAACTGCTGCAGCACCGTTTCTATGTTTGGAACGCCACTCTAGCTGTTCCCCAGGTATGTCTCCATGATCTGAGAGAACTTCATGATTGGAGGTGACTCTCTAACCATGGGAATACCATTTCTAGGACCGTAATGCCACTCTAGGTGTCCCAAGGAGCCGGGAGGAGTTCTGGGATCAGAGGGTACTCTCTAGCCAAGGGAAAACAGTCTTTATGACTGGAATGCCTCTCTAGCTATTTGTGATGTCTGTGTCCATGTTCTGGGCGGAATTCTGTGATCAGCGGTGATTCTCTTGGCACTGGAACACCATTTCTATGACCTGAATAGCATTGTAGCTGTCCCAGAGCTACTTCTCTGTGATCTGCGAGGACTTGTGTTATCAGAGGGGACTCTCTTGCCATGGCAATGGCATTTCAATGACACAAAGGGCAATCAGACCATCCGAGAGGTATGTCTCTCTAATCTGGGACGACTTCTGGGGTTGGAGGTGACCAACTGCTGCAACACTAACTTTCATCACTATCGCTGTCTCTCACACTGCAACGCTATGACCTGAATGCTACTGTAGTTGTCCTGTAGGTATGTCTAAAAGATCTGGAGGATGGCTGGGATCCGAGGTGACTGATTATCTGCTGGAATACGATCTCTATGAAAATAAGTTCACTGAAGCCTTCATAGAGGTGTGTTGTGATGATCCAGGAGGACTTTTGGGATCAGAGGTGACTGTCTAGGTGCCAGAAGACCATCTCTATGACTGGAATGCCAGTCTAGCCATCCCAGAGATATGTCTCCATAATCCTGGAGCACTACTGTGATTGGAGGGGACTCTATAGGTGCCTGAACTGCAACTCCATGTCTGGAAGTCTCCTGTAGCAGTCCTGGAGGTATGTCTCCATGATCCAGGAGGACTTTGGAGATTGGAGAGGATGTTCTAGCCATGGAAAAACAGTCTCTATGACTGGAATGCCACTCTAGCTGTCCTGGATGTATCCATGATGATTTCTGGGATCGGAGAGGATTCTCTAGCCTCCAGAACAACGTCTTCATGACCGGAATGCCACTCTAGCCAGCCTGGAGTTAATTCTCTGTGATCTGGGAGTGGCCTCCAGCACTCTGTGTTTGCAGATGGTGAAGATACACCTGCTGATTGCTACAACATCGTGCTTACATGACATGTTTTTTCTCAAGGATGGATTCTGATCCCTAAAGCTCTGAAAGCAAAGTTGAAGGGCAAGCGGTATGCTTGAGTGGAGAGAGATTGCAGTGTGTGATGCACAAGGTGTTAAAGTCAGAGCAGCGGAGAGGTATGTTCAAGATCATTCATGTTTTGTTGCAGGGGAAGGGTGTAGGGTTTATTGTACTTGAGGTGAGCATGTGCTGGGTAGGCACTTGCAGCCTACGTCTGTGCTGTGGTGTCATTTGTGTAGTCTGTGTTCTGTGTCCTATACCATACTCAGGTTTTAATGCTCACTCCTTTCTTTAAGGTGCTCACTAAGGTTGGTGTGCACCTTAGTAGGCATCTGTAGAGTCTTGACTGCATCTCCTCATTGTCATAGTGCTAGTCGTGCACTGGTTGTCTAGCAGTCATATGCAGAAGCCTGGATATGTCTCGCATGTTTTGCATCACAGTTGATTTTGGACAGTCATCTTTGCAGTGGTGATCCAGGCTGTGTCAGCTGCTCTTCTCTTGTCTTGAGTGCTCAGTTTCTACAGGATCCTCTTCTGCTGTTTCTTCCCTGCATTCTTACAGTCTTAATTCTTAGTGCCTGGCTTCTTGGGCATCCGCTGTCCCAGTTTTGACCGTAACTTTTTGTCATGGAGCTGGCGTTTGGCTGTTTTTCCCAGGTCTGCCATAGAGCATCTGTACCATGCTGTAGGACTTCATGTCCAGTGGCCTCTTCCCTCCTCTGGGAGCTGTTTGTTTTGCCTGTGGCATTCTTGCATACTACAGTCATGTTGTGCACAGTGTCAGCCTGTGTGTGTTTGCTTGGGGTGGAGCTGGGGGTCCTGGCCTGAGGGTCACCACAGAGTTCTCCTCGGGCACTGCACAAGCTCTCCCCGCCTCCCGGAGCCAGGCTCCCAGCACATCCTGGCACCGCATCCCCATAGGCCCATCCCCACTGCTCCTCCACCACAGGCAGGCCCAGTCTTTCCAGCCACCCCCCTGCCGCCCTCAGCACCTGCAGCCAGCCACAGCCCCTCTGCCACTTCTGCCCGGTATGGCCCATGAGGGCATGTGGCCTAGCGAGGGTGGGACCAGGGCACTCTGCTGCCACCTCTGCATGGCAGAAGGAACCCTTGGGTGGTGGGAGTGATTCTGGGGTGGCGGCGGCACCAGGAGCAGCATGACAACACTCCACACCTTCAGCTGCGATGACATATTTTGCTTCAACAACATGTGAGCACCCATCCGCCTTTCTCTCTGCTCTTCTCCGTGCCCCCAAACTCCGTACTCACTCTCTGCAATGCCTGGCCCACAGGTGCATGCAAGGGGCTCCCCCTCACCCTGGGCCCATGATGAGCACCGCTCTCCTCCACAGCAACCTGGACCCGCTGGTGGAGACTGTATCCTTCCCGCTGCTGCTGGTCACTGCAAAGGAGGTGTGGGGCCTAGTGCAGGTGCTGACAGTCCTGGAGGCAACAGTCCTGGCGGCGGCAGCTTGCTCCTTAACCCAGCGCCGCAGTACGGGATACTCTTCTACTGTAGTACCCAGCCCGCTGGCCCGAGCATTTCATTGTTGCTGAGGCACCCAGCCAGTGGGTTACGGTGACTGTGGTGTGACTCCACGGTGCCAGGTTTTGCTCTCAAAAGAAAAAGAATCTGAACCGGCAAATTCTGGCAGCACCGAGAGCGAGAACTGTAGTGAGTCCCAGGTCCTCGGGGCCCTGTCACCCCTCTTTTGCATCCTGGGCCCTCCCCTCCCCTGGCCCTCTCTCTTTCCCGCACTGCTGTGATTTGCTTTGCTTTACCCATCTTCTCTCTACTCTTCTCTCCTGCTCCTTCTTCCTCTTCTCTTCTTCTACCACTCCTTTTTCTCTGTACACATTTTTCCTGCTCCCTCTCCCTGTTTTATTTCATCCTCTGTCTTCGTCCTGCAGCCCATCACTGTTCTATCCTTTTTCCTCTCTTTCTCCTCACAATTTCTCTGGCCTGTTCACTGGTGTTCTTTTCCTCTCTGTGCCTTTACGTGTCACTCCATGTCCCTGCCTTCCTTCTCTGTCTCTGTCTACCCCTTTGTCGTCACTCTTTTTTTTTTCATTCTGTATCTCACTGTCCCGTCCTCCCTCCTGTTCATCTTTTACTCGCTCTGACCTTCTCTCCTGCTCCCTGTCCCTATTATTTATGACTTTACCTTTCTGTCCCTGTTTTTTCTCTCATGTCATTCTCTCTGTTGCTCTCATCGGCTCTCCATGCCAGCGTCCTGCTCCCTGTCCCTCTCTCTTCTGCAGTATCCCACTTTCTGTCTGTCTGTCCCTCACCTGTTTCTACATCCCTCTGTCTTTCCTCTTGTCTTGTCCTTCTGGCCTGCTACCCATTGTTGTCTTTTTTTTCTTTCTCAATCTCTCTGCCTCGGTCCTGTCACTGTCCTCTTCAATCTGTCTCTAATCTTTCTTTTTTCATCTCTGCCCTGCTCCCTGTTCCTTTCATCTTACTCTCTGTCCTCAATCCTCCCCCTAAATTTTTGTCTCTATATCTCCATACCGCTGCCTGTCTCATCAGTTCTCACTATATCCCCATGCCCAGCTCGCCATCCTATTGTCCCCCTCTGTCCTGCTCCTTGGCCTTTTTTCTCATCCTGCAGTCCATCACTGTTTTTTTTGTCTCTCTCTCTTTGTCCTGATCTGTCCTTCTCTATTTTTCCTCAATCCTTCCAGCTTGTTCCCTTTTTCTCTCTCTCACGCCTTCTTTATTGCTCTCAATTTTACTTCCTATCCGTCCTTTCTGCTCTGCACTCATCGCATTCTCTCTCTCTCTCTCTGTCCCGCTTCCTGACCCTATTTTTCTTCTGCCGTGTCCCTGCAGGGTTCCTCATCCCTTTCTTATTGATTTCTCCATCTCGGCATCCTTTTCGCTGTATCTTTCTTTCTCTGCTCCTCAGTCCTCCTCCCTCGTCTTATTTTTCTGTTTCTCTGTCCTGCACCCCATCGCTGTATTTTCCTGCTCTGGTAATGACTGCCGAGCCGTCTCAGGGGAAGGGTGAGTGTACGGGCACCAAGGCCCAGAGCAGAATCATTCCCGAGACTTAGATGCGTTAACAAATAAACACTTGCCGTCTCCTTTGTGCTCATGGCAGTGTCTGCATTCCTTTCCACTCGGTGAGTGGCTATCAGGGAGTCCAAGGGAGCAGATTACATAGTAGGTGTAAAGGGCCATGGCTGCATCACAGGGCCACAGCCCCAGGGGACGCTGCCACTGCGGCACGCCTGCCCGACAGCGCCCATGAGCTGCAATGCAGTTTCCAACCAACAGGCTGGCAGTCAGTTGGAGCCCGGCCCCATCAGGGCAGCTCCCAGGGGTTTTCCGAGCGCTGGTGGAGAGGAAGCAGAAAGAGGGGTAGGAGATGGCTGCCCCCAACCCTCTGGGTACCTGGAGGTCTTCCCACCCCCCTGGAAAAGGCGCTATCTGCTTCCCAAACTCAGCGGAATGCCTGCAGCCCTGCTCACCCTGTGCAGGTGCCCCCAGCTGCGGCACCTCCCCTGAAGCCTGTCCCACAGCCAAATCTCATCCTTCCAACAGCAAGGTGGCCCTTGAATATGCTTTATCGCACCATAAATGCAAGTGCCGTTAGCACCGGTTTGGGGAAAGCGCTGTCTCCAGAAGCTCCTGCAGAAGGAGAAGTTCCTGCCTGGGGAGAGCTACAGTCATCATTGTGGATAACCATCGCTTGTTCTTTCCCTCTCCCAGGGGCTGCATGGAGGACTCAGCTGTCTGTTCCTCTCCGGGGATGTTGTTTCGTGTATCTGGCTCAGGTTTGTGCAGGTTGCCTTTGGCCTCATTCTCCTAGCAGCATGGGCAAAAAGGGACGGCCGGACCATTTACCAGCTGTGGTTCGGAGCTGCCGCAGCTGAAGCTGGAGAGGCCAGAAAAAGGTGAAGCAGTTGAAGAATCAAATAAAGGGGATCCAGCTGGAAGTTGCCTCCAACTGCAGAGAGGAGACAGCCTGCGTCACAGGGGTGAGGAAGGATCCCTCTTAGTGCAGTCCTCAGCAGATCCGATCGTCAATGTGCACGGCAGGGTCTGTACGTGTAACGAAAAGCACAGTACAGCCACGAAGCGTGCATGCGCGTGAGGCTGTGTATCTGGGAAGCCTTGTACTGTGCGAGTTGTAAGACACCAATCTATCCTTTTAGGTGAATGACAGTCAAGCTACAGAAGAGGAAGGGACGGGGAGAGACAGACAAAGATGCATCCATACTGTGAAATTCTCCCAGCAGCTCCGAGAGTAGGAACTGTGGTGAGTTTAGGATTCTTGGGGCCATCGTGCCCCTCTACTGCATCCCAGTCCTTCCCTGCCCCCCCCCCCCCCTTCTCTCATCGCTGTAATATTTTTTGCTTCCCTCCCCTTCTCTCTCTGTCATTCTACCTCTCGGTTTTTGTGTTCTCTCTGTGCTTCTGTCCTGTTCCCTGTCCCTGTTGGGTTTTTTTCCCCATACTTGTCATGGCTTAACCCCAGCCAGCAACTAAGCCCCACGCAGCCACTCACTCGCTCCTCCCTGGGGGAGAGAATCAGAAGGGTGAAAGTGAGGAACCTTGTGGGTTGAGGTAAAGACAGGTTAATAGGTAAAGCAAAAGCCGCATATGCAAGCAAAGCAAAACAAGGAATTCATTCACCCCTTCCCATCGGCGGGCAGCTGTTCAAGTCATCTCCAAGAAAATTGGGCTCTGTCTCGTGTGATGGTTAATTGGGAAGACAAGGTGCCAAAACTCCGAACGTGTCCCACCTCCTCCTCCTTCCCCCCAACTTACATAGTGAGCTTGACATTGTATGGTATGGAATATCCCTTTGGACAGTTTGGGTCAGCTGTCCCGGCTCTCTCCCCTCCCAGCTCCCCATGCACCCCCCGCCTTCTCACTGGCCGGCCAGCATGAGAAGCTGAACTGTCCTTGACTGCTTAGCAACTGAGAACATCAGTAATGTTACCAACATTATTTTCATCCTAAAAGCAAACCGTGGCACTATACCAGCTATCAGGAAGAATATTAACTCTATCCCAGCTGAAATCAGGACAATCCTGTGTCTCTGCCCTGCAGCCCATTGCTATTTTTGTCTTTCTCCATCTGTCTGTTTTCCTATTCCAATTTTTGTAGTTCCTCCCCATTTGCCCTTTAGCCCTTCACAATTCCTGTGTTGTCCCCCTGCCCTCTGCCTGGCTCCACGCCCCTATTTATTAATTCCTCTTTCTCGGCCTTGTGTTCTAGATATACTTTTATCTTTCTTAGATTCTCTCATTCCACATCCCTGTCCCTATGTTGTAATGTCTTCCCTCTCTGTACCATAGCCCCTTTTTCTCTTTATTGTTCTCTGTTTGTCTCCCTGTCCCTATTCTTTAATTCTTTTCCCCTTTAGCTCATCGAGGCTTTTTGGTATTTCTCAGTCTCTCACCACCTCCTTTTTTTAATTCCTCCACCTCTGCCCTGTGGCCCAGCACTATTCTTTCTTTTTCTCTACCTCTCTCAGTCTGCTTCCCTCACCCTTCCTCCTCTGTGTCCTGTAGCCCATTGCTATTTTTTTTTCCCCTCCTGTGGCTCCCTTTCATTATTTTTCAATCCCCCACTTCTCCTGCAGCCGATCACTTTCATATCAGGTTTACGTGGTAAGGTTTTGTTAGCTCGGGGTTGAGGCAGGGGCTGCAGGGGCGGGTTCTGCGAGAAGACACCGGGAGTTGCACCCTCATTGGGCACAGCCAGTTCAGGCCAGCTCCAAGGCAGATCTGCTGCTGGTCAAAGCTGAGCACATCAGCAACACCCGTGGTGCCTCTGTGATGCTGTATTTAAGAAGGGCTAAAAAATGCTGCGTAGAAGGTGCGATAGAGCGAGTGTGAAACGGCCCTGCAGACACCAAGGTCAGTGAAGACGAAGGAGGAGGAGTTGCTTCAGCATCGGAGCAGAGATTCCCCTGCAGCCCATGGCGAAGACCATGATGACGCAGGTCGTCCCCCTGCACCCCACCAAGGTCCACGGTGGAGCAGATACCCACCCGCAGCCCATGGAGGACCCCATGTTGGAGTAGATGGATGTGCCTGAAGCAGGCTGTGACCCCATGGAGAACCTGTGCTGGAGCAGGCTCCTGGCAGCACCTGTGGCCCTGTGGAGAGGAGCCAGTGTTCTGGTAGGCCCCACGAGAGGGACCCCACAGTGGAGCAGAAGAGCGTGAGGAGGAAGCAGAGGCAACACATGACAAACTGACCACAGCCCCCGCTTCCTGTTCCCCTGCGCCGCTCGGGTGGAGGAGGTGAAGAAGTCAGGAATGAAGATGAGCCCAAGAAAAAAGAGAGAGGTGGGAGGGAAGTTGTGTTTTGTTTTGTTTTAAGATTTGTTCTTACTTCTCATTACCCTACTCTGAATTCGACAATGAATTAAATGAATTAAATTACTTTCCCCATGTCAAGTTTGTTTTGCTTGTGACAGTAACTGATGAGCCATCTCTTTATCCTTATCTTGATCCACAACCTTTTTCATTGTATGTTCTCCCTCTGTCCTTTTGAGGAGGGGGAGCAATAGAGCAGCTTGGGGGGCACCTGGCAGCCAGCCAAGGTCATCCCCGCTTCTTTCAGGCTCCCTGTCCCTACTTTTTAATTCATGCCCATGTTTCTTGTACTCCACTGCTTTGGAAACTTCCTTTCCACCTCTCCGTTCCTATTTTTTAAATTCTTGCATGTATTTCTTGAACCCAGTTGCTTTCTAAGTTTTCTTGCTACCTTTCCCTGTTTCTGTCCTCCTGACCTAATTTTTTTATTTCTTGGCACTGTGTTTTGCACCCAGTCGTTTTTCCTCCTTACATCTCCTTCTATGCAGCTCCATGTGCCTGTTTTTTAGTTGTGGTCTATGACTATTGTATCCTGTTGCTTTTAGAATTTTCTACGTCTCCTTCTATCTCCCTGTTCTCTAATTCTTCCCTCTCTG
Organism: Phaethon aethereus; assembly: GCF_964289735.1. Classification (NCBI taxonomy): domain Eukaryota; kingdom Metazoa; phylum Chordata; class Aves; order Phaethontiformes; family Phaethontidae; genus Phaethon; species Phaethon aethereus. Next base: position 172,108,233 of record NC_138582.1, read on the forward strand.
TCCTGTACCGCACTGCTTTTTTACATTTTTTCCTACGTCTCCTTCTTTCTATCTCCCTGTCCCTATTTGTTAGTTCTGGCCTGTTTCTCATACCCTGTTGCTTTTTGAAATTTTCTTTCTATGCCTACCTTTATCCCGCTCCCTGTTTCTATTTTTAATTTCTTGCCTATGTTTCTTTTTCCCCTATCGCTTTCCCCAGCCCTTGGCTTGACTCTATCTTGTTGTCCTGCTGGTCCTTTCCACCTTTCTCTCTTGCTCCCGGTCTCCCTCATTTATTCCCCCATCTCTCCATCCCTGTTTTTCAGCGCAGTCTTTCCGCTCTCCTCTCTGCACCGTTGTCCCACTCCCTGTCCCTCGCTTGTTTGCAGCATCCTGTTTTCTGGCTCCCTGTCCCACACCTCTTCTCTATGTCCCTCTGTCCTTCCTCCCGTTGTCTCTTCCCTTTGTCTCCCTCTGTCCTGCTGCCTTTGGGCACTGAGCCTCACAGCCGACTCGCATCCGGGATCCCTTAGGTGCATTAATGAATAACCTTTTCCTGCCTCCTCTGTGCCCCCCGGCTGTGGTCGCAGCCCCTGGGGGCAGAGCTCATGGGTGCAGGGGAGGGAGCCATGTGCTGTGGGGCTTTGGCCATGGTCCCTGTTCCTGACGGGCTCCCGCTGGGGCTGGGGCAGCCCCAGGTGTGGCCAGTGAGGCTGAGAGGTGGGGCTGGCCCTGCTGTGTGAAGAGGGTCTCCCTCTAAAGGGGTCTGCCTGGGCATGCCTGCCTGAGGGAGTCCATGAAGGGGAACCGGCTGAGGAGGGAATCTGGGGGGTGCTGCAGGCAGGTGTGTTCAGCAAGGAACAGACAGTCCCTGGAGTGAGGAGGGATCTCTCCAAGCCATCCCTGACAGAGCAGACCACCAGCACGTGGTGCTGGGAGCTCGGTGCCTCCACCGGCTACGTGCATGAGCCACTGTGGATTGAGGAAGCCATGCAGGTGAGGAGCATTGAGGCGTTTGCTGTGCGCTGCTGAGCAGGGGAGGGTCGGGCAGGCGGCACCGCAGAGGAGGAAGGAGCAGAGGCCGAGAGAGAAGCGTCGGGGTGGTGAAGGTCTCCAGTCGGCACCAGGAGCTGCGGCGAGTCACGCGTTCTCTCCTGTGCATCCCGGTCCCTCTCTGCTGGCCCACCTACCCATCCAGCTCCCCAAAACTTGTTACTCTTCTGCTGAGTCTGCCCTGTACCATTTCACCTATTGATTTTTTTCTATGTTTCCTTCTCCATGGCTCCCTCCCTATTTTTTTTAATTCTTTCCTGTGTTTCTTGTACTCGGCTGCATTTTAATTTCTCATTTCTTTCTCTCTGGCACCCTGTCTCTGTTTTGTAATTCCTCCTTTTGTCCTGTACTCCATCCCTTAAAAAGCTTTCTTCCTGCGTTTCCTTCTATCCATCTCCCTGTCCCTATTTTTTTATTATCTCCCATGCTTTTGGTACCATGTTGCTTTTAAAATTTTCATATTATGGTTCCTTCTATCTGTCTCCCTGTCCCTGTTTTTTTAATATTCCTGTTTCTTGTACCCTATCAGTATTTTTATTTTCTTTCTATGTTCTCTGTGCATCTCCCTGTCCCTATGTTTTAATTCTTGTCCATGTTTCTTGTACTCAGTTGCTTTTTCAAATTCCTTCTACATCTCCCTCTAACTGGCTCCCTTTCATGATTTTTTTGATTCTTCTTTATATTTCTGGTACTTCATTGCTATTTAATTTATCTTTCAACAATTCCCTTTATCTGGTTCCCTTTCGCTAAATTTTAATTCCTCCATTTTTTCTGTATACCGTGTCGCTTTTAAAATTTTCTTTCAGTCCTTCCTTCTAATGTTGTCCCTCTTCCTATTTTTTAATGCTTTCCTGTGTTTCTTGTAGCCTCGCACTTCATAATATTTCTTTATATGTCTCTCTCTATGTGACTCCCTGTCCTTATTTTTTAATTCCTCTCTTTCTGTCCTGTACCCAGTCGCTTTAACAATTTTCTTTTTATGTCTCCATTTATTTCATTTCCTATTCTCTGTCCATTTTAAATTTTATTTCTGTGGCTACTCTTATCCTGTTCACTGTCTCTATTTTTTAATTTTTTCTTCTGTCCCAGGCAGAAGAATGTCACATCTACATTTCCTTTCTATTTCTCTGTTTGAGTTCACCGTTGCTATTTTTAAAATGTTTCCTGTCTGTCCCGTAGCCAATCACTTCTTAAGTTTTCCTGCTATGTCTACTTTTATCGGGCTGCGTATCGCTGTTTTTTAATTTTCCCGGCTATCGCATACCCTGTCGCTTCTTGCATTCGCTTTCTAAGTCTACTTCAATCTAATCACTATCTTTATCGTGTCTTTATTTCCTTATTCACCATTGCTTTTAAAATTTTCCATTTGGCTTGATCTTATTCGTGGTCTTTATTTGCCTCCTTTTTCTTTTGTAATAATTTCTTGTCTTTCCTTAGCGCTTTTACTTTTTAAGTTTTCTTTGTACATTTCTTTAGTTTGCTGTCACTACTTTTTTTCAGTTTTCCCCTTTATTTCCCTAATCCCTCTCGCTTTTAAAATGTTTTCTCGCCTACTTTTTTCCTTTGCTGTCTTTACTTTTAATTATTTTTTGTATTCCTTTAGTGTCTAAACTTTTTAGATTTTCTATCTACATATCTGTTTTCGTTTGCCATCATTACATTTTTATTCTTATTGCCATAAGCACCGTCGCTTTTCAAGTTTTCTGTCTACTTTTATCCCGTTCACAGTCATTATTTGCCTACCTTTATTTTTTTAATCAATTTCTTGCATTTCCTTAGTGCCTTTGCTTTTTACCTCCTTTTTCTCCAGTTCTTGTACTTTGCTGTCTCTTCTATATTTTATCCCTTTTTTTCTCTAATGCCTATCCCTTTTTATACGTGCTTGCTATGCTTGCTTTACCCCCGCCTTGATGTCTGTATTTTTAAGTATTTGTCTTTCCTTAGAATCCTCCATTTTTCAGTTTTCTTTCTACATCTCCATTTTAGTTCACAGTCACAGTTTTCTAATTTTGTTCTTATGCCCTTAGTCCCTCTGGCTTTTAAAAGTTTCTACTTCTCTTGCGTTCGCTGTCTTTATTTTTTAATTATTTTTTGTATTTTTCCTTAGCGCCATCGTTTTTCCATATTTCTGCCTTTGTCCGCACTTAGGTTGCTGCTGCTATTTTTTAGTTCTTTCCTCTCCTGATCCTTTGGCCTTTAAAATTTTCTACTTTCACCTCGTTTGCCATCATTATTTATTAATTATTTTTCCTTATTTTTTCCTAAGGGCATCGCTTTTAAAATTTTTTTTACGTCTACTTTTATGCAGTTCACTGTCCCTCCTTTTCCAATTTTTTACTCTTAATTATTTTAGTTTTGAAATTTTGTTTCCCGGTGTACTTTTATCTCGCTTCCTGTCCCTATTTTTTCCTGTTTCCTGTAACCCATCAGTTTTAAAATGTTTGTTCTATGTCTGCTTTTATTAGGATGTCTCCCCTTCTTTTTCATTGTTTCTCACCTGTTCCATACCCCCTCATGTTTAAATTTTCTTTCCTTGTCTATTTTTATCTGGTCACCGGCTTCATTTTTTGATTCATTCTAGCGTGTCCCATACCCTGTCACTTGTAAAATTTTCTATGTCTTTGTCTATCTATTTGATGTTCCCCCAAAAAACATTCTTCTTCTTCTCTGTGCCATCTAGGATGCCTCCTGAAATCTTTCTGGTGCTTCACAGAATTTGGGTAGCGCTTTACCTCCCTTTGGATCGCTCTTATCCCTCCAAGCCTTTCATGATCCCCCCGCTCCCGGTCACTGGGCCTCCTGAGACCTTCTTTGTGTGCTACGGCTTCGTTTGAGCTCTCGGGCGGACTTTGGTACTCTCTCGTTCCCTCAGAAACCCATCCTTGGGTTTGTTTGTGCCTTATCGTCCTCTCTGCCACCTGAGGCGCCTCTATTTGCTCCCTGGCCTCCCAAGGACACTTGCACTCCATTCATACCCCCTCCAGACTTCCTCCTCATGTCACTGAGCTGTCTTTGCTCTCTCTGGTCCATTTGAGACCCATCTCGTGGCATCACAGCACCTATAGATGCCTTTGAGGTTACCTTTAGCTTTGGAGCAGCCCTCGCAGCCCTCTTGTTCCCTCAGAAGGTGTCCTGAGTCCCTCTAGCAGTGCCTCGCTTTGTTCCCCGGCCTTCCGATGACAGGTTTACTCGCTTCTGATCCCCTCTGGATTTAATTGTTGCATCCCAAATCCTTCTGTCTCTCTGGCTCCCTCGGGACGCTTTTTCTCCCAGTCATGATGCCTCCCGAGACCTTCCTTGCCCTCCACAGCACCTTGTAGCACATTACCTCTCTTTCCATGTCTTTTGTTCTGTCAGAGCCTTCCACCTTTATTGGCTACACAGCGCTCCTTTATCCTTCCCTCTGCCATAGAGGGTGCCTCTCTCAGTTGCCTACAATTTGCCTAGGTGCCCTCCTGAGACACCGAGGCCCTTACTCAAAGTGTCTCCAAGCCTTCTTTTCTTACCCTGCCCCCTCATAATTCCTCTACTCTCTGTAACCGTGTCTTCAGAGTCCTTTCTCATACTATGGCACTCTCGTAGCACCCTTGATCTCTCTGGGTTTTGTTGGTTGTTTTTTTTTTTTTTTTGCACATCAGAGTGCTCTTATCTTAATCTTTGCTGTTTAGGATGCCTTCATTTGGCCTCCAGCCACCTGATGACATCCGTACTTTGTTGAAATCCCCTTCAGAGTTCCTCGTTGTTATCTCTGAGGCTTCTTTGGGGTGTTGGGCCCCCTCGGGACTCCTCTGCTCCCCTTGCCAAGCTCTCGAGAAACAACCGCTATGCCTTTGAGCCCTGTTTCAGCTCAGCAGGTCGCTTTGCACCTCTCTGTTCCTCTCTGAACCCTTCCCATGTCCGCATCTGTTATCCTGGTCGGTCTTTGCATCCTCTCATCCGCTCAACGCGCCTCCATTCAGTCCCTTGAGGACATCTGTACTTTGTTCAATTACCTTTTGAGCTCATTTTTTGGTCTCTCTGGCCCCTTTGAGACCTCTCTGATCCCTGTGATGATGCCTCTTGTTCCACCAGAACCTTTTCTGTCACCATCTTGGTGCTCCAGAGTGGTCTGTTTTCTGTCTTACGGTATGTTTCTATATGGTATCTGGTATCCAGATGACGTCTATCGTCAGCTCAGATCTCCTCTTCTGTTTCTCAGATGTGTTGATATAGATGAAGGTTATTGCCTCATCTCCTGAGGTGTTTTTGTTGCATTTTCTAATTTATTTTTGTCTTAGCTACTCTGGTGTTAATTAGGCTACTTTATACAGTTTCTGCGACATTTCTTGTATTTCTGTGGTTTTTTGGTGACTTCTGTCCTTTGGGACTCATCTACTTCTGTTAAGGGAGTCAGTCAGAGAGGCCGTCAAGGCGACTGAATTGTCGGTGACTTACAGTAAATAATTTACTTTGTAACCGGAGATACGTTTGGGAATGAATTCTTAGAATGGGATCTAGTTGTGCTTTGTCATTTGGCCCTATGCAGAACATAGTTCCGGTAGAAGTTAGGTAGCGTGCGTGGTCTTCAAGAAATGAAGCGTAACCCCATAGCCTTTTGGGTTTCTTATAGGAAAATAAAGCATGTGACTTTTTATAAAAATATAGTAATTGTATTTAGCCATCTACTTTCTTATGTAGCCAAGTACAACATATATCTTTTTCTATCTATGCTCCAGAAATATGAAGCTCAATTACCTACCTGGTCACATGGCTGATACAATAGATGTAGTTCCCATCCTAAGAGCAGGTACAGTCATATGCAGGAAAGGTCACTTTCTCTGTTTAGTGCTTCACATGCTGTAAACTTAAGGCAGATAAGAAAACTTGCTGCCGCTTCTCTGGCCGCCTTTATGCCTTCTGGCGGTTCACCCCTCCTCTCTCCCAGCAGACTGTGGGAAGCGTGGTGGGCAGGGCCCGGGGTATATGAGCCACAGCCTCGCCTCAGGGAGCTCATTCAGCCTCTGGGCTTCTTTCAGGTTAGTGCTTTGCTGTTTCTGCAGGCCATTGCAGCTTCTGAGCTGGCTCAGCTATTTAGTGTAGATGTGTTTTGATACTTAGAGAAGCAGAGGTATCTGTTGCAAGAGCTTCAGGACCAGCTGTGGTAAAGCCACATACATAGTGGAAAGTGCACTTCTATATACTTTTTTTTGTATGTTTGTTTTCTTCAGGTCAGTAATTTTGTATTGAGTGTTCAGGTGTAGCAAGGCGCTTTAATAGTGCGTTTGTTTTTTGTGCTTTTTTTTTTTTTAACTTAGGTGCGTTGCATTTTCCTGGAATGCCTGACTGTGTCAAAGATGGAACCTTGTCATCTTCACCAGTTTTGATGTATGCTGTGGAAGTTGCTCATATGGTCTCTCTTAATAGGACTGATGGAGAGGCTGTCTAGCAGGGGTTAAGACGAGCACCTCATAAGCATCTGTACATATAGTTTTAGCATTTCCCAAGAAAGCAGCAGGGGCATATATGGTATAGAGTTTTTCAGGGTATGGGACAGTTCATTGCTTTTCCCGATTGCTTGTGCAGGACTGTGTTGTCCCTAGAACCTTGGCAGCTTGCAGCAGTGTCAAGACTTCACTTATTTTGTGGGCCTGAGGGAAGACAGGAGATAGGAGGTGCCTGCAGAATGTAGGGCACAGCTCAGAAGAGCAGTGTCCGCAGAGCATCTGATGAACGGGGTTTGGGGGATGTGAACACATGAAAGGAGCTGTTGGGAGGGAGCGGGGTTCCTTCCCTGACAGTTCAGGAGAAGAGAAGGGGTTCCTAAAGTTTTAGGACTGGGGGACGGTTGGGAAAGGGAGAGAGGGCAGGCTCGTCAGCCTTTCTCAGACTGGCTTTGTAGTTAGATTTGGGTGTCAGTGAGGCCTGTTCTGTTTTAGTCTCCCCACAGTTGACAGGAAGTATGACAGTCACAAGAGACACGGGGTAAACCATCCGGGCATCCACGCCGCAATATGTGGGACCGAATGTCGGATGAGTCTCATCTCAGAAACCATTTAGGTATATGAAAATATGCCCTCTGGGACTCTGAGGTCTTTGCTTCTTTGTGCCTTTTACTTCCTTGCTTCCTGACTTAATTTTTGCTTCCCTCCATTCACCATGCATCAGGATGTCGCAGTCAGTGTTACCGAGAGCCATTATCTAGGCACTTATTTCCAGTGCAGGCTTGTCACCGCCTTCTGTGGGATTTCTTGGAGAAGATGATGTTTATTATTTGTGCGCATAACAATGTCCAGCTAGGGGTCTGTCTTTTACCATAGTCCTGGGCACGTGAGCTTTTTCTGTTATTCCAGTTTTGGCTTTTTCCTTAAGCATCCAGTGAGGTTTTCTCCAGTATTGGCCATGGCAGTTATGTTCTCTTGTTCTTCTGTATTTTGTGTTTTTAGCACCGGTTTCTGTGTAGTCGATAGGGGTCCATTTTAGATCTTTGGGTCACCGTGTCACACCACTGTGGTTTTTCCATCGGCTGACCACCACTGTAATTCCCTCAGAGGTTTCATAGGTAAGGAGGTAGTTTGCTCATCCATTTTCTGTGCTCAGTATCACATGTTAATTGGCTCTTGATGTTCCTTTTTTTTTTGTGCTAGGTGGGCACATGGGTAGCCTACCAATGGTCTCGTGCACCTCGACTCATCAGAATGCTAAGTGAGTGCTTCCTTTCTTGCATTAGGCTCAATACACAGACCTGTCTCAAGTGTCTCATCTCTGAGAAGTCTGCGGATGGTTTTCTCTCGTGGCAGCGATCCAGGATGCGTCAGCATGTCTGCTGCTGAGCTGTCAGTTTTCATGGAGCCCTTTTCTGGGACTACTTCTCTGCACCCTTTTGGTCTCAGGTCTTGGAGCCAGACTTCTCGCACATCTATCGTCATTGTTGCGGCCATATCTTTTTGTCATGGGCTGTGGAGTTTGACTTCTGGGGCAGCTGAAGATTGTTCTTTGTGGCCCCATAGGTCTTCTCACTTAAAAGTGCTCTCCCTCTGGGGGTAATTCTTCTTGCCGAGAGTTGTCTTTTGTGTCGGCATCATTTGTCTTGTGTGCGGTGTCAGTCTGCACATGTGTCTGGGTTGGAGCTGCTCTGCCCAGGGGCAGAGCAATGTTAGTGAGGGGAAGACTAACATGAAGAGTCTCTAGTTAATGTTGATGTGCCTAGACCATTTCATTAGAGACTGTATAGTCCACCTCGGAGAAAGTAGCCTGCAGTAGCAGGCAAGGATGCTGAGGGGATGACTGGAACTATCTGTGAGAGGCTCATTGAGTGGTACCTGAACAGGTTAAATCTGAAAGTGTTAAGGTGCGTATGCATATGCTTAATGTTGGTGTTTTTTTAACGGCAGACTATTATAGGAATCTAGATGGTATCCCTAAATGGAAACAAGACCTCTGGATTTGGTAAGCTATTCATCAGCATCTGGGTGACTTGCTGAATATTGTTCTTGCAGACGTGGAAGGACCAGCTGTAATAAGGTGAGTTGGCATATGCGACTGTCAGCTGTATGACTAGCTTACAAGTTTTGGTTTATTTTTTTCTTGAAGGTGTGAAGCAATGAGCAAAGCAGGATGTCAGCACTGGAGTGGACTTGGGCAAGGTGAGCGATGGCTAGTGGCCTGAAGTAGCAGTTATTTTTCAGGTATCATATTGGCGGTGAAGGGATAAGCAGCCCTTGTTTTTGTTTTACAGATGGTACCCGAGCTTCAGTGTGGAAACCTGTAAGCGACAGGGGCAGGTGGAGCAAGCAGACAAGCTCTGAAAGCTAAGTTTGAGGGATCAGGGCTGGGGAAAGGCCAGTTGGAGGAAGAGACAAGGTCGGGAACTGCCGGGAGGGGTTTTAAAGTTAGCGTAGGGGAAAGGGCTGTCCAGGAAGAGTCAGTCCTCTTTGGGCGGGCAAAGGGATCGGGTTACCCTTCGGCAGCACAGTAGCGTGCGCCAGGCAGAGCAGTTGCAGGCCGTGTGTGGTGTTGTGTAGTCTGTCTTGTGTGTCTTAGACCTTCCTCAGGTCTTGATGTCCTCATACTTGTGTGTGCTCAAGGGGCACGGCATGCATCTCGGGCGCCATCGCTAGGGTCTCGAACGGCCGTACTCATCAGCATCGTGCCAACTGGTTGCCGCTTTTCGTGCATAACAAGGTAAAGCACGCGTCGGTCCTTCATCTCAGAAGTTCCCGCTCGAACCTCTTTTGCGGCAGCCTTCCAGGCCAGGTGAACAGCTCTGCTCTCTAGGCATCCCTTTTCACAGGCTGGGACTTCTTCCCCGCAACCTGATGCTGCTAGGTCTCGAAGGCAGGCTTCTTGCACGTCAGTCATCTCAGTCTTGAGAGGAACTTCTTGTGGCGGCCCGTTACGTTCGACTCTCTCTGGGGTTGCCGTAGGGCTTCCTCAGCCTTCTTGCCCGGCAGTGTCGCGGGTCCAGGAATCGTGATTCTTGACGAGAGTTGTCTCTCGTCTTTGAATTGTGCCATTTGTGGTGTTCTGTGTTGTGTCGGTCTGTACCGTGTGTGTTTGTATTTGGCATGGAGCTGCTCTGCCTGGGGTGTAGAGTCAGGGGTAGGTGCAATAGCAGTAAGAGCCTATGGCTAGTATGTCACTATGCCTCGACTGTTTAGGCAAAGGTTGTCCAGTCACCCTGTATCGCATAGCTGTCGGTAGGCTCAGTGGACAGTTGCCTCAATACTATTTTAGGAAGATGGTCACAGGCATCTGGGAGGGGCTGTTCAATGGCGGTGAAGCAAACTGAATGTCAAAGGTGTTAAACCCCACACATACAAGCCTTAATATTTGGTCTAAAAGTTTTCTTAAATGGCAATCTGTAGTTGGACTGTAGATGGCATTCCTAAATGGAAGCAAGACTTCTGGAACTCTTAAGCTTTATCTCTGCATCCAGGTGACCTGTTTAATAATTTGATTTCAGAGGCAGAGGGACAAGATGTGTACCAGAGAGCAGTGGAGGTGATGAGGGGAGTGCCGTGTGAAGGTGGGTCAACATGTGGTGTCAGAGGGAAGATGTGACTGGTGGCTATGTGACTGCATAATAGTTTGTCTTTATTTCATTTTGAAGGTATGATATAATGAGCCAAGCCAGATATTGGCACCAGAGGTGACTTGGGCAAGGTGAGCAGTGACTGGTTGTGCTGAAGTAGGAGTTGTTTTTCAGGTGTGGTGTTAGTCAAGGTATAAGCATCCCCTTTTTTTGTTTCACAGGTGGTACTGAAGTCTCACTGTGGTAACCTGTGAACGGCAGAGGCAGGTCAGTCAAGGTAAAGCAGCAGGAGACAGGAACAGCTGTAGGCGGACTGTGGCTTTGGGGCAGTATTTCATCATGTGCTTTCTGCTTTGTTTTTGTGCAGGTGCTGGATGCAGCCTTGGCAGTGAGGGTGGGGGGCAAATCCACCTGCTGATAATGGTCTGAGAAGGTGAGCCAGTTGTTGGGGTTGGTGTCTGATAGCATAACATTACATGGCAACCTGGTTAAGCATTAACCTTTTTTTTGGTTTTGCAGGCGCCATGTGGGCCACCTTTGCTAATGGATGAGCATTTGAGGTGAGCTGGGGTAGCAGCAAGGAGGATCATGGGGCTGATGACTTCTCACAAGCGTAACTGACTTTGTTTCTTGCCGTCTTGGATACTGTGGAGATGATAGCCGTAGCATCTGGCTCTGGAATGAGCAGGTACACAGAATATCACAGTGCCTCCCAAAAGAGGGGTTTTGTGTAAGAGCTTGGCATTTGCTGATGTGATGCTTACTGCTTCCATTACTTGTGTTTTTTATATTGCAGATGAATAGGAACCTCATGACTGCAGCAACGTCATGGATAGCTCATGTGGGTTATTTTGTTGCTGAGGATGGATTCAGATGCCTGGCCCTCTGAAAGCTAAATTGAGGGACCAGAGCTGGGGAGGGGCTGGGAGCGGGGGACAAGGTTGGGAACTGCTGGGAGGGGTGTTAAAGCTAGCGTAGGGGAAAGGCCTGTCCAGGAAGAGTCAGTCCTCTTTGGGCGGGCAAAGCAAGCGGGTTACGCTTCAGTCCAGTAGCGTGTGCCAGGCAAAGCAGTTCCAGCCTGTGTCTGTTTTTGTGTAGTCTGTCTTGTGTGTCTTAGACCACCCTCAGGTCTTGATGTCCTCATATCTCTCTGTGCTCGAGGGGCACAGCAGGCATGTCGAGCACCATCATTAGGTCTCTCATATTCATCAGCATCGTGCCAAACTGGGTGCCGCTTTTCTTGTGTAACGAGCTTAAAGTGTGTGTCAGTCCTGTGTCTCCAAGTTTCCGATGGGTCCTCTTTTGCGGCAGCCTTCCGGGCCAGGTGAGCAGGTCTGCTCTCTAGGCATCCCTTTGCACAGACTGGGACTTCTTCCCCGCATCCTGATGCTCTTAGGTCTTGAAAGCAGGCTTCTTGGGCATCGGTCATCTCAGTTCTGACAGGAACTTCTTGTGACAGGCCATTACGATCAACTCTTTCTAGGGTTGCCGTAGAGCCTCGTTGCATCACCGCTGCAGGTCTGTAGGTCATCTTGCCCAACAGTGCCGCTGGTCCAGGAATTCTGATTATTGCCGAGAGTTGTCTCTAGTCTTTGAGTTGCGCCGTGTGTGGTGTTCTGTGGTGTGTGTGTGTGTTTGGCAAGGAGCTGCTCTGCCTGGGGCGTCGGGTCAGGGCTAGGTGCAATAGCAATAAGAGTCTATGGTTAGTATGTCAATATGCCTTGTCTGTTTATGCAAAGGTTGTCCAGTCACCCTGGATGGAGTAGCCATAGGCAGGCTGAGTGGACAGTTGTTTCAATAGTGTTTTATGGAGGTGATTGGAGCCTTCTGGAGGAGCTGTTCAATGGTGGTGAAGCAGATTGAATCTCAAAGGTGTTAAGCCCCACATATGAGCCTTAATATTTGGTCTAATTTGTTTTAAAGGCAGTGTGTATTTGGACACCAGATGGTATTCCTAAATGGAAGCAAGATGTCTTGAATTGTTAAGCTATAGCTCTGCATCCTGGTGACTTGTTTAATAATTTGTTTTCAGAGGCAGAGGGACAAGATGCGCACCAAAGAGCAACGGAGGAGGTGAGCGGAGCGCCATGTGAAAGTGGGAGCAGTGGCTACGTGAATGCACAATGGTTTGCGGCTTTCTCATTTTGAAGGTGTAAACCAATGAGCAAAGTGGGATATCTGCACTGGAGGTGACTTGGGCAAGGTAAGTAATGTCTAGATGGGCTGAAGTAGCAGTTATTTTTCAGGTATCTTATTGTTAGTGCAGATGTAAACATCCTTTTTTTTGTTTTACAGGTGGTACGGAAGCCTCAGTGTGGCAACGTGTAAACCACAGTGGCAGGTAGGTCAAGGTAAAGCAGCGGGGGAAGGAACTACTGCAGGTGGACTGTGGTTTTGGGGCAGTATTTCAGCATGTGCCTTCTGCTTTGTTTTTATGCATGTGCTGCATGCAGCTTCAGCATGGGGGCAAAGCCACCTACTGACAGTGGTCTGAGAAGGTGGGCCAGTTGTTGGGGTTGGTGTCTAATAGCACAGTATTATATAGTAACCTGGTTAAGGATTTACCTTTTGGTTTTGCAGGTGCTGTGTGATCCACCTTTAGTATTGGATGAGTATTTGAGGTGAGCTGGGGTAGTAGCAAGGAGGATCCATTGGCTGGCAACTTCTCACAACCGTAACAGTGACTTTGTTTATTGTTCTCTTAGGTACCACAGTGATGATGGAGCTGGAATAAACAGGTATGCAGAACGTTAAAACACTTCTCAAGAAAGAGGTTTTGTGGAAGAGCTTCACATTTGCTTATGTGATGCTTACTGCCTCCGCTACTTGGGGTGTGTTTGATTTTGTTTTTTTTAATTGCAGATGATGAAGAGGAACTAGGTAACTGCAGCAACATCAGTTACGTGATGTGTGTGGGTTTTTTTCCACTGAGGATGGATTCAGCCCTCTGAAAGCTAAGTTGAGGGGCCAGGGCTGGGGAGTGGCTAGGTGGAGGGGACAAGGTTGGGAACTGCAGGGAGGGGTTTTAAAGTTAGTCTAGTGGAGAGGGCTGTCCAGGAAGAGTCAGTCCCCTTTTTGGACAGGCAAAGGGAGCAGGGTTACTCTTCAGCAGTCCAGTAGCATGTGCCAGGCAGGGCAGTTCCAGCCTGTATCTGTTGTGTAGTCTGTCTTGTGTGTCTTAGACCACCCTCAGGTCTTGATGTCCTCATACTTGTGTGTGCTCAAGGGGCACAGCATGCATCCCGGGCACTGTGGCTAGCATCTTGAATGCCCATATTCATCAGCATCGTGCCAATCGGGTGCCGCTTTTCTTGCATAATGAGCTTAAAGCATGCGTTGGTCGTTCATCTCCAAAGTTTCCGCTGGGTCCTCCTTTGCGGCAGCCTTCCGGGCCGGGTGAGCAGGTCTGCTCTCTAGGCATCCCTTTGCACAGACTGGGACTTCTTCCCCGCATCCTGATGCTCTTAGGTCTTGAAGGCAGGCTTCTTGGGCATCGGTCATCTCAGTTCTGACAGGAACTTCTTGTGACAGGCCATTACATTCCACTCCTTCTGGAGTTGCCGTAGAGCCTCCTCACATCACCGCTGCAGGCCTGTAGGTCATCTTGCCTGACACTGCCTCTGGTCCAGGAATCGTGATTCTTGCTGAGAGTTGTCTCCTCTGAGTTGCACCCTGTGTGGTGTTCTGTGGTGTGTGTGTGTGTTTGGCAAGGAGCTGCTCTGCCTGGGGCGTCGAGTCAGGGCTAGGTGCAATAGCAATAAGAGTCTATGGTCAACATGTCAATATGCCTCATCTGTTTAGGCAAAGGTTGTCTAGTCACCCAGGATTGAGTAGCCATTGGCAGGCTGAGTAGACAGTTGTTTCTATACTGTTTTACAAAGATGGTCACAGGCATCTGGGAGGGGCTGTTCAATAGCAGTGAAGCAAACTGAATCTCAAAGGTGCTAAACCCCACACATACAAGCCTTAATATTTGGTCTAATTTTCCTATATGCCCGTCTGTAGTTGGACTCCAGATGGCATTCCTAAATGGAAGCAAGATGTCTGGAATTGTTAAGCTATAGCTCTGCATCCCAATGACTTGTTTAATTTGTTTTCAGAGGCAGAGGGACAAGATGTGCACCAGAGAGCAGTGGAGGTGATGAGGGGAGTGCCGTGTGAAGGTGGGTCAGCATGTGGTATCAGAGGGAAGATGTGACTGGTGCCTATGTGACTGCATAATAGTTTGTCTCGATTTCATTTTGAAGGTATGATATAACGAGCAAAGCAGGATATTGGCACCAGAGGTGACTTGGGCAAGGTGAGCAGTGACTGGTTGTGCTGAAGTAGGAGTTGTTTTTCAGGTGTGGTGTTAGTCAAGGTATAAGCATCCCCTTTTTTTGTTTCACAGGTGGTACTGAAGTCTCACTGTGGTAACCTGTGAACGGCAGAGGCAGGTCAGTCAAGGTAAAGCAGCAGGAGACAGGAACAGCTGTAGGTGGACTGTGGCTTTGGGGCAGTATTTCATCATGTGCTTTCTGCTTTGTTTTTGTGCAGGTGCTGGACGCAGCCTTGGCGGTGGCGGTGAGGGGCAAAGCTGCCAGCTGACAGTGGTGTGAGAATGTGAGCCAGTTGTTGTTGGGCTTGGTGTCTGATAGCACAACATTACATGGCAACCTGGTTAAGCATTAACCTTTTTTTGGTTTTGCAGATGCCATGCGAGCTGCCGTTCGGTATCGGATGAGCATTTGAGGTGAGCTGGAGTAGTAGCAAGGGGGAACACGGGGCCGGTGACTTCTCACAATCATTAGCAGTGAATTTGTTTATTGTTATCTTAGGTACCACAGCGATGATGGCCGTAGCGTCTGGCTCTGGAATAAGCAGGTACGCAGAACATTACAGCACATCTTGAGAGGGGTTTTGTGGAAGAGCTTGCCATATGCTGATGTGATGCTTACTGCCTCCGCTACTTGGGGTGGGTTTTTTTTTTTAATTGCAGATGATGAAGAGGAACCTGGTGACTGTAGCAACACTGCAGTTAGCTGATGCATTTTTTTTTCCCACTGAGGATGGATTCAGCCCTCTGAAAGCTAAGATGAGGGACCAGGGCTGGGAGGAGGGGACAAGGTTAGGAACTGCAGGGAGGGGTTTTAAAGTTAGTGTAGTGGAGAGGGCTGTCCAGGAAGAGTCAGTCCCCTTTTTGGACAGGCAAAGGGAGCAGGGTTACTCTTCAGCAGTCCAGTAGCGTGTGCCAGGAGGGCAGTTCCAGCCTGTATCTGTTGTGTAGTCTGTCTTGTGTGTCTTAGACCACCCTCAGGTCTTGATGTCCTCATACTTGTGTGTGCTCAAGGGGCACAGCATGCATCTCGGGCACTGTGGCTAGCATCTTGAACGCCCATATTCATCAGCATCGTGCCACTCGGGTGCCGCTTTTCTTGCGTAATGAGCTTAAAGCATGTGTCGGTCGTTCATCTGCAAAGTTTCCGCTGGGTCCTCCTTTGCGGCAGCCTTCCGGGCCGGGTGAGCAGGTCTGCTCTCTAGGCATCCCTTTGCACAGACTGGGACTTCTTCCCCGCATCCTGATGCTCTTAGGTCTTGAAGGCAGGCTTCTTGGGCATCGGTCATCTCGGTTCTGACAGAAACTTCTTGTGACAGGCCATTACGTTCCACTCCTTCTGGGGTTGCCGTAGAGCCTCCTCGCATCACTGTAGGTCATCTTGCCCAACACCGCCTCTGGTCCTGGAATTGTGATTCTTGCCGAGAGCTTCTTGTCATCAGCAGGCATGTTGGTATCCTTCTTGAAAGGTTTGAGCAGAGCCCCCATCAATCCCCTCTTGTCTTGCAATTATAGCTTAGAGCTTGCATTTGTCTGGCACGCACCACATCGTAGATGTTTGAATGGTCATCTCTTGCAGTGTTGGGCTAGGTGGTGCCTGCTGCTCCACTGTTGAGAACTCTGTCTGCATGGAGGTGTCTTTTGGGCTTTCATCCCCGTGTCCTTAACAGTCTTAGGTCTTAAAGCCCAGCTTCTCATGCATCCTTTGTTCCGGTTTTGATGTGAGCTTTTTCTCTCGGGCCTCAGCCATCGCCCCTCTTTCCTGGGGCTGCTCTAAAGCATCCGCACCTTTGGGGTCACAGGGTTTCTCTGCCGGCATCATCGTCTATATGGGAGTCATCCTTGTCGCTTGCCATCTTCTTGTGTCTCCGTCATGTTTGTGGTGTCCATGCACGGCATTGCTGTGTGGTTGGAGCTGCCCTGCCCAGGGGTGTAGAAACACTAAAGATGTGGATAGCATAGCTTTACAGTGGTGTGGTATTACGTTGACCTGCCCTGATAGTTCTGGAAAGCACCGTATGGTCCATCTCTGGACAAGTAGCTGTAGATAGCTGGCACAGAGTTACTTTCATCATGTTTTCCAGGTGCCAGAGCTTGGACTCTGGCCTTCTGGGAGCAGCAGTTTCTGTGGTGGTCAAGTGGGTCAAAGCTTGCATGTGCCTTAGCTCAATACCTGGGCTTTGGTTTTGTTTTTTACATGTATCTAGAAGGCATATACAGAAAGAAGACAGACCTTTTGTCTCATCAAGCTGTCGGTCAGCATCCAGGCGAATTGCTTTATGCGGTTTGTTTGGGTTTTTTAGATGCGGAGCAATGAGCCACGTGCCAAAGGGTGATGGAAGAGGTGAGCAGAAGGCAGGCTGGCATCCGATGTTTGAGAACTGGCGTGACTGTTAGTGGATCTTGACTAGCTTATTTGGTGTCTCGTAGGTCAGAATCAGTGTGAGGTGGGATGTCCGCACCGGAGCGGTCTTTGGCAAGGTGAGACATGACCAGTGTGCTAAATCAGCAATTTACTGATGTGTCATAATACACACATAGCTAGAATCATTACCCTGTTGGTGTTTTGCAGGCAGCGGCCAGGCCTCAGCACGGCAGACTGAAGAGTCTGGCTCCGAGCAGCCTAGGTGAAGGAGCGGGAGAGAGGAAGTGCCATGAGCGGGCTGAGGACTTGGGTAGTATCTTGGCGCCGTGCTTTTTTCTCTGTTTTGGAGCGGTGAAGACACACAGCAATCAGTAGTCTGAGAAAAGGCAAGTGGCTCATTATGTGGTCTGGTTGGGCTCAAATCGCTGGGGATCACGTGACTACTCGGTTGAGTGTTTGTCTTTGGTCTTTACGGGCACCGTGAGGGCTTTCCTCAAACAGCTGAGGATTTAAGTTGAGTCAGCAGAGGAGAGAGGAGCATCAGGGCAGGAACTGCAGAGCAGGTTATGGCTCCAGAGCAGGATGAGTGCTTTATCTCCTGGGTTCTCTTGCTTCTGTAGGATATGCCAGCTGCAACATCTGATTTTTGGGGGCGGGGAGAGCAGTGTGGCACTTCTGAGGAGTGTGTCATCATGGCAGTCAATGCTAGCCGGCCTGTCAGTGACTAGCGGTGCTCTGTCTTGCAGGTGATTAAGAGGAACTAGTTACAGGAAGCGCTGCTGCTGAGCATGGATTCTGGACCCTGCCCTCTGAAGGGTAAGTGGCAAAAGCGGTGGATGGTGTGGGGCCAGGAGGGTGGTTTAACGACTGTTGTGGAGAGGGCTATTTAGGCTCTGTTATGGCTGGGGGTGGATAGAGGGCCTGGGTTCCAACCCGCAGGATATGAACTTTCTGGCCTATGTCTGTGTCCTAGCATCATTTGTGTTGTCTGCGTTCAGTCTCCTGTATGGTGCTTTCCGGGGGTCTCTACCGCCCCATGGGCTCTTGGCATTTGGCACCCACCTCAGTAGGTGTCTGTGGGTTCTCTAATGCCTCGCTGCTTTGGCGTAGAGCCCATTGAGCACTTCTCGTCTTGTGATCAGAGCTTAAAGCGCATTTTGCATCACAGAAGTTTCTGGAGGGTCGCCTTTGTGGAGGCGATCTGGGTTGCGATGACAGCTCTGCTCTGAGTTCTGTTTCCATAGAGAGCCCCTGCAGCATTTCATCCCTGCACCCTTATGGGTGTAGGTCTTAAAGCCTGGCATTGCATACATCAAATATTCCAGTTTTGTGTTGTGTTCCAGCACTTTGCATAGGTTTTGGCTACCGTCTGAGACCGCCTCACTTTGTGCTTTTTTTTTGTGTCGTATCGCTGCATGTTTGGTCTCGTATCGTGTCGTAACCCTCCGTGCTCGTATCGACTGCCGTTTTGAGACACTGTTGTGTCACCCGGCCCGGAGTAACTTTTTTGTATTGCGCACTCTGTATTTGAATTCATATGGCCTTGCATCGCCATTTGTATGCTGTCGCTCCCTGTTTGAATTTTGTAACGCATCGTTTGGCTCGTACGCTATTGCTTTGCGCTAATTTCGACCGACCGCTCGAGTCTGTCTCGCATCGTACGGCCCTGCATCATGTTCTGCATCGTATCGTGCCACGCTTGAACTTGTATGGCCTCGCGTCATAACTTGCTATGTAGTTGAATTTTGTAATGCATCGTTCGGCTCTGTATGGGTGCTTTACCATATCCCTCTGCACTCGTATTGAGCGCTGCTCAAGGCCGTCTCGTGTCATACGGCTCCGTGTCGCACTTGTATTATATCGTTCCACATGTATATTGACTGTCCTTTGAGAGACTCTTGGCCCTGTGTTGTGTTTGGTCTTCCATTGCAGTGCTCTGTATTGTATTTTGCCTTGACTGCGATCTATGAGCGTGTTGCATCGTACAGCATTGTATTTGCACACGCATCGTACGGCTCACTTTATGTGGGTATCGTATGGCATTGCAGAGCCAGCATAGAGGGTTTAAGTGACGTTGAGGTCTCTGTGCATGTGGGTGGGAGTTGAGCAGAACACAGTCAGTTCGTGAGGTAGCGTGAGCAAAGTCTCTAAATTGGCAATGGTTTTCCTGATGTTTTTTTGCAGGCGCCTTGTAGCAAGCCTGTGGAAACGGTTGAGGAATCGAGGTCCAAGGAGCAGCGTGTGACAGGCATCAGAGCGGTCGGTGACTTTAAGGCAGATCTAGCATTGCGCAGCTCTGGATTTTCAGGTGCCGCAGAGGTCTCTGACTGTGAAGCGTTATCTTTGGAATCGGAGAGGAGCAGATGAGCAGAGCTGCGGAGCTTCGTTCTCTCACAGACAAAGTGTGCGTTCAACAGCTTTGTATTTTGTGTTTGCAAATGGCAGAGCGGCACGAAGCGATTAACGGCATCTTGCATTTAGTGACATGTCCGCTACCGAGGATGGCCATTGGCAATGGACCGTGACCAGAGGCACCACGAAAGCAATGCGGCGCAGCAAAAATCCTCAGGTCGTGGAGACCGAGCGCGTCTAAACGTCGGCGTAACGGGAGGGTAGCTTGCAGGCAATTGGTCTCGTGTGGGCGGAGGGAGCAATATGCATCACGATGCATGTGCTGGCAAAACAGCTCTGGGATGAGTGGGAAGGGTTGTGTGAAATGTCTAGCATATGTTCATAAGCGTACCTTATCAAACATCTCGGTGTTTGTTTTGGCACTTGCATCCAAGGTGCCTCAGGCATACTCGCATCCTAATGTGATTGTGGTAGCCATCAGTCATGCCTACACGGGCTCGAGTCATCGGTATAGCACCAATTGACCGCATCTTTTTGTGGTGTGATGTAGAAGCATGATGCTGTCGGTGTAGTTTAGCATAGTAGGTGCTTTTGGTCAGCGTCTTGTGGCTGTTGCTTGGGCTTTGCCATCAGCTCTCACATCTGACTTTGAGAGTTTTTCCAGGGGTTTATTCCTAGCGGTGGGGTCGTCTTGGGTCTCCAGAGTATGGCATTCTCGCACGGCAGAGCCACGGCAGAGTTTGTGCCGAGCATCCTCGGCACCATTGTGCTTACCGTCAGGCTCTGTCTGTTGGCTTGGCATTAAGTCTCCCCTGTGTGGTACTCTAGCATCTTTAGGTAATGTTTGTGGAGCGTGTATATGTGTATTTGAGGTGGAGCTGCATTGCCTCTGTGTAGTAACTCTTGTCAGGATGGAATAGTCAAAGCACAGGAGGATAATGTGTCAATTAGCATGGCCCGTTTGGGTGCAGGTTGTATGGCCCGCTTCTGGGGGCAGCCAGTAGCTATCGGCAAGCGGGCCGTAGAGTCCCTTACGTAGCATTTTGCAGGAGGCATGGGGTGACGCGAGTCCCCGGAGTGTATTCTGGAGCCGATTGTGCCGGAGCGGACAATTAAAAGGGAAGAAGAGCAGCAGGGGCCCACCTAGGGAAGCGTCTTTCTTGGTTTCCAGTTACAAAGGCTGATGCTACAGAAACAGGTGGAGCGGTGATGTCTAGAGGCATGTGGTGAGGCAGTTCCCGGCATGATTGGGGTGGACCCCCTAGATATGAGGTGATCTGCCATTGTGGCTGGTGGGTGGTGAAATGGATACGTTGGAGGTGGGGGGGTGGGTGGTGGGTCTAACCTGGTATGTGTGGCTTTTTTGTTTTAGGTTATATGTAATACAGACAGGAGATCAATTTTTTATTTAAAAAAAAAACCAAAACAACCCAGCCGGCGGATTTTTTTTTTTTCCCCGGTCCCGGCCGCTCTGCGAGGCGATGTTCATCGCCAATGTTTGGATGCAGGTCGTGCTCGGGCCGGGGTTTTTGCAGGCAGGGCGATTGGTTTTTGAGGCTCCCGGGAGCGGCGTTCCCGAGGAGCCCCGTAGACGTGGGCTACGGCTCATTGCGGCAGGCAGGTGGCGGAACAGACGAGCCGAGAGTCAGGGGTGGTTTGTGTGGTAGCCAAATGAGTGGTGTTTTGAATGTGTTTTAACAGTGTATGATTTGTGTTTGTATATGTTTTTTAATTTGTCCTTGCAGCTTGTAAGTGGAAGAGAGATTTTTTTTTTTAGACATGTAGAGAATAAGCAAACTAGAATCCCAGCTGAGGTAATTCTTGGGGGGTTCAGGCTGAGGTTTTTGCAGGCAGGGTGACTTTTTGAAGGCCCTCTGGGAATGCCGTTCCTGGGGGACGTTCCTCTGGAACGTGGTTGGTGCCCGTCATTGCAGGACACTATGTTGTTAAACTGCCGGTTGCGGTCGCAGGGTGTGGGGGGTCATCAGCCGTTATTGAAAAGGACCGGATTGTAAAGCAGGGAGGCCTAACTGTATTTTGTATTAGTAGCATTGTAAATTCTTTTGATGGGTGTTGTGGTTTGTGATGTAATGTTGTTTGTCAATTGTTGTTTTAGCAGCGCCCATCGGGACGAGCGGAACGGTCTCACGCTCTGCCTGGGAACACCGATCGTGGAGACGTCGCCTCAGATGAAAATGGATGTCTGTGAAGCAACAGAGTACCTAATGGGAATGAGAATCGCGCAAGCCACTACATGAAGAATCGCAGGCACTAAAGCGTTGCAACTGCTATTAATGTAAGGATGAGTTTTTAGAGGTTGTGTGTGTGCATATAAGAAGCACGAGTGAAAACTGAGTAAATGTTTAAGTAATTGCTACCCTTATGGTGAGGAAGAAAGTATTTTTAATCTTGGTAGTCCAAGTAAATTTTTGAGGTGAGGTGTAAATAATGCTGTTAAAGGCTTACTTGGAGTTAGTCATGGGTCAATGGAAACCAAAAAAAAAAATATTAACAGAACAACTCTAGGCAGTAAAGTATCCCAATCAAAATCAGTGTGGTAACAGAAAAAGGAAACGACAGTAAAAAGCTAAGTGAGCGTCTGTCACGCACACAGGTAAATGGAGGTGCCGGGGAAAAAAAGGAGAATTTGTGCAGGCATAGGCAGCTCTCAATTGGGACTCCCAAAGTAATGGAAATGAAGTTTGTAGATGATTCTCTGAGTGAAAGAAGTTCCTGCAGCTCTGGGAGAGTTGTCAACTGCTCCACGTACCTCTAGATATTGATATGTTAAAAGGAAACATGTGCATTACTAGCTGTGTAAAGTGGATTTTCAGCAGCTGTGTAAAGTAGATTTTTGCAAATTTGCATAGTTTTAAAGAAATGTAGATGACTACTTGAGCATAACTGGTGTCCAAAGAAAACAGCACTGTTAGACAATAGTGGGATGGAATTACATCTGAGGAGTAAGGAGAATGTCAAGCTTAGGCAGTAATGGTGGAATGTTAACAGCAGTGTATAAAATTACCTTAACTGCTGTGAGAGCTCCTAACCAATAGTTGAAAGAGTACTTCTTAGATCCCCTGAGGTATGTAGAAAAATGTCCAATCAATAAAGATTAATTTGCTCTCTTATGTTCTGTCCTTGATTTCTTTTTTGGCTGTCTCTGGCTTTTGTCTGTGTGTTTGTTGCCCTTGCATCTTTTTTGTTGGTCTTTCTCAGGCTTGTTTTTGTGTGTGTCTCTCTCTTATTTTTTTGTTTTACATTTTTCCTG